>NC_057812.1:451666895-452008860 GCF_018294505.1 Triticum aestivum | reverse complement strand
GCTGCGGCTGGTTCTTACTTCACCCCGGCGAGCCCCCCCACCCCCTGAAAATTGACTGACCCAAAAGTCGATTCAGTCGACTGAAGTGTAGCTAAATCGGAGCAGCATCGCAAGCAAGAGCAAGAGCGAGAGCAGCAGCGCGAGCAAGAGCAATAGCAAGAGCAGACCAGGCAGGGGACCGAGAGCAAGAGTAGAGCAGGAGCGCGAGCGAGAGCTAAAGCAGTAGCAGCTCCTACTGATGTGGACGTCGCCGCTGAGGGAATGACGCCATGGAGGAAGTGGCCGGCGGCGACACCGTGGATGGAGCCGCGCCGTGTCAGCTCAGGACCGAGCACTTGCAGCACCGTGAGATCGAATCAAGAAGAAAATGCGGCGATTAGTGTACAACCTCTTTGGTGGTGCCAATTAGGCCGCAGCTTCATCCGAGGAAGCGGTGATGATGATGCTCTTCCAGTGGTACAGGTGAAGACGGCGGTGTGGGAATGGAGGTGGCGCGAAAGACGAGGGGAACGTCAGGGCAGCTCCTTGGAGGTGGAGGACGGGGTGGCTGAACCGGCGGGACGATGAGATCGACGACGGATCCTCATCCGGAACGGTGGATGAGGGATGTCAAGGTGTTGCTGTGGACGACGTCATTGGGGAAGAGGCTCCGGCTGGGTGGTGGGCAGAGCAGGGTGTGGGGTTTCGTCACAGGTTTTCACGGCCTCGGTGTACGAATGGGTGGGCGGATGGGATGGCAGTGGGGAACCATGGCTTAGAGACGCGCTTGCCCGAAATGTGGGGTAAGTTACGAAAGTACCCCCACCGATTTGAGGCGGTTCTTTCGGTTCAGGGGTACCACGGGCATTTCGCGTGTCGGGATTTCAGAAGGTGGGAGTTTTTGCGCGCGTTATAATTTTGGAATAGCAAGGCGCGGGTTGAGATGGAGGGAGTTGTCGGAGCACAATGAGACAAAGATATACCTTAAATATTTCGGGCTAACAAGGCGCGGGTTGGAACTTCCGGACAAGCCTAACGTGTACTGTACCAAATCAATGCGCACTACAAATGTCATTCAAAACTTTGAATTCATGTTATGTTCAATTAAAATATTTCGCTACGTGTATAATGCATGCAACCTACTACTCAAATGAACGTTTTAGTGCATTCCAAACGTATATACTACCGCTTCAATATGAACTAAATTTGAATTCGTTTCTCTATTTGAATAAGATCTACAGTAATGATTGTTGTTAAGTCAAAGCATTTGAATTCGTTTCTCTGTTTTAATAAGATCTACAATCATCATTATTGTCAAGTTAAACCATCGTTTGCGTATTATTTTCACAGCACACCACATGATTAGTCTCGAGTTACATATGAACTATGTCTACTATATGAACTCGAACTAGATTTTTTGAATCCACTTTATTTTGATTTCAAGTCACATTACATTTCTAGCTCTAGCTAGATCTTCATAATCTAAACCATGTCTCATATGTATAATGTGTTTATCACATTATGTATGGCGCCCCGCCCCCTACGCCTACTAGTATTTAGATGTGAGTTGCAAACACCACACATTACCACAAATTCAAATAAAATGTGAGAATGTTCGATATATAGTATTGTTTAGATTGTTTGATATTTAGTTGTAAGCTGCAAATGCCACACATTATCACAAATTCAAATAAAATGTGAGATTGTTTGATGTATAGTATGGTTCAGATTGTTCGGCATTTAGCTATGAGTTGCAAACGCCATGCATTATCACATTATGGTATAACATGTGCACAGCATGTGTATCACCGCTATATTCATGCATGCAATGTTTAAAACACTATGATCTCCTATTCAAATATATGAATCCGCTTTCATATCAAATTATGATCTTTGTTAGTCTCTTACACCCACACAATCCTCTAACCTTTGTAGCTACCACTAACTTTCTCTCGTGCATGCACACGCCCTCCTCGCCCTCCCCCTCCCTCGGCATTCTATACACCATGCACATTCATTTTTTTCTTTAGGTTGTTCTCCTAGAGTATCCACAACTCCTTTCCGACACACACCCACACCTTCAATCTCCTCCTTTATGTGTCCTTGCCTCGTGTCTCTCATACGGTCAGACACATGTGTAAACTCTCACCCCTCTTTTCATCGATCTCACAACCGCACACTCCTCCCCATATCTAGCTAGTAGTTGGGCCTCTCGCACCACCTCCTAGCTCCATTCTCTCTGTCTATCCGTCTCGTTGGGCCTTATTTGCCTCTAACGAATGGACATACACTAACCGATCTCTCGCTATACATATAGCTAGCTAGGTCCTTATAACTCATTTTTGCCCACACGTCAATCGATCTACCTCATTAGTTGTGTTTCTCCCTTCCTCCGACAAACAACAATTGATCTACCGATCTAGTTAGGTTTGATTACCTAACACATGGTTCCCCTTCATCATCCATGGATGCGTCCCGACAGATCTATCCCGCACAGGCACACACAGAAACACATCCCCACTCTTATTGATAACATTGTAGTTCCACCCTCAGTTTGTCTAGTAGGCATCTCCCACCATCTTCGAGAAGCAACTCCATCACCCATCCAGCACTCTACCCCTCTCCCTCCCTCTCCCTTCCCCTCTCTCTCCTCTCTCTCTCTCTCTCTGTCCCATCATATTTCCCGTCCTTTAGTTATGTATGGATGTCGACCGATCTCCCTCAAGACATAGCTGGGTCTCTCCTTCTCAACACACATACGAGTCGTTCTACCTCTATAGTTAGGCCTCTGCCTAACCCTCCCCCCACCCCTCCCCCCCACACACTGATACATCGAGCGCTCTAGTCATGTCTCCCTGCCACACACAAACTTGACATGTGCCCTCTAACATTCCGGTAGGCCAGTCGCCCTATATCTTTGACTTGCACACACACAATTTCGATGGCTCTCTTCATCGATCTCGCACCCACCCACTTGATCCTCTCTTTGACTCTATTGATAGCTATGACCCCTCCCTCTCTTCTCGTGGATTGCCCGACCCTCTATGTATGATATGGATAGGCCTCCATTTCACACACATTGCATGCAAAATTTTGTTTGAGATGTCATCGACACATATTCCCACAAATAATTCACGAAATCAACCCCCACCCCAAAACAAAAAACACTCACGAACGCGGTTTGTATCTCTCACACACACCCACGTAGGTGGGGGACATGCATGAAGAGAAGAGGTGCATGCACAGCCTACATACTCCCGCCTCTTTCCCAACCACACTCGCGCGGGTACACTGTGGAGCTCATTTCTGTACGAAAAAGGTAGCCCACGCGGTAATTTGGCACGTGTACTGGTTGTCCACTTGGTGGAGGGAGGATCGTCTACCACGGGTGAACAAACAAATTGCGACTTGACGTGTTATGTTAAAAAAGAGGCAAACCATGTGGGGCCTACCTTAGAGGCAAGGCTCTATACACTGGAGTACTTTTGATGTGTCCCGTCAACTTGCAGAACGAGGAGAAGCTTGCTTAGTACGCCGTCTCCCCCGTTCCTAAATATAAGTCTTTGTACAGATTTCACCATGAACCACATGCAGATGTATATAGATGCATTTTAAGTGTAGATTCATTCATTTTGTTCCATATGTAGTGGAATCTCTACAAAGACTTATCTACTAGTAATAGCTAGCCCCCACTACTAGGAATTCTCTATCCTCTCCTTGAGCCACATCATCAAAATTGATGTAGCCATTAGATGAAGTAAATCAGTCCATAATAGCTGTCTGATCTAGATGTTGAGAGGCTCCGCACTAAGCCACATGCAAGAATGCAGAAATACCATGGCACATGCGTGTGCGTGGGTTTTAAATCACATCAACATGTCTGCATGCAAGCATGCACTGGTAGCATGCATCTAAGTGAGCTTTTTAAGTCCCATTAACATGTCAAAAAGAAAAATATAATCCCATTATGCAGTAGGAGTTGGCTGATCTTTTTTCCTTACGTGCGATGATCTAAATGATGATGGGAGTTTATTTAGTTTGGCTACCACATTTTCTTGCGGTTATAGAGTTTTTTTAGTTCTATGAAATCGATAATTTTGCGCAGAGAGATATACCGCTGTTCCGTGGCAACGCGCGGGGACTCATCTAGTAATATTTAGGAACGAAGGGAGTACTATGTAAAGAGTTAGGTGTCGCACGATGATAGTGTGAGGTGGCCATGTAATTACTGAGCCTGCGTGTTTTCACTGCTCTTGCACGCCTCCGCTGTAAGAATGGAGAAAATTGTAATCTAGTAGTAGTACCACCTTTCGCCGAAAGCGTGGGACATCCAGCAGTCCTACCACCTCAGTAATAAAGACCAATGAGTCGTCAAATCACATAGACCCAACAGTAACAATCACTCTTGCGCCAGTGAGAGGTCACGTCCACTCTGCCCGGGCATGAATGCGGCACCGATTCTTTGGAGCGGCGCTGACTGTTTCGGGCGAGAAGCGTGCGCGGGCGATGGAGGGGCTTTGTGTGGGCCAGGCTGGTCTGGAGTGGGCGTGGCAGCTGTCCGCATGTACCTACCGGACACGCCCGGAAATGAGAGGATGCACCGACTCTCGCGGCTGTCCGCATGTACACTACACAACATCTCTCTGTAGGAGTAGGTCGATTTGTCGCTCTCTCTAACACACACATGATGTTAAACACACACACACACACACACACACACACACACACACGCAGACACGCATGCACCTTGGTCCCGTTGCACCTTCTAACTTGAGGTCTCGGGTCCGATAACTACACTTGAGCATAATTTGTGCCAGGAGGATTCTTTGACTGGTCAAAATGTTTTCTAGGGTTTGCACACTTCACACTCTCCAGTATATATATATATACACGCTGGAGCCTCAGCGCATGTAGTTGCTCTCTTCGCACT
This sequence comes from Triticum aestivum, assembly GCF_018294505.1. Classification (NCBI taxonomy): domain Eukaryota; kingdom Viridiplantae; phylum Streptophyta; class Magnoliopsida; order Poales; family Poaceae; genus Triticum; species Triticum aestivum. Next base: position 452,003,951 of record NC_057812.1, on the reverse strand, counting down.
CTCTCGCCCTCTCCCTCCGTTCCGAATTACTTGTCGCATGTATGGATGTATCTAGATGTATTTTAGTTCTAGATACATCCATTTCTTTGATGAGTAATTTGGAACGGAGGGAGTAGTTGCTCTCTTCACACTCTCTCGCCCTCTCCAGATCTAAACAAGACTTCGTTGGCCTCTCTCTCCCCTCTCTGCTGCTCAAAGAGCCGGCGGGATCTGTCCGCCGGGAAGGGAAGGAGGCTTAACGATGTCACCGTCGGCGAGGGACTACCGGCGCAGCTGTTCACTTTCCACCCAGCGGTAGCGGGGGAGGGCCTCCGACCCCTTCTTCTTCGCCGTCGTCCTGTTGCCCACCGAACCATGCCCCAAGAACCTTAAGGTATAATTTACTTACTCGACATGCATTGCTCTAGTTGCATGTATACCATGAATCTAGGACGTGGTTCAAAGAGGAAAGGAGTGGGGGAAAGTAGTGGGAAAAGTTGTATATAGCATGAATCTAGGACGTGGTTCAAAGAGGAAATGAAGGGGGAAAGTTGTATAGCATGAATCTAGGACGTGGTTCAAAGAGGAAAGGAATGGGGGAAAGTAGTGGGGAAAATTGTATCGCATAAATCTAGGACGTGGTTCAAAGAGGAAAGGAAGGGGCGAAAGTACTAGTTCAAAAAGGAAAGGAAGGGACAAGGCTATAGAGTTTGAGCAGGACTAGATTTGCTGCGCTCACATAGGGAAATGTGTCTAAAGATAACAAAACTGGGACCAACACAAATATGCTCCTTGGTTGTTTATTCTTTGTTGCAAGAGACTGTGCATGACCACAGTACATCGGTAGATGCACATGGTGCTGGTGCGTCCACTGTCCCGTGCAACTCATTAGCTGTTGTTAATCTAAGGCCCTGTTTGGTTAAAAACTCCCTAGTCCCTACCTGCTTGGTTCCAGGGACTAAACATGGACTAGACGTTGTTAAATGACATGCTAAAAGACCATGTTACCCCTAGTAATGAACTAATAGAGACAAGGTGCGATGTGTGGCAGGGGCAACTATTGTAAAAAGTCCCAAAAAGACTCCCTCGGGGTCTTCTTTCTTTAGTCCCAAATGCCCACTTTTAGTCCCTAAAAGTCCCTCCTGTTTGGTTTAGATGGGACTGACACGGAGTTTTTTTTAGTCCCTAGACCAAAATGTCCCTGTAAACAAACACCCTCTAATAATGCCACTGGAAAATTGATGCAATGCCACAGTTAAAAGCAAATTACATGTTTAACGAATTTTATTGTTAATATAATCTCTATGTTAGTATTAATCAATGCCACCATTTGAGAAATGCTACTGTCTTGCTTTCTTTCCCATTTAGATAAGGTAGATGCTTCTTTTTGTTGGCTTCTGTGTCATCCACCGTTATTGACCACTAATTGTTTCCTTTGCACCTCTGTGTAAACAGGGTTATCTACTTCACCTCGTTGCCATTGTGACCTTTTGTTGCACTGCACAAAACACTTTTCTTTTAAGAGTGTTTTGTGCAGTTCAACCAAAATGTCACACCGACAACGTTGCTTGATTGCTTGATCTTAGTGGAACTGCACAAGAGGAGATCTCACTTCCTATCTGTTAAGGTGAATTTGGTTCAGATCTTCTTCTTGTGAGTTGTTTGAATTCCGCATCATGGGAGGTCAGTACTAGCCTTCTTTCACATGATTCTGCAGTGTGCTTTCATATGTTGTGCTACTTGTACGATAATGTTACTTGATTTTAATGAACTGCACAAATGGAGACAAGACTTCCAATATGTATGTGCACCGTAATATCCCATTGAGGTAAGATAAGGATATTTCACAACTGCTGGCCTGTATTTTGCCACTTTCATCAAAAAATTAAGTTTAGTACTATACTTGTGCTCCCTAATTGACATGCCAAATCTTACATTGAAGGCGAAGCTTGTCTGTTATTGAACCAAGTGATGAAGGGGAAGAACAAGCGGAAGAAAAACAAAAATCAACTCCCGGTGTTGTAATGAAGCACTGGAACTGTGATGACACAAGTAATGATATAGTTTTACATCTTAATTTATTGCTATGGCTGGAACGAGCAATTGTTTTGCCACTGATTTGATGCCACTCTTAATGTAATATGTAATTATCTCAACTTGTGCAAACAGGGATCTTCTTTGAAGATACCATATATTTTAGTGGAACTGCACAAGAATATGTTGGAAACATTAAACTAATCGAGGAGTATATAGTAAGCATGGTCACCATCGTAGATAGCAATAGATGGTTCCGGAGAAGTGCTTCATCTGTATGCTCTACACAATAAGCCTCCTAACAAAGGTTGGTACTCGCCCATTGATTTCATCCATATGATTGAGCTTTGTCATCTCTATTGGTGTTGTGCTACTGTTTAGATACTGTCATGAAAAAGTGGTATTGTCCTTGAGAAGTGCTTCATCTATGCTGTTTTAAATATTTCCTTTCCTTTTTTCGAGCAAACAGGGATGCTAGCATTTAGTAGTCCTCTTGTCTTTGCACAACAGGATCATCTTCCTCTGAAGAAGAATATGGAGTATGTGAAGTGACTAGTTCCGATTATGCCAGGATGAAGAAGCCCTGTCTATCTTCTCATCAGAAGGAGCAGTTGAAGGATGGTTACATTACTCCCCACAAGACCAAACTAACTTCAGCTCAGAAGGACTGACAAATCTCCATCTTTTTGCTATGATGCGCGAGTACACTGTCGTTCTAGGATTCTTTCTGGTGAGTTCCATTTTTCTAAAAGTGTGCTCTACATGGACCATGTATGTGCCTGTTGGAACTGTCAATTAATAGTACGGTTTGCTTTATACTAATCAATTTTTTGTATTTGTGCAAACAGGGGTGCTCAGCTTGATTCCAATGGGAACTGCACAAAATGTTCATGAATACATCGAATCATTCATTTCCACCACAAGAAAGGAGGTGCCGATAAGTTCAAGGCGTTGCAACATATAAGGGCGAAATCATACAAGCTACGCGCGAATTTGGTTGATTTTGGTGGAACTGCACAAAAAGAACAGCTGATTATTTAGCACGAGGTGCCTTGTCAATGTCCGAACTGATGGCAAACCCTGCCCATGCCACAATCGTAGGCATTTTATATTTTGGAATGGAACAACCTTGTCAAATTTTGCTCATTGATTTTAGCAAGACATGCGTTTGATATTTTCGAATGGGACGCCCTTTGCTGTCAGCAGCGTCGATCAATTTTTTCTTTATTCTTTAGTTGTGAAGTAAATATTGCCTCTGACATGTGAGTCGCTGAGATGCATAATCATCAATTGTTTTGAATGTTCTCTATGAATTGCCAGGCCTGTGTGTTTGATCGCAATGTATAGAAACGCTAAAAAGCTGCTCAAACTCTTTGTACTCCTTCTGTTCCTTTTTACTTCACACATTGTGAAAGTGCATACTTTTTTGTATAAGATTGGTCAAAGTAGAGATACTTTGACTGCGGACAAAACTTGTATGCAGACTAGAAAGGACCAGAGGGAGTACATGTGAAACTGCTGCAAACGAGGTGATCACCCTGGGAATAATTCTAGTACGTATTGTTTTGCATGTTCATCCAACGCCAGTGATACAGGAATTCAAACTAATCAAAATAAATTCATTCATACACGGTCAGATTTCATATAAACATGTCGGATTTCATTACATTTCATACATTCTTCAACTAAAAAGGGGTGCGCTGGAGGTATAATTAATTAACCGAAGCTACCCACCTGTGTCCCGCTGAGCCGAATAGAAGCTTCAGTGACTTAACTGCAGGTGCAGTTGCGTAACTGAGATGTGGCCTATTCGGCCCACGTGTCAGTCAGCCAACTGCACCAGCAGTTAAGTAGAAGCAGCGTTCTTCTCCAGCGCAGCTCTCCGACTCCACGTCGCCGCCAAGAAACTAACCGACCGTCAATGGTCAACCCGCCTAGCTTGGCTTCAACCGGAGGGTAGCAGCGGTGGCCTTACTTGGACCCGAGCGGCGGCGACCTACCGTGTTCTACTCTTCCTCATTTTCTATGTGGCGCGGCCTCGTTGGCAGTGGGGCAGGGCCTCAGCAGAGCCGGCGATGTCCTCTGCCTCGTTGTTGGCGGGGCGGGGCCTTGGCAGAGCCAGGGGTGTCCTCTACCTCGTTGTTGGTGGGGCGGGGCCTCGACGGAGCCAGCGGTGTCCTCTGCCTCATTGTTGGTGCCGCAGGGCTTTGGCGAAGCAGGGCCTCGTCGACGCCAGCGGAGCGGGGACTCGTCGGAGCCGGCATTGTCCTCTTCCTTGTCCTCGGTCTCGCCAAACAGCACCTCGCCCGCTTCATCGCCCTCTTTGCTAGCCTCTTTGTAGGCAGCCGCAGCCTCCGCCACCTGCATGCGGTACCGCCAGCGCTCGAGGCGGCCCTTGCGTGCGGAGCGGTACAAGTCGAGCAGCACCTCCTGCTCCACCCGCTCCGCGGTGATCTGCTCCTCCGCCTGCAGGTGCTCCTCGAGGAGATGGTGGTTGTAGGCGGCGTCGGCCTACGCCTCCCAGAACTGCTCCTCACGCTTCTGCCTCACCTTGTCCATATATTGGGCACGTGCCTCGCCGATGGTAATGGTGCAATGCACCAGCGAGGATGGTGCGGAGGAGGGGGTTGACACCGGATCATTGACTACCATGTTCTCATTGGGACGTCGTCGTCCTCTGGCTGCCTGCCGGCCAGCCGAACGGCAGGAATGGCTGCCATCTCCTTGTGGTCCGTCGTCTGCCCATCCTGAAGAGCGCTAGAGCGCGAGGAAGCCATGGTGGGCAGTAGTGCTGTGGACAGGAGAAAGGGAACAGATGCGGATGACTGCGACTATGGCCGGCGCAGCAGTTTATATAGCAATGGTGGGCGGGCGGAGGGACGGACGTGTGGCGCCGGAGTAGCCACCCCGGCTACCACGTATCATTAATGTGGGCGGCAGATGGACGGACGGACGGCACTTGTGTCGTTTGAAGGCGGAGCAATCGCCTGCACCGGGAAGCGGGGAGGGCGGCGCTGACTGTTTCGGGCGGAAAGCGCGCACGGGCGAGGAGATGACTTTACTTGGAGAGGATGACAATGGGGACCCACCAGGTCCATAGCCTCAAGTTGTTATTATCCGCCCCGCTAGGCTACAAATCTTTCCAAGGAGGGATGCATTAGGCTTAACAAGAAAATGGGCTTCAAGAAATAATAGATGGGATGTAATTATAAAAACTGGGCAGTAACTATAAAAAAATGTACCAAACACGTGATTACTTTATAAAATATTATTTTTGGATATTGAAAATTTTAATTTCATTAATTGTTGCGAGTGCAATGTTTCGTTGGATTTTTACATAATATAAATTTATATTGAAATTGTATTTAATCTTACTAGAAATTTCGGGATAAAAATATTTCAGATCCCATCAAAATGTGGGAAATTTTATTGAATTCTATTTTGAACGGTTGGTTGAAATGGGCTGTACTTTTAACAAACTGTAAATGGGCTGTAGTAAATTCCATTAGAATTCAAAAATGGGCTACACATTCTTACAAATCTCAAATGGGCTATAAGTTCTCTGCCACACACTTCTGGCCTTACTAAGTTGACGCGTCCCCTAAAAAAACAGAGTTGACGCGTATGCAAGGCTTTGTCAACTTATAGTCAACACACGGTTCTAGCAGCAGTGGTCGTTGGATGTCCATCCAACGGATGCCGTGCTTCTTCTTCAATCTCGGATATTCTAGCTTCACCCGCCCAAAAAATGATTCCTCCCCCTGACATCTGGGGCGCGCCATTTCGGAAGCTGACCTGTGGGCCTACTAAGTTGACGTACCAAGGGCTTTGTCAACTTAGTCAATATAAACGATTCTAGCTGCAGTGAACGTACGATGTCCATCCAACGGTCATCGTGCTTCTTCAACCTCTGGTCTTCTTGCTCCAGCCACCCAAAGCAGCGCCGGTCGTGCCGCCTGCTCCTGCCTCCCATGGCCGGTTGTGCTGCCGCGGAGGCCTCACCGCCCCCTACTACTCCCACTGCTGGCCAGGCCATCCCTCCACTCACCCACACCCCCTGTTATTCTGAGGCGATGGCAGCCCAGCCGAACCAGTGAACCCTCGTACTCCTCTCCGCGTGTGCATCCACTGCCGCGTCTTCCCCGGCTCCGCGTCGTCCCCTTCCTAGGCCTTGCCGTCGTCCACTGCCCTGGTGCTCTCGGCGCGGCGTGGTCAACATGTTCAAGGAACGACTTCCATCGGACGTGGACTGTACGTGGAGAGGCTGACAGCTGGGTCCACGGTAGCCACAAGGAAGTGCCTCCTTATTACGCACAAAATAATTATCCCTCCACCAGACAGCGGGGACCCACCGGACGGGCCACCGTATTTCGCGAAAAAATGATTCGCCCCCTGGCAGCTGGGACCCACGGGCTACATCTTCGCACGCAAGGAAGTGCGCCCGAAAAAAACGATTCGCCCCCGTGACTATTGGGACCCACCAGCTACATCTTTGCACGCAAGGAAGTGCGTCCGAAAAAAAATGATTCGCCCCCCGACTGCTGGGACCCACCAGCTACACCTTCGCATGCAAGGAAGTGCGTCCGGGCAAAAAAGACGATTCGCCCCCCTGACTGCTGGGACCCAGCAGCTACACCTTCGCACGCAAGGAAGTGCGTCTGGGTAAAAAAAAACAATTCGCCCCCTTGACTGCTGGGACCCACTAGCTACATCTTCGCAGGCAAGGAAGTGCCTGACAGTCGGGACCCACCTGGTGGAAGCGTACGTAGCGTTGTCATTCTTGTCGCGAACGTGTATGTACATATATACTGGTGGATGTAGAGGCGTGCATGTGTCGTAGTAGAGGTGTGCACATAGCATGTACACGTACGTACATCGGCCAGGGTGCAAGAAAGAAAATACGGCTCTGCAAAAAAATACGGCCACGTATGTGTACATACGGGCGGGGTCTCGAACGCCTACTCCCGCATACGTACGGCCAGGGCTCGTGTAAATGGCTGGTTCGGAACGGAGAAACATCGTCGTCATCGTGTTCATGGGGAGGCAACGGAATGCGTCGTGTTCATGGGGAGGCAACGGAATGCGTCGTGTTCATCGGGAGGCAACAGAACGCGTGGGAGCCAACCGGCTGGGTTGGAACGGAATGTGTGGTCGTGTTCATCGAGAGGGCTTGGACAGAACAGGCTATGGAAACAAGGCCTGGCGTACCGCAAAACGGAGGAAACAGACATCCTATGGTCGATACGGGGGTCCTGTTGATCGGGAGGGGTGCGGTGTACCGCAAAACGGACGAAACGGACCTCCTACGGTCGCAACGGGGGTCCTGTTGATCGGGATGGGTGTGGCATACCACAAAACGGACGAAATGGACCTCCTACAGTCAAAACGGGGGTCCTGTTCATCGGGAGGGGTGTGGCGTACCACAAAACGGGACTCCACGGGATACTGTTCATCTCCACCGTCGACCTCCTCCAGCCTCCACGGGCTCCTGTTCATCCAGCCTCCACCACGCGCTACTCCACCGGCTACTGTTCAACCACCCCTCCACGGGCACCCCTCCACTGTCTACTGTTCATCCAGCCCTCCACACCACGGGGTCCTGTTCAACCACCTCTCCACGGGCACCCCTCCACCGTCTACTGTTCATCCAGCCCTCCACCACACCACGGGGTCCTGTTCATCCAGAGGCAACGCCACCGCTCACTGTTCATCCAATCCCCCCCCCGCAACATTCACTGTTCATCCCAGAGACAGCATCGATCAGCTTCAGTTAGTAGCGGTAGCGAAGGAATCGCTCGATCGGGTTCAGTTAACAGCCATCGATCGATCGCTTGGGTTCAGTAACGCGTAGCCTGTAGGGCAATCACTCGGGTTCAGTTAGAGCCCAACGCCTCGCTCGGGTTCAGTTAGAGCCAACGCCTCGCACGCACGCGCGTGCGTGTACGAGAGAAACGGGCATCGCTCGACCCCCGACCTCCCACTGTAACCGGGAACTCCCTAAAATTTTCCTCGCCCTCGCTTCTACCACGTTTTTTTCCGTCATGGATGACCCAAAGAATGTCATGCAGCTGCGTCTCCGGCCCTCCCAGGACGAAAAGCCCATTTTTTGTCATGATTTTTTGTCATAGAAGTAGGATCCCACCACATCTATGATGATACCGGGGTTTTTCACAATTATCGTCATAAAAGTGTCATATGTATGACAGAAAAAAATTTCGTTCGGCCCAAAATGTCACGGATGTGTCTTTTTTTTGTAGTGTCTCGAACGTCGATAAGGTAGTATGACCCATTATGTAGATTATTGCTGACCACAAAAGGTCCTTCCCAAAGTGGTGATAACTTGTGCATATCTGTCTGATCTTGGATGAGCCGGAGCACTAAGTTTCCTTCTTGAAAGGTTCTGGTTTTCACCCGGTGGCTGTGATAACACCGTAGGTCTTGCTGGTAAATCGCCGAACGAGCCGCCGCGAGGTCACGCTCCTCATCCAATAAGTCAAGTGTGTCTTGATGCGTCTTTTCATTGTCAGCCTCAACATAAGCTGCCACTCGGGGTGAACCGTGGCGGATGTCACTAGGGAGAACCGCCTCTGCCCCATAAACCATAAAGAAGGGTGTGTGACCCGTAGACCTGTTGGGGGTTGTGTTGATACTCCATAACACTGAAGGTAACTCCTCCACCCAACAACCTACCGTTCTCTGTAAAGGAACCATAAGCCGGGGCTTGATACCTCGCAGAATCTCCTGATTCGCTCGTTCTGCCTGCCCATTGGATTGAGGGTGAGCTATAGAAGAAACATCAAGCCGGATGTGTTCCCGTTGACAAAATTCTTCCATAGCCCCTTTCGAAAGATTAGTGACATTATCCGTTATGATGTTGTGCAGAAAGCCAAAACGAAAGATCACCTTCTTCATGAATTGAACCGTCGTTGTTGCATCACATTTACTAACCGGCTCTGCTTCAATCCACTTAGTAAACTTATCGACCGCCACCAAGAGGTAGGTCTTCTTATCCTTGGACCTTTTGAAAGGCCCAACCATATCAAGCCCCCAAGTTGCAAACGGCCAAGTAATTGGAATCATCCTCAATTCTTGAGCCGACACATGAGCTCGTCGTACAAACTTTTGACAGCCGTCACATCTACTTACCAAATCCTCAGCATCGGCATGAGCCATTAGCCAATAAAACCCATGACGAAAAGCCTTGGCTACCAGAGACTTAAAGTCGACGTGATGACCACAATATACTTTGTGGATTTCTCATAAGATCTCACAGCCTTCTTCAGGAGAGACGCAATGTTGAAACGCTCCTGTAACACTGCGATGGTGCAACTCTCCATTGACGATCGTCATTGACTTAGACCGCCGGGTTATCTACCTGGCCAAGACTTCATCCGCTGGCAACTCACCCCGGGTCATGTAATCCAAATATGGAACCGTCCAATCAGGAATAACATGGAGAGCCGCCACCAATTGTGCTTCTGTGTCAGGAATAGCAAGGTCCTCCTCTGTAGGTACTTTCATAGATGGTTTAAGCAGAATATCCAAAAACGTATTGGGCGGCACCGGTTTATGCTGAGATCCTAGCCGACTTAAAGTATCAGCTGCCTCGTTCTTATGTCGATCAATATGTTCAACTTGATAACCCTTGAAATGACCTGCAATGGCATCAACCTCTTGGCGATAAGCTGCCATAAGAGGATCCTTGGAATCCCAAGTGCCTGAAACTTGCTGAGCCACCAGATCTGAATCGCCAAAGCACCTCACCCGGCTTAAGCTCATATCCTTAGCCATCCGAAGACCATGGAGCAAGGCCTCATACTCTGCTGCATTATTAGTACAACGGAACATTAATCGGAGAACATAGGAAAACTTGTCACCTCGTGGGGAAGTCAAAACAACTCCAGCCCCCAAGCCCTCCAGTTGTCTGGATCCATCAAAATGAATAGTCCAATATGTGTTGTCCGACTTTTCCTCAGGCGCCTGCAACTCTGTCCAATCATTGATGAAATGCACCAGTGCTTGGGACTTGATGGCCATGCGTGGCACATACTTTAAACCGTGAGGACCGAGCTCAATAGCCCATTTAGCAACCCGGCATGTGGCTTCTCTGTTTCGAATGGTATCTCCCAAAGGAGCAGAACTTACCACAGTGATAGGATGACCTTGAAAATACTATTTGAGCTTCCGACTTGCCATAAAAACCCCATAAACAAGCTTCTGCCAGTGTGGGTACCTCTATTTAGACTCAATAAGCACCTCACTGATATAATAAACCGGCCGTTGAACCGGATATTCCTTGCCTGCTTCCTTCCTTTCCACCACAATGGCTACACTGACAGTCGGCTATTAGCAGCCACATATAACAACAAAGGCTCTTTATCAACAGGGGCAGCAAGTACGGGCGGCTCAGCCAACTGTTTCTTTAGATCCTCAAACACTTGATTAGCAGCATCACTCCAAACAAAGTGATATGTCTTCTTCATCATCTGATAAAGAGGAATAGCCTTCTCTCCCAGCCGGCTTATGAATCGGCTCAGAGCTACAATACGACCCACCATTCGCTGGACGTCATTGATACATGCTGGTTTAGCCAAAGACGTAATAGCCTTGATCTTCTCTGGGTTAGCTTCGATGCCACTGTTAGAAACGAGAAATCCCAATAGCTTGCCTGTTGGCACACCAAAGACAAATTTGGTCGGGTTAAGCATTATTTTGTAGATTCGGAGATTGTCAAATGTCTCTTTCAAATCATCAATCAAGGTCTCTTTCTCTCTTGACTTCACCACAATGTCATCTACATAAGCATGAACATTGCGCCCAATCTGATTGTGAAGGAAATTTTGTACACACCGCGGATAAGTCGCCTGGCCGCTCTTGAGCCCAAAAGGCATAGACACATAGCAGAAGGCACCAAACGGAGTAATGAAAGATGTCTTCTCCTGGTCCTTAACTGCCATCTTGATCTGATGATAACCAGAATAAGCATCCAAAAAACTCAAATGCTCACAGCCCGCCGTAGCATCAATGATTTGACCAATACGAGGGAGAGCAAACGGATCAGTCGGGCAAGCCTTGTTTAAGTCCGTGTAATCCACACACATTTGCCAAGTGTCGTTCTTTTTTAGTACCAGCACTGGATTAGCCAACCACTCAGGATGAAAAACTTCAATTAAATTCGGCCGCCAAAAGCCGGGCCACTTCATCACCAATCGCCTTCCGCCTCTCCTTGTTAAACTGGCAAAGAAATTGCTTGACCGGCTTAAACTTCGGATCAATATTAAGAGTGTGCTCAGCGAGTTCCTCGGTACACCCGACATGTCAGAAGGCTTCCGTGCAAAGATGTCCCGGTTCTCACGGATGAACTCGATGAGCGCGCTTTCCTATTTCAGATCCAGATTAGCATTGATGCTGAATTGTTTAGATGAGTCGCCAGGGATGAAATCAACCATCTTAGTATCGTCCGCCATTTAAATTTTAACGCATGATCATGCTTTGTGGTTGGCTTCTTTAAGGACGTAATGTCTGCCGGGTCAACATTGTCTTTGTAAAATTTTAGCTCCTCCGTTGCACAAACTTATCCAGCATAAGCCGCGTCACCTTCCTCACATTCCAGGGCCACCTTGCGACTCCCATGCACTGTAATGGTGCCCTTATAACCCAGAATTTTGAGCTGCAAGTAGACATAACAGGGCCTTGCCATGAACTTAGCATAAGCCGGCCGTCCAAACAGGGCATGATAAGGGCTTTTAATCTTGACCACTTCAAAGGTTAACATCTCAGACCTGGAATCATGCTCATCTCCAAAGGCCACTTCCAACATACTCTTACCCACTGGGTAGGCCGATTTACCTGGGACGACACCATGGAAGACAGTATTTGACGGCTTAAGATTCTTATCTGTCAACCCCATGCATCGAAAGGTCTCATAATATAGGATGTTAATGCTGCTACCTCCATCCATGAGCACCTTAGTAAACTTATAACCCCCAACTTGAGGCGCCACGACTAAGGCCAGGTGACCTGGATTATCGACCCGGGGCGGGTGATCCTCTTGACTCCACACAATAGGCTGCTCTGACCATCGCAGATAATGTCGGACCGCCAGTTCAACTGCGTTCACAGCTCTCTTGTGAAGCTTTTGATCCCGTTTACACAAACTGGTGGTGAAAACGTGGTACTGCCCACTATTTAATTGTTTCGGATTGCTCTGATAACTGGACTGCTGCTGCTATTGATTCCCCTCATTACTCTGCTGATTGTAACCACCCTGGTCACCATGACCTTGAAAGCCGGAACTTGAACCGCCGCCTCCATGACTCGAACCATGAGAACCAGACCCTGACCCGCCGTTTGGGCCATGGTGGCGCTGGATGGACTCCCAAAAACTTCTCATTATGCTGCAATCCTTCCATGAATGAGTAGTCAACTTATGTTCCGTTCCGTGTTTTGGACATGACATGTTTAACATTGCTTCAAGGTCAAATCATGCCCTTGGAAATGGCGGCCCCGGCGGTCCCTTACGGTGCTGACTATCATTGCATGCAGTTGTGTTAGCCACGAAGTCATCAGCCCTGCGCTTACCGTTGCCACCCTAACCGGCAGGGTTGTACTATTGTCCCTTCATGCCATTACTCTTCTTTCCCTTACCCGATCTTTCATCCTCTGAATCGGGGTCCTTTGTACCATCAGAGTCGGCATACTTAACTAGAGCCGCCATCAGCTCACCCATGTCGTTGCAAAAACGCTTGAGCCGCCCAAGCTTCCGCTTGAGCGGAATGAACCGGCAATTATTCTCCAACATCCAAACCGCCGAGCCGATGTTGATGTTTTCTGAAGAATGTATGATGGTTGAGACCCGGCGCACCCAGCTGGTCGTAGATTCACCCTCGGCCTGAACGCAAGAAACCAGATCCACAACCGACATAGGCTGCTTGCATGTGTCTTTGAAATTCCGGATAAACTGAGCCTTCAACTCCGCCCATGACCCGATGGAATTAGCCGGCAATCCCTTCAACCAGGTACGAGCTGTTCCTTCTAGCATCATGGTGAAGTACTTGGCATAAGCAGCTTCACTAACATCCAACATCCTCAAGGCCATCTCATAACTCTCCACCCACGCCTCAGGAGGTTGATAGGCTGTGTAATTCAGCACCTTACGAGGGGCTTTGAAATCCTTAGGCAGACGCTCGTTTCGTATAGCTGACGTTAGACATGGCACATCGAAAGCCTTGGAAGTCACTCCTGCCTCAATTGAACCTGTCGGGTATGCCGGCGCATGCTGATGAGCCGCTAGCTCAGCCTCTCGACGTGCTCTGGCTTGGTCCACCAAATCTTGTGCGTTGGCCCCATTGCGGGCCGGATCATGAGGTTGGTTACGGGTCCTTTCAGTACTTGAGACCACTGGCGAGTCAATGTGTCAGTTGTAGCTCCGGCTCGGGCAAGGGGTCTCATGAACCCAATCGCGGCTATAAGAGTAAGCCTGCTACTGCACCAGAGTTGTTTGAAGAAGCTCCCTAGCCCTTCGGGTTTCAACCACCGCTGGAGTTTCACCCTCATCGGGCAGAGCCACCAATCGTGTAGTTGCCGCAATCATGTTGTCCAGAGGGGTGGAGTAATGACCCGGCGGTGTCATCACATGCTGAGGCGGGGTGCTGTTCATACGTGCCTGGCCTGGCGATCAACTATCTGGTTCACCACCGCTGGGTTACTGGCCCCAGCTCCAGGGGTGTTGAAGAGGTCCCTTGACTCATAAACCAAAGGCAAACGACTCGGTTGCTTCCTCCTCAAGACTTCATGTGAAGCGTTCTGATCCACCCTAAGCCGATATGATTCTGCTTGAATCCGTTGTGCTTGTGCATCCAAAACGGCTTGTTCTGCGGCCATCTTGGTGTTCTCTGCCACTAAGTCTGCCTTAGCTTGCGCTATTCCATCACGTAATTTAGCCACTTCTGCCTTCTATTGCTCCTGGTTTTTTGGGGTTACCTCAACCTCCATGAGAGTCGCGAGAGCATCCAACAGATCTGCTAAGACTTGAGCCGGCGGGCAAGCTGAACCGCCAGCCCCAACTGTCGTGACTGCAGATGCACCAGAAGTTATAGCCGCAGCAGCTGTCGAGCCAAGAACCAGCTGTGTGCCAGCCATGAAGATCGCCACCATGTTTGGTGGCTCTCGTGGGTCCGGAATACTGTCGCCATCGGAATAGCCCCCAAACCTTCCACCATGCAGCTGATACATTGAATCGGTCTCGCCCGTGGACTCATCATCAGAACAGATCTCCGTCTCACCGCCAAAGACGGAGCCTTCCAACTCAGCCCCATGGGTGAACCCAACGAAGACGTGCCTTATTACTGGCTGAGCCGGGGCGGGTCATGCGCGCTGAGACGTCTCGATGATGTCGGTGCAGATGTCCGGCTCAGGGCCCGGCTCGCCGATCTTGCCGATGAAGACTTGGATTCCGCCTAAGGGGACCTGGTACCCATACTCAATTGATCCGGCCTCGGGGCCCCAGCTTGCATCGTCGATGTAGAGCTTGCCGCGACGACTCTTGGTCATCTGGCCCATAGCGTATCCCTTGAGCCCTTCGAAGCTGCCCTTTAAGAACTTGAAACCACCGTGCGTGAGCCCCACGGTAGGCGCCAACTGTCGTGGAAGTGTCACGGTAGATGTCCTCATGGAAGGACTTAGTTGTGGAACCATTGCGACGAGGTTAGCTTAAAGGGGTTAAACGGGACAAGGGACACAGAGAGTTTATATTGGTTCGGCCCCTTGCGGTGAAGGTAAAGGCCTACTCCAGTTGAGGTGGTATTACTAGGGTTTCGATTACCAGGGAGCAAACACGCTTTGCCTGGCTCTCGATTTGATGTTTCTTGCCCTAAGCCGATGCCGGGTCGTCCCCTTATATACACAGGTTGACGCCCTGCGACCTACAAAGTCCCGGCCTGCTCATACAACGTGTTCGGCTCGGTGACGTATCTTACATGCCTTAGATTACAAGTCTATTCATACATGGCGGTTTACACTTACGGGCTTTTAAGCCATCTCTGGGCTTGGGCCTCTTACCAACATTCTATTAATCGCCGTCTGGTATACTCTCTTTGTTCTTCTAGGATGAACCGTCATTGTGGTTGACCCGGCCCCTTCTGGGCGGGTCATACCTGATAGTCATATCCCCAACAATTCAGGTCTGGAAGAATGTCCTTGCATGGTTGCAACTTGATGTAGATACCGCCCATTGGTTGAACTATGATACAGTGAGGTTCTGCTGGGATGGAGTTATCACCAACACTGCACAACTGAGGAAAGCCTTGGCCTCTGTATTCCACCTTGTAAGCTGGGAGATTTGGAAAGAGCGAAATGCATGCGTGTTCAGGATCAAGGCGACACCTGTGGCGGTGATAGTGCGATCTATTAAGGAGGAGGCGTCTATCTAGGGTCTGGCGGGTGCCAAACATTGAAGGAAATATGCCCTAGAGGCAACAATAAAGTTGTTATTTATATTTCCTTATACCATGATAAATGTTTATTATTCATGCTAGAATTGTATTAACCAGAAACTTAGTACATGTGTGAATACATAGACAAAACAGAGTGTCCCGAGTATGCCTCTACTAGACTAGCTCGTTCATCAAAGATGGTTAAGTTTCCTAGCCATAGACATGTGTTGTCATTTGATGGACGAGATCACATCATTATAGAATGATGTGATGGACAAGAACCATCCGTTAGCTTAGCATGATGACCGTTTAGTTTACTGCTATTGCTTTCTCCATAACTTATACATGTTCCTATGACTATGAGATTATGCAACTCCCAAATACTGGAGGAACACTTAGTGTGCTATCAAACGTCACAACGTAACTGGGTGACTATAAAGATGCTCTACATGTGTCTCTGATGGTGTTTCTTGAGTTGGCATAGATCGAGATTAGGATTTGTCACTCCGTGTATCGGAGAGGTATCTCTGGGCCCTCTCGGTAATGCACATCACTATAAGCCTTGCAAGCAATGTGATTAATGAGTTAGTTACGGGATGTTGCATTACGGAACGAGTAGAGAGACTTGCCGGTAACGAGGTTGAACTAGCTATTGATATACCGACGATCGAATCTTGGGCAAGCAACATACCGATGACAAAGGGAACAATGTATGTTGTTATGCGCTTTGACCAATAAAGATCTTCGTAGAATATGTAGGAACCAATATGAGCATCCAGGTTCCGCTATTGGTTATTGACCGGAGATGAGTCTCGGTCATGTCTACATAGTTCTCGAACCCATAGGGTCCGCACGCTTAACGTTCGGTGACGATCGGTATTATGAGTTTATGTGTTTTGATGTACCGAAGGTTGTTCGGAGTCCCGGATATGATCACGGACATGAAGAGGAGTCTCAAAATGGTCGAGGCATAAAGATCGATATATTGGATGACTATGTTTGGACATCGGAATGGTTCCGGGTGAGTTCAGGCATATACCGGAGTACTGGGAGGTTACCGGAACCCCCTGATAACCCACAAGTATAGGGGATCACAACAGTTTTCGAGGGTAGAGTATTCAACCCAAATTTATTGATTCGGCATAAGTTAAGCCAAAGAATATTCTCAAGTATTAACAACTGAGTTGTCAATTCAACCGCACCTGAAAGACTTAATATCTGCAGCAAAGTATTTAGTAGCAAAGTAATATGGAAGTAACGGTAATAGTTGCAAAAGTAATAGTATTGATTTTTTAGTGATTGTAACAGTAGCAACGGAAAAGCAACTAAGCAAAGATCAATATTTGAAAAGCTCGTAGGCATTGGATCAGTGATGGATAATTATGCCGGATGCGATTCCTCATGCAACCGTTATAACATAGGGCGACACAGAACTAGCTCCAGTTCATCAATGTAATGTAGGCATGTATTCCGAATATAGTCATACGTGCTTATGGAAAAGAACTTGCATGACATCTTTTGTCGTACCCTCCCATGGCAGCGGGGTCCTATTGGAAACTAAGGGATATTAAGGCCTCCTTTTAATAGAGTACTGGAACAAAGCATTAACACTTAGTGAATACATGAACTCCTCAAACTATAGTCATCACTGGGAGTGCTCCCGATTATTGTCACTTCGGGGTTACCGGATCATAACACATAGTAGGTGACTATTAACTTGCAAAATAGGATCAAGAACTCACATATATTCATGGAAACATAATAGGTTCAGATCTGAAATCATGGCACTCGGGCCCTAGTGACAAGCATTAAGCATAGAAAAGTCATAACAACATCAATCTCAGAACATAATGGATACAAGGGATCAAACCCTAACAAAACTAACTTGATTACATGATAAATCTCATCCAACCCATTACCGACCAGCAAGCCTATGATGGAATTACTCACGCACGGCAGTGAGCATCATGAAATTGGTGATGGAGGAAGGTTGATGATGATGATGGCGACGGATTCCCCTCTCCGGAGCCCCGAACAGACTCCAGATCAGCCCTCCTGAGAGAGATTAGGGCTTAGCGGCGGCTCCATATCGTAAAACGTGATGAATCCTTCTCTGTGATTTTTTCTCCCCGAACGTGAATATATAGAGTTGGAGTTGAGGTCAGTGGAGCATCAGGGGGGCCACGAGATAGGGGGCGCGCCCCCCACCCTCGTGGACAGGGTGTGGGCCCCTGGTGTTGATTCTTTCACCAATATTTTTTATAAATTCCATAAAATTCTCCATGAAGTTCCAGGTCATTCCAAGAACTTTTATTCTGCACAAAAATAACACCATGGCAATTCTGTTGAAAACACCGTCAGTCCGGGTTAGTTCCATTCAAATCATGCAAGTTAGAGTCCAAAACAAGGTCAAAAGTGTTTGGAAAAGTAGATACGATGGACACGTATCAACTCCCCCAAGCTTAAACATTTGCTTGTCCTCAAGCAATTCAGTTGACAAACTAAAAGTGATAAAGAAAAACTTTTACAAACTCTGTTTGATCTTGTTGTTGTAAATATGTAAAGCCAGCATTCAAGTTTTCAGCAAAGATTATGAACTAACCATATTCGCAATAACATTTAGGTCTCATGTTTACTCATATCAATGGCATAATCAACTAGGGAGCAATAATAGTAAATCTCATATGACAACACTTTCTCAAAACAATCATAATATGATATAACAAGATGGTATCTCGCTAGCCCTTTCTGAGAACGCAAAACATAAATGTAGAGCACCTCTGAAGATCAAGGACTGACTAAACATTCTAATTCATGGTAAAAGAGATCTAGTCATACTCAATGTAAACTAATAGTAATGCATGCAAATGACAGCAGTGCTCTCCACTGGTGCTTTTTAATAAGAGGATGATGACTCGACATAAAAGTAAATAAATAGGCCCTTCTCAGAGGGAAGCAGGGATTTGTAGAGGTGCCAGAGCTCGATTTTTTGAAATAGAGATAAATAATATTTTGAGTGGTATACTTCCATTGTCAACATAACAACCGAGAGATCTTGATATCTTCCATGCTACACACATTATAGGTGGTTCCCAAACAGAATGGTAAAGTTTTATACTCCCCCACCACCAACAAACACCAATCCATGGCTTTTCCGAAACAACGGGTGCCTCGAACTAACAACAATCCTGGGGGAGTTTTGTTTGCAATTATTTTAGTTTAAGCATGGGACTGGGCATCCCGGTTACCAGCCATTTTCTCGTGAATGAGGAGCGGAGTCCACTGCTCTTGAGAATAACCCACCTAGCATGGAAGATATAGACATCCCTAGTTGATACATGAGCTATTCGAGCATACAAAACAGAATTTCATTTGAAGGTTTAGAGTTTGGCACATATAAATGTACTTGGAACGGCAGATAGATACCGCATATAGGAAGGTATGGTGGACTCATATCGAATAACTTTTAGGGTTTATGGAAGTGGATGCACAAGTAGTATTCCCGCTTAGTACAAGTGAAGGCTAGAAAGAGACTGGGAAGCGACCAGTTAGAGAGCGACAATAGTCATGAGCATGCATTAAAATTAATCAACACTGAGTGCAAGCATGAGTAGGATATAATTCACCATGAACATAAATATCGTGGAGGCTATGTTGATTTTGTTTCAACTACATGCGTGAACATGTGCCAAGTCAAGCCACTCGAATCATTCAAAGGAGGATACCACCCTATCATACCACATCACAACCATTTTAATAGCATGTTGGCACGCAAGGTAAATCATTATAAACTCCTAGCTAATTAAGCATGGCATGAGCAACTATAATCTCTAATTGTCATTGCAAACATGTTTCATTCATAATAGGCTGAATCAGGAACGATGAACTAATCATATTTACAAAAACAAGATAGGTCGAGTTCATACCAGCTTCTCTCATCTCAATCAGTTCATCATATATCGTCATTATTTCCTTTCACTTGCATGACCGAATGGTGTGGGTAATAATAATGGTGCATGTGCATTGGACTAAGCTGGAATATGCAAGCATTCAATACAAGGGAGAAGACAAGGTAATATGGGCTCTTTGTTAAATCAACAATAATGCATATAAGAGCCACTCAACATTTTCATCATGGTCTTCTCCTCTCGACCCCCAAAGAAAAGAAAAGAAACAAAACTATTTACATGGGAAAGCTCCCAACAAGCAAAAGAAGAATGAGAAATATTTTTGGGTTTTCTTTTAATTACTACTACTACAGGCATGGAAAGTAAACTTGCTAAAAGCTACAACTAATTTTTTGTTTTTGCTTTTATTAAGGTTTTTCAAACACACAAGAAGAAGACTCAAAAAGAAAATAAACTAGCATGGATGATACAATGAAAAAGTATGAGCACCGACAACTGGAATGAGTGTATGAATATGAATGTAATGTCGATGAGAAATACGTACTCCCCCAAGCTTAGGCTTTTGGCCTAAGTTGGTCTATGGCCACGGCTGGCCTGGTGGATATCCAAAGTTGTAACTGGGGTCGTCCTGTGATTTAGCAGCTACTGCCTGATGAGCTACAGCCTGGAGGTGAGATGCCTCCGTCCTTGTCTCATACTCGTTCGCCTCCTCCCTGGTTATAACATATCTCCTTTTTGCCTGAAAGTCAAAGAAAGTAGGAGCAGGGAGAGCAACATGGATTGTGCGTCATCTGTCAAAGATTAGTCGGTACTGGAGGAATTGTTCATTCCTCTCAACAAACTGATGGAGAACCATGGCATTATAATCTAGGTAAGCAAGAGGTCACTCAATATCATTTCCACGTATGGGTATATCAAGATAGTTAGCTACATGACTTGCATAAATTCCACCAAACAAATCTCCACTTATACTGTTGTGATGCAACCTACGTGCAACAATGGCCCCCAAGTTATATTGTTTATCACCTAATACCGCACTCTTGAGGACACTAAGATCTGGAACGCACATGTGACAAGTCTCATCTTTCCCGTTAATGCATCTACCAGTGAAGAGAGCAAATAGTGTATGGAAGGGAAATGAATGCTCCCTATGGTAGCTTGTGTGATTTCCCTAGATTCCCCCACAATAATACTAGCAAGAAAGTCTTTATATTATTTGCGAGGTTCACTAAGATTGCCCCAGTGCGGGAGTTTACAAGCAGTATCAAAATCTTCTAGGTACATGGTATATGATTTATCATAAAGATCAAATAAAACAGTGAGAGAATTGTGCGAGGATGTGAATTTAAACCTTCTCACAAATGAATTGGTTAGATAGCGGTATTGTTGGCACTTATCTGACACGAAGCTCTCAAGATCAGTGTTATGCACATACACATCAAATTCATCCTTGATGCCTGCCTGGACCATGAACGCCTCTGACGACCATTCACAAGGCCGCACTTGAGCTTCCCTTGGAAGTTCATTGTCAGTAGAAAGAGGGGATTCAAAACCTCCAATAGTAATCGTTGGAATTTTTGCAATAGAATTGATACTGTGGACTTGAGGTTGTTTCCTCGGAAAGTGCACCATATGCTCATTACTAACATGAAAAGTGGCATTGCCTTTGTTGCAATCAATAACATCCCCTGCAGTATTCAAAAAGGGTCTACCAAGAACAATAGACATACTATCGCCCTCGGGAATATCAAGAATAACAAAGTCCGTTAAAATAGTAACGTTTGCAACCACAACAGGCACATCCTCACAAATACCAACAGGTACAGCAGTTGATTTATCAGCCATTTGCAAAGATATTTCAGTAGGTGTCAACATATTCAAATCAAGTCTATGATATAAAGAGAGAGGCATAACACTAACACTAGCTCCAAGATTGTCACATTCCTAGCTAGTCACTACTTGTCCTTGCATCAATCTTCTTGCATCATGTTTAAAATTATGAAAGTTGAATTAGGGAAAGTGGAAACCCTCAAAAATCATTTCTAAAAATGATCAACATTAAAAAATTGCTTCAAATAAACCCAAGAAAATGTTCCTGTTCATTCCTGAAAATATTGGCAAGAGGTAAAATTCAAACCAATATTTTTGGAATCACAGAAATATTTATTTCGGTCTTTGAATTAAGTCAATACTTATTTGAATTGGAGATATAAATTCCTATAAATACTTTTATAACTCCAATAATTCTGAAAACTTGTGAGTGGCTCTGAATATGTTGTATCAGGCCACATGATAATTTTCAGAAGCTACAAAAATGATTTGGTTTAGAAACTAAATCAAAACAGAGGAGTAAAAATAGAAAACAGTAAGAGAAATAGAAAGACAGAAACCTCACCTGGGCCTTACCTGGCAGGCCTGGCACTGTAGCGGCCCACCAGGCCCATCTGCTAGTCATCCTCCACCTTGCGCCAGAAGGACACGAGGCGTGTGATCGCCGCATGCCGGCACGCGCCCGTGCCACCTCCTGCTTCCTGCCGCTTCCCCCTCGTTGCCATGGGCCTCCCTCGCGATGCCACGCCGCCCTGACCGCTCTCTCACTCTCCCCGTGCTCCTCCCCCTCCTCTGCTCTCTCTCTCCCTCTCATGCCCGAGCGCAGCCGTCGCCGCCGCTCGCTGTTTCCGTGGCCACAGCCACTGCCTCGCCTCGCCGAAGCGCTCAGAAGCTCCGCCTCGACCCCCTCTTCCTCCCCACCGAGCCATGCCCTGCCGGAAGCCCTGCAACGCTGTCCTCGATGCCATCTTCGTCCTCTGCACCGACAGTCGTCGTTGCCTGATTCGCCGCCCACAGAGCATTCCCGGCCTCGCCCTCGCGCTCGTTGGACTCGCGGTGAGCCGCTGACCCGTTCCCCTCTTCTTCCCATGCCGTTTGGCCGCTCTAGCCGCTATTTCCGCTGGACCCGAGAGCTCACCGCCGCCCAGCCATGTCGCCGCCCTGGCAACCGCCACCTAGAGCCGCAACCGAGCGCACCACCGTGCTCAGTGAGCCCGTAGGACTCCGTAGCAACCCGCAGCTCGTCCTCCCGTGCACCAAAACGCTGTGTCCGAGCGTGCCCGTACTCCGGCCACCGCGGAAGTGCTCGCCGCCGTCAACTCCGGCCATCCCAGCTGCTGCTGCTACCACCACTAGATGCGCGAGAGCGCTAGCAATCCGTAGGAGCAAACCCCGCCTCAAACCATGGGCTGTAGCGAGATCCCGACGATCTCCGCCGCGCGAAAAGGTCGACGCCGGCGAAACTCCGGCGACTGATGTCGTGGCTCGTCATTAGCCACTAATGACCCAGCTAAACCACCCCTAGTGCCACTGCCATGTGGGCCCTGTGCCTATTTAGTTTAATTTAATTTCCTGTTTAGATTAGTTCATGACCCACTAGGACCCACATGTCAGCATTGACTTTGCTAACGCGGCCGTTGACTGGTCCCACATGTCATCCACCCAAACCAGCCCTGTTACACTGACCCATGGGTCCCAGCCATTAGGTTTGACTCTGGGCGACCCTGTTGACCAGCTGACGTCACAGTGATGCAGTGCTGACGCAGTAACTCCTTTTTCTGGATTTATTCTTTTACAGGAAATTCCAGAAAATAGTTAAAACTTCTAAAATTCATAGTAAATCAACCATAGCTCTAAATCAAATAAATTATATATGAAAAATGATCAAAAAAATCCAATCTATCCATCCGTACTGGATTCATGCATGCTGGAACAACGTATGGCTGCTGTTTAGGCCAAATCATATAAATGGCATTTAAACCCTCACATATGGAGTTTGAATTTGAACCTAAGGTTCAAACCAACTCCATTTAACATGTTGCTAGTTGCATTAGCTCAAAACACAGCATATTGACATGTCATGATCATGCATCATATTGTGCATTGCATTGATTGTGTTCCTTTCTCTGTTGCCGGTATTTGTCCCCTCTTAGTAGACGTTGCTTCGACGATGTGATCATTGACACCGATAAAGAGATATACTATCTTCGGAAGTGCCAGGCAAGTAGAACCCCCTTGCTCATTCCCATACAATCCCACTCTCTCGCTCCTGCTCTCTTTTACTGCATTAGGACAACAATGATTCATCTGTTACTTGTTGCGGTAGTTGAACCCCTTATCCTCTGCATGACCTGTCATTGCCACAGTAAATAGATGAAACCCACTAGCATGAGTAGGAGTTGTTTGAGCCCTGATGTGCCTACTCATTCATGCTTGTTTGTCATGCCTGCTATTGCATAGAATTGTGTCAGGTCTGATTCATCGGGGATGAATCGGAGGTGTGTGAACATGTCCTACTGTTGAGAGCTAAGTGTGTGAACATGATTTGGTAAAGGTATCGATGAGAGGCCATGTAGGAGTACATGGTGGGTTGTTTCATTGAAGCCTTCCTTAGGAACTGAGTTCTGTGTTTGTGATCCATGAAACAACTACTACCACACATTGGGCCCTGAAATATGACCCTGCTCGACTTACTGACCCCTCTCGTCCTCTGTCCAGTAGTTGCAACTAGTTTCTGGTGTTTATAGGATATGTGTTGGCGGCCGTGCGTAGCGCTGACCCTAGGGGTGGGCTATGATGCGGTAGATACACCGTGGCACGGTGTACCGGGCGCCCGTTTGGTGTCTCGGGAACCCTGCACACATCATTTGGGGCTGTGAGCGAAACCCCGACCGGATCTCCTCGCGGATGGAACCCGAATAGGCTATAAACCTGGACTAGAGACTTGTGCGGTTAGTCAGGTCGTGGTCTACACCCACGTCGGCTTTCGCTTGAAGTCTGCCGAGCACATGTCGTGTGCAGACGCTAAGTGGTGGAAACATGTGTGATGAAGTACACCCCTGCAGGGTATAAAACTATTCGAATAGCGGCGTCCGCGGTAAAGGACTTCTGGGTTGCCTATAACAGTTCATAGACAAGTGAAAGTGGATACTCTAAAACTCGCAAGATAAGTGTGAGTGCTATGGATGGCCTTCTCGTAGGGAGACGGGAGCGGATCCATAGTGGTGTATTGAATGGTGAATATGTGGACTCGTGTGCGCCACCTCAAAAGAGTTGCTTGCAGTCGTAGTTCAGGTTAGCCACTGAGTCAAAGCTGGCTTGCTGCAGTTAAACACCCCCCCCCCTTGTTGATACCGATGCATATGTAGCTAGTTTTGATGTAAGTCTTGCTGAGTACTTTTGTACTCACGTTTGCTTAATTTATGTTTTGCAGAGAGACTTCAGTCTCGCTAGTAGTATCGCGTGGAATTCGACATTTAGCTTGATACCTCAGCTGCGATCTTGTGCCCTCGGCAGGATCTGGTAGATAGTCAGGCTTCTTAGCCTTTTTCATTTGTAGATGTCTGTACTAAGACATGTTAAGCTTCCGCATGTGCTTGAATTGTATGCTATGATTGTTGGGTCATGAGACCCATGTTTGTAATATCTCGCTCCTCGGAGCCTAATGAATAAATACTTGAGTCGTAGAGTTATGTTGTGATGCCATGTTGTATTTACACATATCGAGCATATTGTGTGTATGATTGAAATGCTTGGTATGTGTGGGATCCAACAATCTAGTTGTTTATCCTTGGCAGCCTCTCTTATGGGGAAATGTAGTCTAGTGCTTCCATGAGCCATAGTAGTCCGCTACAGCACGGTTCACCAGAGTCCTGCTAGGCCAGCACTACTGCTCAGGACACTTGACTGGTCAGGATGTGTTTCACTTCGTTCCTCTGTCTGTCCCTTCGGGAAAATGTCACGCGGTGACTTCCGGAGTCCTACCTAGCCTGCTACAGCCCGGGTTCCCCGGAGTCCTGTTAGCCCAGTGCTACAGCCTGGATTCACTCGTTGATGACCGACATGCTCGCTGTGATTCATGTATGCATGTCCCCATACGTCTGTGCCGCTTTGGGTTCACGACTAGCCATGTCGGCCCGGGTTCTCTATCATATGGATCCTAGCGACACTATCATATACGTGAGCCAAAAGGCGCAAACGGTCCCGGGCCATGGTAAGGCGACACCCGTGGGGATACCGTGCGTGAGGCCGCAATGTGATATGAGGTGTTACCGGCTAGATCGATGTGACTTGGAATCGGGGTCCTGACAAAGATCACATCAAGCAGTTTTAACATAGTTTCCTTTAATGGAGCATGTATAGTTGGCACACCTGGATCTCCTAGTTTCTTTGGTATTCCACCTTTAAAAGTATAATTAGCAAGCATGGTGAAAATTTCTGCTTCCGATATCTTTCTTTTATTTGTGACAATATCTTTCATATACTTAGCATAAGGATTCATTTTAAGCATATCAGTCAAACGCATATGCAAAAAGTGTTGGGGAATGTAGTAATTTCAAAAAAAATCCTACGCGCACGCAAGATCATGGTGATGCATAGCAATGAGAGGGGAGAGTGTCGTCTACGTACCCTCGTAGACCGTAAGCGGAAGCGTTATGACAACGCGGTTGATGTAGTCGTATGTCTTCACGATCGACCGATCCTCAGTACCGAACGTACGGCACCTCCGCGTTCAGCACACGTTCAGCTTGGTGACGTCCCGCGAACTCAAGATCTAGTAGAGCTTCCGATAAGAGCTTTGTCAGCACGACGGCGTGGTGACGATGTTCATGAAGCTACCAAAGCAGGGCTTCGCCTAAGCACCGCTACGATATGACCGAGGTGGATTATGGTGGAGGGGGGCACCGCACATGGCTAAGAGATCAATGATCAATTTTTGTGTCTCCAAGGGGTGCCCCCTCCCCGTATATAAAGGAGTGGAGGAGGGGGAGGGGTCCGGCCTCCTATGGCGTGCCCCATGAGGAGTCCTACTCCCACCGGGAGTAGGACTCCCCCTTTCCAAGTAGGAGTAGGAGAAGGGAAGGAAGGGAGAGAAGGAGAGAAGGAAAGCCCCCCCCCCCCTCTGCTACGTCTTGAGCTTGCGTTGGTTTTCCCCGAAGAGGAAGGGATGATGCAGCAGAGTAGCGTAAGTATTTCCCTCAGTTTTTGAGAACCAAGGTATCAATCTAGTAGGAGGCCACGCTCAAGTCCCTCGTACCTGCACAAAGTGATAGCTACTCGCAACCAACGCGATTAGGGGTTGTCAATCCCTTCACAGTCACTTATGAGAGTGAGATCTGTAGATATAATATTTTTGGTATTTTTGGTATAAAGATGCAAAGTAAAAAGTAAAAGCAAAGTAAAAAAGCAAAGCAAGATTAAAGTGATGGAGATTGATATGATGAGAATAGACCCGGGTGCCATAGGTTTCACTAGTGGCTTCTCTCAAGAGCATAAGTATTCTACGGTGGGTGAACAAATTACTGTTGAGCAATTGACAGAAGTGAGCATAGTTATGAGAATATCTAGGCATGATCATGTATATAGGCATCACGTCCGTGACAAGTAGATCGAAACGATTCTGCATCTACTACAATTACTCCACTCATCGACCGCTATCCAGCATGCATATAGAGTATTAAGTTAAAAACAGAGTAACGCCTTAAGCAAGATGACATGATGTAGAGAGATAAATTCATGCAATATGAAATAAACCCCATCTTGTTATCCTCGATGGCAACAATACAATACGTGCCTTGCTGCCCCTTCTATCACTGGGTAAGGACACCGCAAGATCGAACCCAAAGCTAAGCACTTCTCCCATGGCAAGAACTACCAATCTAGTTGGCCAAACCAAACGGATAATTCGAAGAGACTTGCAAAGATAACCAATCATACATAAAAGAATTCAGAGAAGATTCAAATATTATTCATAGATACACTTGATCATAAACCCACAATTCATCGATCTCAACAAACACACCGCAAAAAGAAGATTACATCGAATAGATCTCCACAAGAGAGGGGGGAACTTTGTATTGAGATTCAAAGAGAGAGAAAAAGCCATATAGCTACTAACTATGGACCCGAAGGTCTGAGGTAAACTACTCACACTTCATCAGAGGGGCTATGATGATGTAGAAGCCCTCCGTGATGACGGCCCTCTTCCGGCGGAGCTCCGGAACAGGCCCCAAGATGGGATCTCGTGGATACAGAAAGTTGCGGCGGTGGAATTAGGTTTTTGACTCCTGTTCTGATCGTTTGGGGGTACGTGTGTATATATAGGAGGGATAAGTACGTCAGTGGAGCACCGAGGTGCCCACGAGGCAGGGGGGGCACGCCCCCACCCTTGTGACCTTGTCTTTGACTCCCTGGGGTAGGGTCCAAGTCTCCTGGATCACGTTCGGTGAGAAAATCATGTTCCCGAAGATTTTATTCTGTTTGGACTCCGTTTGTTATTCTATTTCTCCGAAACACTGAAATAGGCAAAAAAAACAGCAATTTTGGGCTGGGCCTCCGGTTAATAGGTTAGTCCCAAAAATAATATAAAAGTGGAAAATAAAGCCCAATATATTCCAAAATAGTAGATAATATAGCATGGAGCAATCAAAAATTATAGATACGTTGGAGACGTATCACCCTCCTTGTCCAATTCGGACTAGACGGGGAGGGGGGCGCGGTTGCCCTGGCCGCTCCTCCTCTTCTCCCACTAGGGCCCATTAGGGCCAATATACTCCCCGGGGGGTTCCGGTAACCCCCCGGTACTCCGATATATGTCCGAAACCTCCCGAAACACTTCCGGTGTCCGAACATAGTCGTACAATATATCGATCTTTACGTCTCAACCATTTCAAGACTCCTCGCCATGTCCGTGATCATATACGGGACTCCGAACTACCTTCGGTACATCAAAACACAAAAACTCATAATACCGATCGTCACAGAACTTTAAGCGTGCGGACCCTACGGGTTCGAGAACTATGTAGACATGACCGAGACACGTCTCCGGTCAATAACCAATAGCGGAACCTAGATGCTCATTTTGGTTCCTACATATTCTACAAAGATCTTTATCGGTCAAACCGCATAACAACATACGTTGTTCCCTTTGTCATCGGTATGTTACTTGCCCGAGATTCGATCGTCGGTATCTCAATACCTAGTTCAATCTCATTACCGGCAAGTATCTTTACTTGTTCCACAATGCATCATCCTGTAAATAACTCATTAGTCACATTGCTTGCAAGGCTTATAGTGATGTGCATTACCGAGAGGGCCCAGAGATACCTCTCCGACAATCGGAGTGACAAATCCTATTCTCGATCTATGCCAACTCAACGAACACCATTGGAGACACATGCAGAGCACCTTTATAATCACCCAGTTACATTGTGACATTTGGTAGCACACAAAGTGTTCTTCCGGTAATTGGGAGGTGCATAATCTCATAGTCATAGGAACATGTATAAGTCATGAAGAAAGCAATAGCAGTAAACTTAACGATCAAGTGCTAAGCTAATGGAATGGGTCATGTCAATCACATCATTCTCCTAATGATGTGATCCCGTTAATCAAATGACAACTCATGTCTATGGCTAGGAAACTCAACCATCTTTGATCAATGAGCTAGTCAAGTAGAGGCATACTAGTGACACTATGTTTGTCTATGTATTCACACATGTATTATGTTTCCGGTTAATACAATTCTAGCATGAATGATAAACATTTATCATGATATGAGGAAATAAATAATAACTTTATTATCGCCTCTAGGGCATATTTCCTTCAGTCTCCCACTTGCATGTAACACCCATAGTGCGACTATATCTCCCACGTGTCAGGGCACGACTTAGAGGCATAGCCGCATGGTAGGCTTGTTGCAAGAGGGGTAATCTTCACACATCCCATGTACTGAATAAGAAAGGGATAAAGAGTTGTCTTACAATCGCCACTTCACACAATACATAAATAATTCATACATCAACCGAATACAAACAAAGGTCCGGCTACAGAACCAAAATAAAAGAAGACAACCCCAAATGCTAGATCCCCGGTCGTCCCAACTCTGCACCACTACTGATCAACCGGAAAAGACACATAACAACGATAAAGATCTTCATCGAGCTCCCACTTGAGCTCGGTTGCGCCACCTGCACTGGTATCATCAGCACCTGCAACTGTTTGGAAGTAACCGTGAGTCACGAGGACTCAACAATCTCACACCCGCGAGATCAAGACTATTTAAGCTTATGGGTAGGGTAAGGTAAAGAGATGGAGCTGCAGCAAGCACTAAGCATATATGGTGGCTAACATACGCGAATAAGAGCGAGAAGAGAAGCAACGCAGTGGTCGAGAAGCTATAAGTGATCAAGAAGTGATCCTGAAACTACTTACGTTCAAGTATAACACAAGAACCGTGTTCACTTCCCGGACTCCGCCGGAAAGAGACCATCACGGCTAGACATGCGGTTGATGCATTTTAATTAAGTTAAGTGTCAAGTTCTCTACAACCGGATATTAACAAATTCCCATCTGCCACATAACCGCGGGCATGGCTCTCGAAAGTTTATACCCTGCAGGGGTGTCCCAACTTAGCCCATCACAAGCTCTCACAGTCAACGAAGGATATTCCTTCTCCCGGGAAGACCCGATCAGTCTCAGAATCCCGATTACAAGACATTTCGACAATGCAAAAACAAGAGCAGCAAGACCGCCCAATGTGCCGACAATCCCGATAGGAGCTGCACATATCTCATTCTCAGGGCAACACCGGATGAGCACTCCGTACAACTAAAACCAGCCCCCAAGTTTCCCCGAGGTGGCGCTGCAAAGTACTCTAGTTCGGACCAACACTTAGAGAAGCACTGGCCCGGGAGGGTTAAAATAAAGATGACCCTCGGGTTGGCTGACCCAAGGGAAAGGTAATAGGTTGTTAGTCAAATGTAAAACAAAGGTTGGGCCTTGCTTGAGGAGTTCTATTCAAAGCAAACTATCAAGGGGTTCCCATAACACCCAACCGCGTAAGGAACGCAAAATCAAGGAACATAACACCGGTATGACGGAAACTAGAGCGACAAGAGTGGAACAAAACACCAGGCATACGGCCGAGCCTTCCACCCTTTACCAAGTATATAGATGCATTAATTAAATAAGACATATAGTGATATACCAACATAACCATGTTCCAACATGGAACAAACTTCAGCTTCACCTGCAACTAGCAACGCTATAAGAGGGGCTGAGCAAAGGTGGTAACATAGCCAAACTACGGTTTGCTAGGAAAGGTGGATTAGAGGCTTGACATGGCAATATGGGAGGCATGATATAACAAGTGGTTGGTAGCACGACATAGCGATAGAATGAACAACTAGCAAGCAAAGATAGAAGTGATTTCGAGGGTATTGTCATCTTGCACGAAATCCTACAAGGAAGAAGAACGAGTCCATGAAGAAGACAAACAGACGTAGTCGAACGGATCCTCACAAACGCGACGTTACCGGAATTAACAAGAAGAAGCAACACCGGAAAGAAGCAAGCAACATGGTAAACCAACAAGCATAAACATGGCATGATGCACAATTAAGTATGATGCATGTCCGGTTTAGTTATGCATGGACAGGCAAAGTGCACAAACAACACTACAAGTTAAGTGGAGCTCAATATGCAACGAGTTGTGTATTGACGAAACACCACATTCAATCATTTAGTTCACTCTCGTTTATGTACCCAACAATATTAAATTTTATTAAACATGGCAAGGTGTGAAGCATATAAAACCTACCTATCTAGGCAAGTTTAAATGAGGCCGGGAACAACAAACAACAAGTCCGGAAAAATCCTCATGTGCATATTTTAGATTTGGTACTGTTCTGCCCTAAAGCATATTTTATAGTTGTTAAACATGCAAAGTAAAGACACCATATTAAACTAGGCATTTTTCTACCCCATTTACATATAAAGTTTATTTAAAATGGAGCTACGGTTATTTAGTCATGAAATAAATCATTTTAACATGACATTTAAGCAAATTAATGCAACCAACATTTTAAACATGGTTGAAAGTTTCATATTATGAAATTAGACAAAATTTTAAGCATTTTTCGTATTAAGTTTGTTTAATTCCGATGAACGGTTAATTTGTTATTATATGCATGACAACTAGGGGATTTTCTACAAAACTGGTAAAACCTAGATAAATTCTAAATTCGCACAAGGGAAAAAACATCAACGAGCCAAAAACTGAAGGATTTGGGCTGGTGGGAGCTTCTCACATTGGGCCTCGGCCCGGTTCGGTGGAGAGAGGGAGGCCGACAAAGGGCACACCGGGCCGGATCTGGCAAATAGGGGGCGCCCCAGGCGCGTGCGGTCGACGAGGGGCGTCGCGCTGTTGCCGTTCGCTGCAGGAGAAGCAGGGCGATGCAGAGGAGCAAAGCGTCGGCGAGTGGAGGCCAGAGATGGGAACGGCGACCGAAGGAAGAGGCGGATCCGGGCGCTGGACGACGGGGCTGGGCCGGCGGAGGGGAATCCAGGCGGGGGTCGAGGTGGTGGCGGCGTCCTCCGCCTGAACTGCTGCCGCTCAATGCAGGGACGCAGGAGGCGGCTTCAGACGTGGTGCTCACCGGACCCGATCGCGGTGAGGGTCGACGAGGTAGGGAACGGAGTAGCTGCGGTGGTTCTTGGTGGCGGAGAGGTTCCATGGCTCGAGGCCCTAGCTCGGGGGTTAGCTGGAGGCACGGTGAGCGAGCACTGCTCGTCATGGTCGTCGGTGCTGGTAGCAGGTAGCGGGGAAGGCTTGGACGAGCGGAACTGGCGAGGCGGTGGTGGCTCCAGGAACTTGACGATGGTGGAGCTCCGGAACAAGCGGGGCGCGGGGATGGACGAGGAGGTCGGGGTCGAGGGTGGTCACCCATGGCTGCGGGGATGCTGCTGCAAAGCATAGGGAGAGAGAGAGATATGAGAGGCGTGAACCCGAGGAAGGAGAGAAAGGGAACCAGGGCGGCGCTCATCTGAGACAGTGACGGTGGAGGTGCTCGGGAGTCGAGGATGCGGGAGCTGCTCCTGCTGCCAGCGGCAGGGACGAGGCAGAGGAGGCGGGGGACTCCAGGCTCCTGGTGGCGCTCATCGACGGCGGCAATCGCTGGTCAGCGCGAGGGGATCGCGAGGCATGAGAGGAGGCCTCCGGGCGCGCTGGTGGTCATGGGATCTCCATCTGGCGGCCACAGATGGCTAGGTGGAAGGCTGGATCGGGGCTGGAGAGGTGGCATTCGGTTGGGTGGTGGAGGAAAACGAAAAGAAGGTTGGTGGATCCCGAGGAAAGAGATGGAAAAGGATGGCAGTGGCGGAGGGACAAGACTCCTAGATTTTAGGGTTAGGTTGATTTGGTAGGTGGTGGTCTTATATATAAAGCTAGTGGATTTGTGATGGGGGCATTTGGTCCCTCCGATTTTAATCGAACGGTCCCGGATAAATAGGCTAGGGCATCCAAACAAAGAACCGAAGACATTTTAGGGATGATATGGACCCAATGGTCACGACTGAGCGGTTCGGGTTCGGGACAACTTTCGGACGCACGAGGGGTTTGACGAAAGGCCATGGAGATAAAGGGGGGTTTTCGGACCATGCGATCACCATCGGATGGCTCCGGACGTGAGAAGGGGTAGGTGGGCTGCCGGTGGGGATAGTAGGTTGTGTAGAGAGGAGGTGGTCTGTGAGGAAAGAGGAATGCAGCCCGGCGGCTGTTTCCGGAGACCGAAAACGTCCGACGATTTGACCGACTATATTGTCGCTATAGTTATCCGTTGGGGCATCAAAAGAACTCTGAATGCGATGAAACTTGACAGGCGGTCTATCTACACTATAACAACACCGCACGCCAACTTTCATCCCATTCCGAGAACATTTTCCAGCCACTTATAAAATAATATTTCGGACGTGCCGCAGGCACGTGCAAGTGTGTCTGGGCTCAGAACGGACAACGGAGAGAACTGGGGGAAAACCGGACTGATGCAAGTTTTGAAAACATGATGATGCAACGCACATGATGACATGGCAAGATGCAACATGCAAGCGAAAGACATGGCAACGACGGCGTATAACTGGAAGACACCTGGCGCAACGGTCTCGGGGCGTCACAACACTCCACCACTACAAGAGGATCTTGTCCTGAGATCTAGGATGGCACCGGGGAAAACGGAAGAGGATGGGGAAGAGGTAAAACTAAGCTGCTTCTTTGGCAAATGAGTGAAACCAAAGAACCTAGAGAGATTGAACAAATTGAAAGAAAGAATACAACGAAGATGAACAAAGTTGAAAACACCCCGGTTGGAAATGGAAAGCAATACTATAAACTTGGCAAAATGAAAGCACTTGGATGAGATTCCGGTTAAAAGAGGAATGATAGACACAACACTCCGGTTAAAACAAGATAGAGAAGGAATAAGAATGATATAATTTGGACAGCACTCCGACTGTAAACGGAAGGAATTAGACATGAACTTGACAAGATGAGTGGATACTTGATGAAATCACAACACAATACCTCTGAAACTCTTGAAAGAATGGCACAATGGGTAAGAAAGATTTCAGACAGCACTCCAGTTGAGAAGGGAGGGAAAAGTCGACAAAATGGGAAGAACTTGAAAAGAGGGCATGACACTCCGATTGAATGGATAAGCAAAGGAAAGAACATGATCCTTGACAAAAATGGGATGATGGATGAAGAAAGCAACATCACAATGCCTCCGGAACGAAAGAATAGAAGTTGGATCATTGGAAAGGAAAGAATTGAGAAGAAAATGACAACTTCTGCCACAAATGAATTTGAAATCATCCTTAGAAAGAAGGATTGAATGGAGTTGTTGAAAAAAAATCAACCACGAAAACAATAAGCTGCTTGAGGGCTTATGGAAAGCTTCTCAAAACTATGAGGTGACATTCTGCCACTAACAAAAACAATAGATTGGATTGATATCAACAAGGAGACAAGGAACTTATTTCACCAGGAGGATAAATGAAGAACTTGGGTCCTTTATGAGCACCATAAATAGCAACAATCCCCAGGGAAAGCTTTAGGTGAAATATAACCCAAGATAATTCCAATGAAGAGATTGGTGGATTTAAAATATCTCATTGTTGACAACATGTGATTCATGAAACACAAACTCAAATTGTCAAGAATGACATAACACCACCTCAAAATATAAGATAGGAAGAACTGCACTTAGAAATGCAAGATGAAGAATGTTTGAACTCCTTAAAACAAGACATGTCTTAAACACCACGTATATTTTAGAGTATAGCTTAGCGGAACATAACTTCGAGAGAAATCTTGAAAAACAATTGAAGAATGAAAAGAATCCTTGATGGACCACCATGTTGAGCCTTCGTGAGAACTCCGATAACAAAAGAATGATCAAGCGAAAGGAAAGTTGAAAAGAACTCCGGGAGAAGCCTTGCAATGATTAGATAGAGCTTCGTGACGAGATAATGCAGAAAACTTGTCACTCCGGAAAAGAAAAGATGAAGCATCTCGGACCGAGAATGTGATATGATGAACAACTCTGGAAAGAAGAAATTAGATCACTTGGATGAAACAATAATAAGAATTACGTTATGCGCATCCTTTACCAATTTAAATTGATGACAAGCAATGGATTTGACATACTACTTATTCTCGTAGAATGGATTAAGATAGATATAGCGCAAACTTGAGGAAGGTCTTCAACGATCCACTAGTAGGCTTGGAAAGAACGAATGAATTAATATGATAACCATGGAAGAGAACTCTTGAACGAACCACCGTAAGAATTGAAAAAGAAAGAAGAAAAATAAAATAAATAAACACCGGGAAGAATTATAAAAAGAACGAAGATCCTTGAGATAATATAAATACATGAGACCGAATAGATCGCGAGCTGATTAGAGAATACTTGAATGATGCACCGATAAGATTTGGAGAAATGTGAGCTGAAAGCTGGAATGAATACTTCTGAGATGATGGGCTCCGGGGAATCAAACTAAGAAGACCCCTGAATTGCTCCGGATGGGTGAAAATAATTTTCACAATTGAAAACAATTATGAGAGGATGGTATAAAGCAAGAACCACGAGTCTTGAGAGAACGGGTAAGATTTGGAGGAAAAACTCTTCTTCGGTCTTCAAATGTTGAGAATGACGATGAGAAACACCAACATGAATTGTTGAGATCCTCCAGGAAGAATATTAGAAAGGTTGAACCGACGATGAAAAGAATTTGAAAGATCTTGGAGAAAGACATTTGACTGATGAAAAATCATTCTTACGTCAAACTTTGAAATGAATTTGAGAATACTCCGAAAAAGAAGAGTCAGGTAAGATCCTGGGAAAAGACCTATGGGTTAGGGCCCACTCAAAAGATACACCGCTGAACGATTTAAAAGAGAGATTGCGCCGGTTGAATTAAATGGCTTGAATGAGATTACAACCTCGAAAGAACTTGAACGAATGCAGAGAGGAAACACGAATCTTCGAGATATCTTCAGCACTCTGGAACAATGAATAGCGAGAAGTGAATGATTAAGAGGTGCACCGACATGAGAAAGCATTTGAAACAAGGAAAAGATATGGTCGACACCAAAAGCTTGACTTGAATCCACCGGAGAAGAAAAAACAAAGAATAATAAACTTGAAGCTCCGTTAGTATCTTCCTGAGAATCACCGGATAAGTACATTCACGGAAAATAATGGAGAGACTTCACATCCATAAGATGGATACTTGATTTGAATATCTCTGAGTCCTTGAAAAAAAGGTGGGAGGGCGGGAAAACAAAGGAAACTTGGGGATGGATGAAACAAACATCGTTGAGAAAACTTAGAGTTGATCTTGCGGATGTTGAAAATGATCGGATCCACTAGAAGAGAAGCACATCGGTTGGAAAAGAATTGGCATGACAATCTCGATAAGCAAGAAGGATTAGCATCCACATAGAAATATGAGACACTTCTTAAGGAAGGTATGGAATCAACACTTGACTTCGAAGCAACTCGAATACCACAACTGAAAACAAAACAAAGGATTGGCTTGCGGAATAAGCCGGAACAAACATATGATAGACCCCATATCGTACCATGTGTCCGTTGGAAAGATTATTCTAGGAGCTACTTGAATTCCCACTTATAAACTCCCGAAACTTTCTGGTTATGCAATCAGGTGTTGGGGATATAGGGGAAGCATAATATCTCACCCAAACTAACAATACCTACATCCAGCTATATCCATCCTTCAACACATAACCAAGAAACCTTTGGAAATCATGTACCTCAACCTTCGAAAAGCATCTGTTATACGAGTTATGGCAATACTCCCGAACTCCCACCCCAGTACTGGGTGGCGTCGAGGTTATCTCACCAAAAATTGCATAAAAGAGATTTTCGATGTCGGTGAACTCAGGTATTCCAGAACTGCAACGATAAAATTGTGACGACAACACCCGGAGCTCAACTCCCCGGGACACTGCCACAACCCCTAAATGTCAGGAGGCACTGATACGTCTCCAACGTATCTATAATTTATGAAGTATTCATGCTATTATATTATCTGTTTTGGATGTTTGAGGGCTTTATTATGCACTTTTATATTATTTTTGGGACTAACCTATTAACCTAGAGCCTAGTGCTAGTTTACGTTTTTTCCTTGTTTTTAAGTATTGTAGAAAAGGAAAATCAAACGGAGTCCAATTGACCTGAAACTTCATGGAACTTATTTTTGGACCAGAAGAAGCCCACGGAGTATCGGAGATGGACCAGAAGAGTCCCGGGATGCCCACGAGGGTGGGGGCGCGCCCCCTGCCTCGTGGACAGCCCGGAGATCCACCGATGTACTTCTTCCTCCTATATATACCCATATACCCTAAAAACTTTGGGGAGCAGAATAGATCGGGAGTTCCATCGCCAGAAGCCTCCATAGCCACCAAAAACCAATCTAGACCCGTTCCGGCAACCTACCGGAGGGGGAACCCCTCACCAATGCCATCTTCATCATCTCGGTGCTCTCCATGACGAGGAGGGAGTAGTTCTCCCTCGAAGCTGAGGGTATGTACCAGTAGCTATGTGTTTGATCTCTCTTTCTCTCTCTCTCGTGTTCTTGAGGTGGTACGATCTTGATGTATCGCGAGCTTTGCTATCATAGTTGGATCTTATGATGTTTCTCCCCCTCTACTCTCTTGTAACGGATTGAGTTTTCCCTTTGAAGTTATCTTATCGGATTGAGTCGTTAAGGATTTGAGAACACTTGATGTATGTCTTGCACATGCTTATCTGTGGTGACAATGGGATATCACGTGATCCACTTGATGTATGTCTTGGTGATCAACTTGCAGGTTCCGCCCATGAACCTATGCATAGGGGTTGGCACATGTTTTCGTCTTGACTCCCCGGTAGAAACTTTGGGGCACTCTTTGAAGTACTTTGTGTTGGTTTGAAACTTTGAATAGATGAATCTAAGATTGTGTGATGCATATCGTATAATCATACCCACGGATACTTGAGGTGACATTGGAGTATCTAGGTGACATTAAGGTTTTGGTCGATTTGTGTCTTAAGGTGTTATTCTAGTGCGAACTCTATGATATATTGAACGGAAAGAATAGCTTCATGTTATTTTACTATGGACTCTTGAATAGATCGATCAGAAAGGATAACTTTGAGGTGGTTTCGTACCCTACCATAATATCTTCGTTTGTTCTCTACTATTAGTGACTTTGGAGTGACTCTTTGTTGCATGTTGAGGGATAGTTCTATGATCCAATTATGTTATTATTGTTGAGAGGACTTGCACTAGTGAAAGTATGAACCCTAAGCCTTGTTTCAACGCATTGCAATACCGTTTACGCTCACTTTTATCATTAGTTACCTTGCTGTTTTTATATTTTCAGATTACAAAAACCATTATCTACTATCCATATTGCACTTGTATCACCATCTCTTCGCCGAACTAGTGCACCTATACAATTTACCATTGTATTGGATGTGTTGGGGACACAAGAGAATCTTTGTTATTTGGTTGCAGGGTTGCTTGAGAGAGACCATCTTCATCCTACGCCTCCTACGGATTGATAAACCTTAGGTCATCCACTTGAGGGAAATTTGCTACTGTCCTACAAACCTCTGCACTTGGAGGCCCAACAACGTCTACAAGAAGAAGGTTGTGTAGTAGAAATCAGGCACCAAGAACAATGTTCTCGTCACAAGACTATCAGAACGATTCCAAGATACCCGCGTGATCCTAAATATTTTTAGTGAAATTTGAGGAGAGGAGAGTCAAAACTTCTACGTTAGGAGGCCTCACCAGAGCGACGAAGGGACTGAGGAGTAAAAAGAATCCTACTCTCCTATATATATAATCCTAAGACTCAAAACATTTTGTTCTAGACTCGACAACGTCAGCGATTCGATCAAGCAAGGGGCGCCTAAGTCGGGGATGGCTCTGATTACCAACTTGTAACACCCACAATACGGCTATATCTCCCACGTGTCGGGGCAAGATTTAGAGGCATAGCCGCAGGGTAGGCTTGTTGCAAGAGGGGTAATCTTCACACATCCCATGTACTGAATAAGAAAGGGATAAAGAGTTGGCTTACAATCACCACTTCACATAATACATAAATAATTCATACATCAATCAAATACAAAAAAAGGTCCGGTTATGGAACCAAAATAAAAGAAGACAACCCCAAATGCTAGATCCCCGATCGTCCCAACTGGGCACCACTACTGATCAACCGGAAAAGACACATAACAACGATCAAGATCTTCATCGAGCTCACACTTGAGCTTGGTTGCGCCACCTGCACTGGTATCATCGGCACCTGCAACTGTTTGGAAGTAACCGTGAGTCACGAGGACTCAGCAATCTCACACCCGCGAGATCAAGACTATTTAAGCTTATGGGTAGGGTAAGGTAAAGAGATGGAGCTGCAGCAAGCATATATGGTGGCTAACATATGCAAATAAGAGCGAGAAGAAAAGCAACGCAACGGTCGAGAAGCTATAAGTGATCAAGAAGTAATCCTGAAACTACTTATGTTCAAGCATAACACAAGAACTGTGTTCACTTCTCGGACTCTGCCGGAAAGAGACCATCATGGCTACACACGCGGTTGATGCATTTTAATTAAGTTAAGTGTCAAGTTCTCTACAACCAGATATTAAAAAATTCCCATCTGCCACATAACCGTAGGCACGGCTCTCGAAAGTTTATACCCTGCAGGGGTGTCCCAACTTAGCCCATCACAAGCTCTCACGGTCAACGAAGGATATTCCTTCTCCCAAGAAGACCCGATGAGTCTCGGAATCCCGGTTACAAGACATTTCGACAATGCTAAAACAAGATCAGCAAGACCGCCCACTGTGCCGACAATCCCGATAGGAGCTGCACATATCTTGTTCTCAGGGCAACACCGGATGAGAACTCCGTACAACTAAAACCAGCCCTCAAGTTTCCCCGAGGTGGCACTGCAAAGGACTCTAGTTCGGACCAACACTTAGAGAAGCACTCGCCCGGGGGGTTAAAATAAAGATGACCCTCGGGTTGGCCGACCCAAGGGAAAGGTAGTAGGTTGGTAGGAAAATGTAAAACCAAGGTTGGGCCTTGCTGGAGGAGTTTTATTCAAAGCGAACTGTCAAGGGGTTCCCATAACACCCAACCGCGTAAGGAACGCAAAATCAAGGAACATAACACCGGTATGACGGAAACTAGGGTGGAAAGAGTGGAACAAAACACCAGGAATAAGGCCGAGCCTTCCATCCTTTACCAAGTATATAGATGCATTAATTAAATAAGAGATATAGTGACATACCAACATAACCATTTCCAACAAGGTACAAACTTCAGCTTCACCTGCAACTAGCAACGCTATAAGAGGGGCTGAGAAAAAGTGGTAACATAGCCAAACAATGGTTTGCTAAGAAAGGTGGGTTAGAGGCTTGACATGGCAATATGGGAGGCATGATATAATAAGTGGTACGTAGCACGACATAGCGATAGAACGAACAACTAGCAAGCAAAGATAGAAGTGATTTTGAGGGTATGGTCATCTTGCATGAAATCCCGCAAGGAAGAAGAACGAGTCCATGAAGAAGACAAATAGACGTAGTCGAACGGATCCTCACAAACGCGACTTTACCGGAACTAACAAGAAGATGCAACACCGGAAAGAAGCAAGCAACATGGTAAACCAACAAGCATAAACATGGCATTATGCACAATCAAGTATGATGCATGTCCGGTTTAATTATGCATGGCATGGCAAAGTGCACAAACAACACTACAAGTTAAGTGGAGCTCAATATGCAATGAGTTGCGTATTGAAGAAACACCACATTCAATCATTTAGTTCACTCTCGTTTATGTACCCAACAATATTACATGTTATTAAACATGGCAAGGGGTGAAGCATATGAAAACTACCTATCTAGGCAAGTTTAAATAAGGCCAGGAACAACAAACAACAAGTCCGGAAAAATCCTCATGTGCATATTTTAGATTTGGTACTGTTCTTCCCTAAAGCATATTTTATAGTTGTTAAACATGCAAAGTAAAGCCACCATGTTAAACTAGGCATTTATTTACCCCATTTACATATAAAGTTTATTTAAAATGGAGCTACAGTTATTTAGTTATGAAATAAATCATTTTAACATGGCATTTAAGCAAATTAATGCAAACAACATTTTAAACATGGTTGAAAGTTGCATATTATGAAATTTGACAAAATTTTAAGCATTTTTCATATTAAGTTTGTTTAATTTCGATGCACGGTTAATTAGTTATTATATGCATGACAACTAGGGGATTTTGTGCAAAACTTGTAAAACCTGGATAAATGCTAAACTCGCAGAAGGAAAAAACATCAACGGGCCGAAAACTAAAGGATCTGGGCTGGTGGGAGCTGCTCACATTGGGCCTCGGCCCGGTTCGGTGGATAGGGGGAGGCCGACAGAGGGCACGCTGGGCCGGATCTTGCAAATGGGGGGCGACCCAGGCGCGTGCGGTCGACGAGGGGTGTGGCGCTGTTGCCGTTCGCTGCCGGGGAAGCAGGGCGATGCAGAGGAGCAAAGCGCCGGTGAGTGGAGGCCAGAGATGGGAATGGCGACCGGAGGAAGAGGTGGATCCGGGCGCTGGACGACGCGGCTGGGCCGGCGGAGGGGAATCCAGGTGGGGGTCGAGGTAGAGGCGACGTCCTCCGCCTAAACTGCTGCCGCTCGATGCAGGGATGCAGGAGGCGGCTTCAGACGTGGTGCTCACCGGACCCGATCGCGGTGAGGGTCGACGAGGTAGGGAACGGAGTAGTTGCGGTGGTTCTTGGCGGCGGAGAGGTTCCATGGCTCGAGTCCCTCGCTCGGGGGTTAGCTGGAGGCACGGCGAGCGAGCACTGCTCGTCATGGTCGTCGGCACTGGCAGCAGGCAGCGGGGAAGGCTCGGACGAGCGGAACTGGCGAGGCGGCGGTGGCTCCGGGAACTTGACGGTGGTGGAGCTCCGAAACGAGCGGGATGCGGGGATGGACGAGGAGGTCGGGGTCGAGGGTGGTCACCCATGGCGCTCCATGGCTGCGGGGATGCTGCTGCAATGCACAAAGAGAGAGAGAGATGAGAGGTGCGAACCCAAGGAAGGAGAGAAACGGAACCAGGGTGGCGCTCATCTGAGACTGCGGCGATGGAGGTGATCGGGAGTCGGGGATGCGGGAGCTGCTCCTACTGTCGGCGGCAGGGATGAGGCAGAGGAGGCGGGGGACTCCAGGCTCCTGGTGGAGCTCGTCGGCGACAGCAATCGCTGGTCAGTGAGAGGGGATCGCAAAGCACGAGAGGAGGCCTCCGGGCGCGCTGGTGGTCGTCGGATCTCCATCTGGCGGCCACAGATGGATAGGTGGAAGGCTGGATCGGGGCTGGAGAGGTGGCATCCGGTTGGGTGGTGGAGGAAAATGAAAAGAAGGATGGTGGATCCCGAGGAAAGAGATGGAAAAGGATGGTGGCGGCGGAGGGACAAGACTCCTAGATTTTAGGGTTAGGTTGATTTGGTAGGTGGTGGTCTTATATATAAAGCAAGTGGATTTGTGATAGGGGCATTTGGTCCCTCCGATTTTAGTCGGACGGTCCTGGATAAATAGGCTAGGGCGTCCAAACGAAGAACCGAAGACATTTTAGGGATGTTTGGGGATGATCCGGACCCAATGGTCACGACTGAGCGGTTCGGGTTCGGGACAGCTTTTGGACGCGCGAGGGGTTTGACGAAAGGCCATGGAGATAAAGGGGGGTTTTTGGACCATGCGATCACCATTGGACGGCTCCGGACGTGAGAAGGGGTAGGTGGGCTGCCGGTGGGGATAGTAGGCTGTGTAGAGAGGAGGTGGTCTGCGAGGAAAGAGGAATGCAGCCCGGCGGCTGTTTCCGGAGACCGAAAACGTCTGACGATTTGACCGACTATATTGTCGCTATAGTTATCCGTTGGGGCATCAAACGAACTCTGAATGCGATGAAACTTGACAGACAGTCTATCTACACTATAACAACACCGCACGCCAACTTTCATCCCATTCCGAGAACATTTTCCGTCCACTTATAAAATAATATTTCGGACGTGTCGCGGGCGCGTGCAAGTGTGTCTGGTCTCAGAACGGACAACGGAGAGAACTAGGGGAAAACCGGACTAAT
Source organism: Triticum aestivum (assembly GCF_018294505.1). Taxonomy (NCBI): domain Eukaryota; kingdom Viridiplantae; phylum Streptophyta; class Magnoliopsida; order Poales; family Poaceae; genus Triticum; species Triticum aestivum. Next base: position 451,961,044 of record NC_057812.1, on the reverse strand, counting down.
GCAAGTTTTGAAAACATGATGATGCAATGCACATGATGACATGGCCAGATGCAACATGTAAGCGAAAGACATGGCAACGAAGGCGCGTAACTCGAAGACACCTGGCGCAACAGTCTCGGGGCGTCACATTGCACTAGAGTCAATAATCTAGATTACACAGTAATGATTCTAACACCCATGGAGTCTTGGTGTTGATCATGTTTTGCTCGTGGAAGAGGCTTAGTCAATGGGCTGCAATATTCAGATCCGTGTGTATCTTGCAAATCTCTATGTCTCCCACCTGGACTTGATCCCGGATGGAACTGAAGCGTCTCTGGATGTGCTTGGTTCTCTTGTGACATCTGGATTCCTTTGCCAAGGCAATTGCACCAATATTGTCACAAAAGATTTTCATTGGACCCGATGCACTAGGTATGACACCTAGATCGGATATGAACTCCTTCATCCAGACTCCTTCATTTGCTACTTCTGAAGCAGCTATGTACTCCGCTTCACATGCAGAACCCGCCACGACGCTTTGTTTAGAACTGCTCCAACTTACAGCTCCACCGTTCAATATAAACACGTATCTGGTTTGCGATTTAGAATCGTCCGGATCAATGTCAAAGCTTGAATCGACGTAACCATTTACGACTAGCTCTTTGTCACCTCCATAAACGAGAAACATATCCTTAGTCCTTTTTAGGTATTTCAAGATGTTCTTGACCGCTGTCCAGTGATCCACTCCTGGATTACTTTGGTTCCTCCCTGCTAAACTAATAGCAAGGCACCACATCAGGTCTGGTACATAGCATTGCATACATGATAGAGCCTATGGCTGAATCATAGGGAACACTTTTCATTTTCTCTCTATCTTCTGCGGTGGTCAGGCATTGAGTCCTACTCAACTTCACACCTTGTAACACAGGCAAGAACCCTTTCTTAGCTTGATCCATTTTGAACTTCTTCAAAACTTTGTCAAGGTATGTGCTTTCTGAAAGTCCAATTAAGTGTCTTGATCTATCTCTATAGATCTTGATGCCCAATATATAAGCAGCTTCACCGAGGTCTTTCATTGAAAAACTTGTATTCAAGTATCCTTTTATGCTATCCAGAAATTCTATATCATTTCCAATCAACATATGTCATCCACATATAATATTAGAAATGCTACAGAGCTCCCACTCACTTTCTTGTAAATACAGGCTTCTCCAAAAGTCTGTATAAAACCATATGCTTTGATCACACTATCAAAACGTTTATTCCAACTCCGAGAGGCTTGCACCAGTCCATAAATGGATCGCTGGAGCTTGCACACTTTGTTAGCACCCTTTGGATCGACAAAACCTTTTGGTTGCATCATATACAACTCTTCTTCCACAAATCCATTCAGGAATGTAGTTTTGACATCCATTTGCCAAATTTCATAATTATAAAATGCGGTAATTGCTAACATGATTCAGATAGACTTAAGCATCGCTACGGGTGAGAAAGTCTCATCGTAGTCAACCCCTTGAACTTGTCGAAAACCTTTCGCAACAAGTCAATCTTTGTAGATAGTAACATTACCATCATCGTCAGTCTTCTTCTTGAAGATCCATTTATTCTCGATGGCTTGCCAATCATCGGGCAAGTCAACCAAATTCCACACTTTGTTCTCATACATGGATCCCATCTCATATTTCATGGCCTCAAGCCATTTTGCGGAATATGGGCTCACCATCGCTTCTTCATAGTTCGTAGGTTCATCATGATCAAGTAACATGACTTCCAGAATAGGATTACCGTACCACTCTGGTGCGGATCTTACTTTTGTTGACCTACGAGGTTCAGTGGTAACTTGATCTGAAGTTTCATGATCATCATTATTAGCTTCTTCACTAATTGATGTAGGTGTCATAGGAACCGGTTTTTGTGATGAACTACTTTCCAATAAGGGAGCATGTACAGTTACCTCATCAAGTTCTACTTTCCTCCCACTCACTTCTTTCGAGAGAAACTCCTTCTCTAGAAAGGATCCATTCTTAGCAACAAATGTCTTGCCTTCGGATCTATGATAGAAGGTGTACCCAATAGTTTCCTTTGGGTATCCTATGAAGACACATTTCTCCGATTTGGGTTCGAGCTTATCAGGTTGAAGTTTTTTCACATAAGCATCGCAACCCCAAACTTTAAGAAATGACAACTTTGGTTTCTTGCCAAACCACAGTTCATAAGGCGTCGTCTCAAAGGATTTCGATGGTGCCCTATTTAACGTGAATGCAGCCGTCTCTAAAGCATAACCCCAAAATGATAGTGCCAAATCAGTAAGAGACATCATAGGTCGCACCATATCTAGTAAACTACGATTACGACGTTTGGACACACCATTACGCTGTGGTGTTTCGGGTGGCGTGAGTTGCGAAAATATTCCGCATTGTTTCAAATGTAGACCAAACTCGTAACTCAAATATTCTCCTCCACCATCAGGTCGTAGAAACTTTATTTTCTTGTTATGATGATTTTCCACTTCACTCTGAAATTCTTTGAACTTTTCAAATGTTTCAGACTTATGTTTCATTAAGTAGATATACCCATATCTGCTCAAATCACCAGTGAAGGTGAGAAAATAACGATACCCGCCGCAAGCCTCAATATTCATTGGACCACATACATCAGTATGTATGATTCCCAATAAATCTGTTGCTTGTTCCATTGTTCCGGAGAACGTCGTTTTAGTCATCTTGCCCATGAGGCATGGTTCGCAAGTACCAAGTGATTCATAATCAAGTGATTCCAAAAGTCCATCATTATGGAGTTTCTTCATGCACTTTAGATCAATATGACCCAAACAGCAGTGCCACAAATAAGTTGCACTATCATTATCAACTCTGTATCTTTTGGCTTCAACATTATGAATATGTGTATTACTACTATCGAGATTCAACACTAATAGACCACTCTTCAAGGGTGCATGACCATAAAAGATATTACTCATATAAATAGAACAACCATTATTCTCAGATTTAAATGAATAACCGTCTCGCATAAAATAAGATCTAGATATAATGTTCATGCTTAATACTGGCACCAAATAACAATTATTCAAGTCTAAAATTAATCTCGAAGGTAGATGTAGAGGTAGCACGCCGACGGCGATCACATCGATTTTGGAACCATTTCCCACACGCATTGTCACCTCGTCCTTTAGCTAATCTTCACTCAATCTGTAGTCCCTGTTTCGAGTTGCAAATATTATCAACAGAACCAGTATCAAATACCCAGGCTCTAGTAAGCTACACATCAATAACATATATATCACGTATACCTTTCTTCACCTTGCCATCCTTCTTATCCGCCAAATACTTGGGGCAGTTCCGCTTCCAGTGACCAGTCTGTTTGCAGTACAAGCACTCAGTCTCAGGCTTAGGTCCAGACTTGGGTTTCTTCTCCTGAGCAGCAACTAGTTTGCTGTCCTTTTTGAAATTCCCTTCTTCTTCCCTTTACCCTTTTTCTTCAAACTGGTGGTCTTGTTGACCATCAACACTTGATGCTCCTTCTTGATTTCTACCTCCGCAGCTTTTAGCATTGCGAAGAGCTCGGGAATCGTCTTATCCATCCCTTGCATATTATAGTTCATCACGAAGCTCTTGTAGCTTGGTGGCAGTGATTGAAGAACTCTGCCAATGACACTATCAACAGGAATATTAACTCCCAGTTGAGTCAAGTGGTTATGGTACCCAGACATTTTGAGTATATGTTCACTGACAGAACTATTCTCCTCCATCTTGCAGCTATATAACTTATTGGAGACTTCATATCTCTCAACTCAGGCATTTGCTTGAAATATTAACTTCAACTCCTGGAACATCTCATATGCTCCATGACGTTCAAAACATCGTTGAAGTCCCGGTTCTAAGCCGTAAAGCATGGCACACTGAACTATCGAGTAGTCATCAGATTTGCTCTGCTAGACGTTCTTAACATCATAAGTAGCATCTGCTACAGGCCTGGCACCCAACGGTGCTTCCAAGACATAATTCTTCTGTGCAGCAATGAGGATAATCCTCAAGTTACGGACCCAGTCCATGTAATTGCTACCATCATCTTTCAACTTTGCTTTCTCAAGGAACGCATTAAAATTCAACGGAACAATGGCACGGGCCATCTATCTACAACAACATAGACAAGCAAAATACTATCAGGTACTAAGTTCATGATAAATTTAAGTTCAATTAATCATATTACTTAAGAACTCCCACTTAGATAGATATCCATCTAATCATCTAAGTGATCACGTGATCAAAATCAACTAAACCATAACCGATTGTCACGTGAAATGGAGTAGTTTTCAATGCTGAATATCACTATGTTGATCATATCTACTATATGATTCACGCTCGAACTTTTGGTCTTAGTGTTCCGAGGCCATATCTGTATATGCTAGGCTCGTCAAGTTTAACCCGAGTATTCTGCATGTGCAAAACTGTCTTGCACCCATTGTATAAGAACGTTGAGGTCATCACACCCGATCATCACGTGGTGTCTCGGCACGACAAACTTTTGCAACGGTGCATACTCAGGGAGAACACTTGTACCTTGAATTTTTATAGTGAGAGATCATCTTATAATGCTATCGTCAATCAAAGCAGAATAAGATGCATAAAGGATAAACATCACATGTAATCAATATAAGTGATATGATAAGGTCATCATCATCTTGTGCCTTTGATCTCCATCTCCAAAGCACCGTCATGATCACCATCGTCACCGGTGCGACACCTTGATCTCCATCGTAGCATTGCTGTCGTCTTGCCAACTGTTGCTTCTACGACTATCGCTACCGCTTAGTGATAAAGTAAAGCAATTACATGGCGATTGCATTTCATACAATAAAGCGACAACCATATGGCTCCTGCCAGTTGCCGATAACTCCGTTACAAAACATGATAATCTCATAAAATAAATATAGCATCATGCCTTGACCATATCACATCCCAACATGCCCTGCAAAAACAAGTTAGACGTCCTCTACTTTGTTGTTACAAGTTTTATGTGGCTGCTAAGGGCTGAGCAAGAACCGTTCTTACCTACGCATCAAAACCACAACAATAGTTCGTCAAGTTAGTGTTGTTTTAACCTTCAACAAGGACCGGGCGTAGTCACACTCGGTTCAACTAAAGTTGGAGAAACTGACACCCGCCAGCCACCTATGTGCAAAGCACATCGGTAGAACCAGTCTCGCGTAAGCATACGCGTAATGTCGGTCCGGGCCGCTTCATCCAACAATACCGTCGAACCAAAGTATGACATGCTGGTAAGCAGTATGACTTGTATCACCCACAACTCACTTGTGTTCTACTCAAGCTTATAATAAACCTGGCTCGGATGCCACTGTTGGGGAACGTAGTAATTTCAAAAAAAAATCCTACACGCACGCAAGATCATGGTGATGCATAGCAATGAGAGGGGAGAGTGTCGTCTATGTACCCTCGTAGACCATAAGCGGAAGTGTTATGACAACGCGGTTGATGTAGTCGTACGTCTTCACGATCGACCGATCCTCAATACCGAATGTACGGCACCTCCGCGTTTAGCACACGTTCAGCTCGGTGACGTCCCGCGAACTCACAATCCAGTAGATCTTCTGGGAAGAGCTTCGTCAGCATGACGGCGTGGTGATAGTGTTGATGAAGCTACCGACGCAGGGCTTCGCCTAAGCACCGCTACGATATGACCAAGGTGGATTATGGTGGAGGGGGCACCGCACACGGCTAAGAGATTAATGATCAATTGTTGTGTCTCCAAGGGGTGCCCCCCTCCCCGTATATAAAGGAGTGGAGGAGGGGGAGGGGGCCGGCCTCCTATGGCGCTCCCCATGAGGAGTCCTGCTCCAACCGGGAGTAGGACTCCCCCTTTCCAAGTAGGAGTAGGAGAAGGGACGGAAGGGAGAGAAGAAAAGGGGGGCGCCGCCCCCCCTCCTTGTCCAATTCGGACTAGAGGGGGAGGGGGCGTGCGGCTGCCCTGGTCACCCCTCCTCTTCTCCCACTAGGGCCCATTAGGCTCAATATACTCCCCGGGGGGTTCCAGTAACCCCCCGGTACTCCGGTATATGTCCGAAACCTCCTGAAACACCTCCGGTGTCCGAACATAGTCGTCCAATATATCGTTATTTACGTCTCGACCATTTCGAGACTCCTCTTCATGTCCATGATCATATCTGGGACTCCGAACTACCTTCGGTACATCAAAACACAAAAACTCATAATACCGATCGTCACAGAACTTTAAGCATGCGGACCCTACGGGTTCGAGAACTATGTAGACATGACCGAGACACGTCTTCGGTCAATAACCAATAGCGGAACCTGGATACTCATATTGGTTCCTACATATTCTACAAAGATCTTTATCGGTCAAACTGCATAACAACATATGTTGTTCCCTTTGTCATTGGTATGTTACTTGCCCGAGATTCGATCGTCGGTATCTCAATACCTAGTTCAATCTCGTTACCGGCAAGTCTCTTTACTCGTTCCGCAATGCATCATCCCGTAAATAACTCATTAGTCACATTGCTTGCAAGGCTTATAGTGATGTCCATTACCGAGAGGACCCAGAGATACCTCTCCGACAATCGGAGTGACAAATCTTATTCTCGATCTATGCCAACTCAATGAACACCATTGGAGACACATGTAGAGCACCTTTATAATCACCCAGTTACATTGTGATGTTTGGTAGCACACAAAGTGATCTTCCGGTAATTGGGAGGTGCATAGTCTCATAGTCATAGGAACATGTATAAGTCATGAAGAAAGCAATAGAAGTAAACTTAACGATCAAGTGCTAAGCTAATGGAATGGGTCATGTCAATCACATCATTCTCCTAATGATGTGATCCTGTTAATCAAATGACAACTCATGTCTATGGCTAGGAAACTCAACCATCTTTGATCAATGAGCTAGTCAAGTAGAGGCATACTAGTGACACTATGTTTGTCTATGTATTCACACATGTATTATGTTTCCGGTTAATACAATTCTAGCATGAATAATAAACATTTATCATGATATGAGGAAATAAATAATAACTTTATTATTGCCTTTAGGGCATATTTCCTTCAAAAAGATAGGTCTAATCATTTTAGCAATGCGCTCAAAATCCTCATCATCCTTTTTCTTGGATGGTTTAGGAGGAAAAGGCATGGGTTTCTGAACCCATGATTCTCTTTCTTTACCATGCTTCCTAGCAACGAAGTCTCTCTTATCATAACATTTATTCTTTGATTATGGGTTATCAGGATCAACAGCGGGTTCAATCTCTACACCATTCTTGCTAGGTTGAGCATCAACATGAACATCATCATTAACATTATCACTAGGTTCATGTTCATTACCAGATTGTGTTTCGGCATTAGAAATAGAAATATCATTGGGGTTCTCAGGTGTGTCAACAACAGGTTCACCAGAAGCATGCAAAGTCCTATCATTTTTCTTTTTCTTCTTCTTAGAAGAACTAGGTGCATCAACATTAGTTCTTTGAGAATCTTGCTCCATTCTCTTAGGGTGGCCCTCAGGATACAAAGGTTCCTGAGTCATTTTACCCCCTCTAGTCACAACTCTAACAACATTTTCATTTTTCTTATTTAATTCATTGAGCAAATCATTTTGAGCTTTAAGCACTTGTTCTACTTTAGTGGTAACCATAGAAGCATGTTTACTAATAAGTTTAAGTTCACCTTTAACTCTAGACATATGATCACTCAAGTGTTCAATCATATAAGCATTATGTTTCAATTGTTTACCAACATAAGAATTGATGTTTTCTTGTTTAACAATAAAATTATCAAACTCATCCGAGCATTGGCTAGCAAATTTAGTAGATGGGATTTCACCCTTATCAAATCTATAGAGAGAATTTACCTTTACTACCTGTGTCGGGTTATCAAGACCATGTATTTCTTCAATAGGTGGTAAATTCTTAACATCTTTAGCTTTAATACCCTTTTCTTTCATAGATTTCTTTGCCTCTTGCATATCTTCAGGACTGAGAAATAGAATACCCCTTTTCTTCGGAGTTGGCTTAGGAGTTGGTTCAGGAAGTGTCCAATCATTTTCATTACTCAACATATTATTCAATAGCAATTCAGCTTGATCAACAGTTCTTCCCTGAAAACACAACCAGCACAACTATCCATGTGGTCTCTGGAAGCATCGGTTAGTCCATTATAAAAGATATCAAGTATTTCATTTTTCTTGAGAGGATGATCAGGCAAAGCATTAAGTAACCGGAGAAGCCTCCCCCAAGCTTGTGGGAGACTCTCTTCTTCAATTTGCACAAAATTATATATTTCCCTTAAGGCAGCTTTTTTCTTATGAGCGGGGAAATGTTTAGCGGAGAAGTAATAAATCATGTCCTGGGGACTACACACACAACCAGGATCAAGAGAATTAAACCATGTTTTAGCATCACCCTTCAATGAGAACGGAAACAACTTAAGGATAAAGTAATAGCGAGTTTTCTCATCATTAGTGAACAGGGTAGCTATATCATTTAGTTTAGTAAAATGTCCCACAACAGTTTCAGATTCATAGCCATAAAAAGGATCAGATTCAACCAAAGTAATTAACTTAGGATCGACAGAGATATAGATAGGTGAAGTAGCAAAAGTAGGGTCATGCTAGCATTCAAAATTTTTATTTCAGCTTAGCTAAAAGTTTCTTAAGATCATATCTATCATTGCAAGATAAAAAGTCTCTAGCAGTTTCTTCATCCATAACATAACCCTCAGGCACAACAGGAAATTCATATCTAGGGGGAGAATCTTCATCATCACTTTCATCAATATTATCAGTTTCAATAATTTCATTCTCTCTAACCCTAGCAAGTTGTTCATCAAGAAATTCACCTACTGGCATAGTGTTATCAAGCATAGAAGTAGCTACATCATAAGCATCATGCATAGCAGAAGTGGCATCATCGATAATATGTGACATATCAGAATAAATAGCAGGAGTAGGTGTCGCAAGTTTACACAAAACAGAAGGTGAATCAAGTGCAGAGCTAGATGGCAGTTCCTTACCTCCCCTCGTAGTTGAGGCGAAAATCTTGGTTCTTTCATCTTTCAAGTTCTTCATAGTGATCAACAGATATAAATCCCAAGTGACTCAAAGAATAGAGCTATGTTCCCGGCAACGGCGCCAGAAAATAGTCTTGATAACCCACAAGTATAAGGGATTGCAACAGTTTTCGAGGGTAAAGTATTCAACCCAAATTTATTGATTCGACACAAGGGGAGCCAAAGAATATTCTCAAGTATTAACAATTGAGTTGTCAATTCAACCGCACCTGAAAGATTTAATATCTGCAGCAAAGTATTTAGTAGCAAAGTAATATGGAAGTAACGGTAACAGTTGCAAAAGTAATAGTATTGGTTTTGTAGTGATTGTAACAGTAGCAACGGAAAAGTAACTAAGCAAAGATCAATATGTGAAAAGCTCGTAGGCATTGGATCAGTGATGGATAATTATGTCGGATTCGATTCCTCATGCAACAGTTATAACATAGGGCGACACAGAACTAGCTCCAGTTCATCAATGTAATGTAGGCATGTATTCCGAATATAGTCATACGTGCTTATGGAAAAGAACTTGCATGACATCTTTTGTCGTACCCTCCCATGGCAGCGGGGTCCTATTGGAAACTAAGGGATATTAAGGCCTCCTTTTAATAGAGTACTGGAACAAAGCATTAACACTTAGTGAATACATGAACTCCTCAAACTATAGTCATCACTGGGAGTGCTCCCGATTATTGTCACTTCGGGGTTACCGGATCATAACACATAGTAGGTGACTATTAACTTGCAAAATAGGATCAAGAACTCACATATATTCATGGAAACATAATAGGTTCAGATCTAAAATCATGGCACTCGGGCCCTAGTGACAAGCATTAAGCATAGCAAAGTCATAGCAACATTAATCTCAGAACATAATGGATACTAGGGATCGAACCCTAACAAAACTAACTCGATTACATGATAAATCTCATCCAACCTATCACCGTCCAGCAAGCCTACAATGGAATTACTCACGCACAGCGGTGAGCATCATGAAATTAATGATGGAGGAAGGTTGATGATGACGATGGCGATGGATTCCCCTCTCCGAAGCCCCTGAACGGACTCCAGATCAGCCCTCCCGAGAGAGATTAGGGCTTGGCGGCAGCTCCGTATCATAAAACGCGATGAATCCTTCTCTCTGATTTTTTTTCTCCCCGAACGTGAATATATAGAGTTGAAGTTGAGGTCGGTGGAGCATCAGGGGGCCCACGAGATAGGTGGGCGCGCCCCCACTCTCGTGGACAGGGTGTGGGCCCCTAGTGTTGATTCTTTCGCCAGTATTTTTTATAAATTCCAAAAATATTCTCTGTGAAGTTTCAGGTCATTCGGAGAAATTTTATTTCTGCATAAAAATAACACCATGGCAATTGTGCTGAAAACAGCGTCAGTCCGGGTTAGTTCCATTCAAATCATGCAAGTTAGAGTCCAAAGTCCAAAACAAGGTCAAAAGTGTTTGGAAAAGTAGATACGATGGAGACGTATCACCCCCCGAGAAGTATATGGGCCTTATTGGGCCATAGTGAAAGAGAGGAGAAGGGAGCCTAGGAGGGGGCCCCCCCCCCCAAGCCCAATCCGAATTGGGTGGGGGGCCGTCCCCCCCCCCTTTCCTTCCCCCTCTCTCCCCCTTCCTTCCTCTCCTAATCCAACTAGGGAAGGAGGGTCCTACTCCCGGTGGGAGAAGGACTCCCTTGGGTGCGCCATAGAGGGTCGGCCCCTCCCCCTCCTCCACTCCTTTATATATGGGGGAGATGGGCACCCCATAGACACACAAATTGATTGTTTAGCCGTGTGCGGTGCCCCCTCCACCATAATCCACCTCGATCATATCGTTGTAGTGCTTAGCCGAAGCCCTACGCCAGTAGCTTCATCATCACCGTCATCATGCCGTCATGCTGACGAAAATCTCCCTCGACACTCAGCTGGATCTAGAGTTCGCAGGACATCACCGAGCTGAATGTGTGCAGATCGTGGAGGTGCCCTATCTTCGGTGCTAGGATTGGTCGGATCATGAAGACGTTCGACTACATCAACCACGTTGTCATAACGCTTCCGCTTACGGTCTACAAGGGTACATGGACTATACTCTTCCCTCTCGTTGCTATGCATCACCTAGATGGATCTTGCGTGTGCGTAGGATTTTTTTTAAAATTACTGCGTTCCCCAACAGTGGCATCTGAGCCAGGTCTATGCGTAGATGTTATATGCATGAGTAGAACACAAAGGAGTTGTGGGCGTGGGTATATACATATTGCTTGCCGTCACAAGTTGATTCTTGATTCGGCGGTATTGTTGGATGAAGCGGCTCAGACCAAAATTACGCGTACACTTACGCGAGACTGGTTCTACCGACGTGCTTCGCACACAGGTGGCTGGTGGGTGTCAGTTTCTCCAACTTTAGTTGAATCGGATTCAATGAACATGGTTCTTTCTGAAGATCAAAAAGAAATCACTATACCGCGTTGTGGTTTTTTGATGCATAGGTAAGAAGGTTTCTTGGTCAGCCCATAGCATCCACGTAAAACTTGCAACAACAAAGTAGAGGACGTCTAACTTGTTTTTGCAGGGCATGTTGTAATGTGATATGGTCAAGACGTGATGAGATATAAATTGTTGTATGAGATGATCATGTTTTGTTGAAGTTATCGGCAACTGGCAGAAGCCTTATGGTTGTCTCATTATTGCATAAGATGCAAGCGCCGTGTAATTGCTTTACTTTATCGCCATGCGATAGCAATAGTTGCAAAAGCAATAGTTGGCGAGACGACCATGTGACGACACTGCTACCTCTTGAGCATGCGTTGGTTTTCCCTTGAAGTGGAAAGGGTGATTCAACACAGTAGCGTAAGTATTTCCCTCAGTTTTTGCGAACCAAGGTATCAATCCAGTAGGAGGTAACACACAAGTCACCTAGTACCTGCACAAACAAACAAGAACCTCGCAACCAACGCGATAAAGGGGTTGTCAATCCCTTCACGGTCATTTATGAAAGTGATATCTGATAGAGATAATAAGATTAATATTTTTGGTATTTTTATGATATAGATTGGAAAATAAATATTGGAAAATAAACGGTAATAGAAATAGCAAATTGATATGGAAATAATATGATGAAAGATAGACCCGAGGGCCATAGGTTTCCCTAGTGGCTTCTCTCAAGATAGCAAATTCTACGGTGGGTGAACAAATTACTGTCGAGCAATTGATAGAAAATTGAATACTTATGAGAATATCTAGGCATGATCATGTATATAGGCATCACGTCCGTGACAAGTAGACCGAAACGATTCTACATCTACTACTATTACTCCACACATCAACTGCTATCCAGCATGCATCCAGAGTATTAAGTTCATAAGAACAGAGTAACGCATTAGGCAAGATGACATGATGTAGAGGGATAAACTCAAGCAATATGATATAAACCCCATCTTTTTATCCTCGATGGCAACAACACAATATGTGCCTTGCTGCTCCTGCTGTCACTGGGAAAGGACCTCGCAAGATTGAACCCAAAGCTAAGCACTTCTCCCGTTGCAAGAACGATCAATCTAGTAGGCCAAACCAAACTGATAATTCGAAGAGACTTGCAAAGATATTTAAATCATGCATAAAAGATTTCAGAGAAGAATCAAATATTGTTCATAGATAATCTTGATCATAAACCCACAATTCATCGGATCTCGACAAACACACCGCAAAAAGAATTACATCGAATAGATCTCCAAGAGAATCGAGAACTTTGTATTGAGATCCAAAGAGAGAGAAGAAGCCATCTAGCTAATAATAATGGACCCGAAGGTCTGTGGTAAACTACTCACACATCATCGAAGAGGCTATGGTGTTGATGTAGAAGCCCTCCATGATCGATTCCCCCTCCGGCAGAGCGCCGAAAAAGTCCCCAATATGGGATCTCATGGGTTAAGAAGGTTGTGGCGGTGGAAATAGGGTTTCGTGGTGCTCCTAGATGTTTTCGGGGTATATGGGTATATATAGGAGGAAGAAGTACGTCGGTGGAGCTGCGAGGGGACCATGAGGGTGGGGGCGCGCCTACCCCTGGGCGCACCTCCCTGCCTCGTGGCCTCCTTGCTTCTTTCTTGACGTCCACTCCAAGTCTCCTGGATCACGTTTGTTCCAAAAATAACTCTCCTGAAGGTTTCATTCCGTTTGATATTCCTTTTTTGCGAAACACTGAAATAGGTAAAAAACAGCAATTTGCACTGGGCCTTTGGTTAGTAGGTTAGTCCCAAAAATAATATAAAAAGGTAAATTAAAGCCCATTAAACATCCAAAATAGATAATATAATAGCATGGAACAATAAAAAAATATAGATACATTGGAGACGTATCAAGCATCCCCAAGCTTAATTCCTGCTCGTCCTCGAGTAGGTAAATGATAAAAACAGAATTTTTGATGTGGAATGCTACCTAGCATAATTCTCAATGTAATTTCCTTTATTGTGGCATGAATGTGCAGATCCGAAAGATCCCAAACAAAAGTTTAATATTGACATAAAAATAATAATACTTCAAGCATACTAACAAAGCAATCATGTCTTCTCAAAATAACATGGCCAAAGAAAGTTATCCCTACAGAATCATATAGTCTGGCTATGCTCTATCTTCACTACACAAAGTATTTAAATTATGCACAACCCCGATGACAAGCCAAGCAATTGTTTCATACTTTTAATGTTCTCAAACTTTTTCAATCTTCACGCAATACATGAGCGTGAGCCATGGACATAGCACTATAGATCGAATGGAATGGTGGTTGTGGAGAAGACAAAAGGAGAAGATAGTCTCACATCAACTAGGCGTATCAACGGGCTATGGAGATGCCCGTCAATAGATATCAATGTGAGTGAGTAGGGATTGCCATGCAACGGATGCACCAGAGCTATAAGTGTATGAAAGCTCAACAAAAGAAACTAAGTGGGTGTGCATCCAACTTGCTTGCTCACGAAGACCTAGTGCATTTTGAGGAAGCTAATCATTGGAATATACAGGCCAAGTTCTATAATGTAAAATTCCCACTAGTATATGAAAGTCCCAACATAGGATACTCTCTATCATGAAGATCATGGTGCTACTTTGAAGCACAAGTGCGGTAAAAGGATAGTAACATTGTCCCTTCTCTCTTTTTCTCTCATTTTTTGGGCCTTCTCTTTTTTTCTTTTTTTTCTTTTTCGTCCGGAGTCTTATCCCGACTTGTGGGGGAATCATGGTCTCCATCATCCTTTCCTCACTTGGGACAATGCTCTAATAATGATGATCATCACACTTTTGTTTACTTATAACTCAAAAATTACAACTCGATACTAGAACAAAATATGACTCTATGTGAATGCCTCCGATGGTGTACCGGGATGTGCAATGAATCAAGAGTGACATGTATGAAAGAATTATGAACGTGGCTTTTCCACAAATACAATGTCAACTACATGATCATGCAAAGCAATATGACAATGATGAAGCGTGTCATAATAAACGAAATAGTGGTAAGTTGCCTAGCAATATATCTCGGAATGGCTATGGAAATGCCATAATAGATAGGTATGGTGGCTGTTTTGAGGAAGGTAATTGGTGGGTTTATAGTACCGACGAAAGTTGCGCGGTACTAGAGAGGCTAGCAATGGTGGAAGGGTGAGAGTGCGTATAATCCATGGACTCAACATTAGTCATAAAGAACTCACATACTTATTGAAAAATATATTAGTTGTCGAAACAAAGTACTATGCGCATGCTCCTAGGGGGATAGATTGGTAGGAAAATACCATCGCTCGTCCCCGACCGCCACTAATAAGGAAGACAATCAATAAATAAACCATGCTCCGACTTCATCACATAATGGTTCACCATACGTGCATGCTACGGGAATCACAAACTTTAACACAAGTATTTCTCAAATTCACAACTACTCAACTAGCATGACTCTAATATCACCATCTTCATATCTCAAAACAATCATCAACTATCAAACTTCTCATAGTATTCAATGCACTTTTTATGATAGTTTTTATTATACCCATCTTGGATGCCTATCATATTAGGACTAATTTTATAGCCAAAGAAAACTACCATGTTGTTCTAATAGACTCTCAAAATAATATAAGTGAAGCATGAGAGATCAATAATTTCTATAAAATAAAACCACCATCGTGCTCTAAAAAGATATAAGTGAAGCACTGGAGCAAAATTTTCTAGCTCAAAGGATATAAGTGAAGCACATAGAGTATTCTAATAAATTCCGATTCATGTGTGTCTCTCCAAAAGGTGTGTACAGCAAGGATGATTGTGGTAAACTAAAAATCAAAGACTCAAATCATACAAGACGCTCCAAGCAAAACACATATCATGTGGTGAATAAAAATATAGCCTCAAGTAAAGTTGCTGATAGACAAAGATGAAAGAGGGGATGCCTTCCGGGGCATCCCCAAGATTAGGCGTTTGGTTGTCCTTGAATTTTACCTTGGGGTCCCTTGGGAATCCCTGAAAGGATCGATATGGTTGACTAGAGGGGGGTGAATAGGCAACTAACAATTTTTAGCTTTTCTTTAACAATTTAAACTCTGCATCAAAGTATGTTGTCTAGATATGCAACTAGGTGAGAAACCTATATGATGCAACAAAGATAGGAACACAAGCAAGCAAGAGATCTATCACAAATAAGCTTGCACAAGTAAAGGCACGAGATAACCAAGAGTGGAGCCGGTGGAGACGAGGATGTGTTATCAAAGTTCCTTCCCTTTGAGGGGAAGTACGTCTCCGTTGGAGCGGTGTGGAGGCACAATGCTCCCCAACAAGCCACTAGGGCCACCGTATTCTCCTCACGCCCTCACACAATGCGAGATGCCATGATTCCACTATTGGTGCCCTTGGAGGCGGCGACCGAACCTTTACAAACAAGGTTGGGGCAATCTCCACAACTCAATTGGAGGCTCCCAACAACACCATGAAGCTTCACCACAATGGACTATGGCTCCGCGGTGACCTCAACTGTCTAGGGTGCTCAAACACCCAAGAGTAACAAGATCCGCAAGGGATTAGTGGGGGGAATCAAATTTATCTTGGTGGAAGTGTAGATCGGGGCCTTCTCAACCACTCCCGAGCAAATCAACAAGTTTGATTGGCTAGGGAGTGAGATCGGGCGAAAATGGAGCTTAGAGCAACAATGGAGCTTAGGGTTAGAAGAGGTAGTCAACTAGAGGAAGAAGACACCCCTTTTATAGCTTAGGAAAAAAATCCAACCGTTATCCACCTACCAGCCCGTGACCAGCGGTACTACCGCCCCAGACCAGCGGTACTACCATAGGGCCACATGGTACTTCCGCTTGCTGACAAGCAGTACTACCGCAAGGCCACGCGGTACTACCGCTGCAGACGCAGCAGCTAGGGCAGACCTGTAGCACAAGAGCTGAGGGCAGTACTACTGCTCCCCCTTGCGGTACTACCGCAAGGCAGGAAACCCCTAGCCTGGGAAGAGCGCGGATACATCTGTGCCTACTTCCGCTGGTAAACGAAAGAAGCAAAAAACCGACACAGTACTACCGCAGAGGAGTAGTACTACTGCCTGGTAGCTGAGCTAGGCCGAGCACGGTACTACCGCGCAATGGATGTGGTACTACCACAGTGGCGCGGATGTAAAAAATTACATCCGCCCCTACTACCGCGAAGGAGCGGTACTTGGCCTGGGGGGCACGGTACTGCAGCTCCAGAGGAGCCGTACTGCCATGGGCACCTGCGGTACTACCGTGCCGAAGTGCGGTACTACCGCGCGTGCCTGCGGTACTACCGCTCAATAGGGAGCAGTACTACCGCAAGCCCACCAACAGCAGTCAAGACAAGGGAAAGGAGGATCAACGGAGGATGCTCCAAAGAGCAGGGGAAAGGAGGGGACAAGGAAGAAAATGTGTACGTGATGATTCCACCCAAACCTTTCCGACGCGGACCCCCTCTTAATAGTACGGCTTTCTTACGACTCAAATCCACCAAAAAGAAACGTAGAAAAGACGTCGTCTTCAACAGTCTTCGAGGGGCACCAAACCATCTTGTACCTAGCGATGAAACGTCTGGGAAACTCAAGGCACACGATTAGTCCGCAAAAGCATTGTCATCAATCACCAAAACACTTTAGGGATAAATATGCCCTTACAATCTCCCTCTTTTGGTGGATTGATGACAGTACGGGATTTGTACAGAGGAAATAAGGTTAAGCAAACGCAAACCCCTCCTCTCTATAATATAGGCGGTCTCCCCCTAGAGGTGTGCTAACTAGATGGGTGCTTTGGACTGCACGGCACACATACTAAGATCAAAGCTCCCCCTATATTATAGAGACAAGGCATATCTTGCAAAATTAAGGCTAACACTAGACAAGATAGCAAATACGAGCATAACAAGTAGCACAATCATAAGCTCACTAGGATAGAATAGAGTGCATATGTCTTACACCATATGAAGGATAAGTCTCAAAGGCGCAAACTAAACCAAAGCAAACGAGGTTCAAACGACAAAGCAAACACCAAAGATGACACGACACGCAAGCACGCAAATCCCTACACTCTCTCCCCCTTTGGCATCGAGATGCCAAAAAGGCAAAGAGGACACCTACACACAAGGGGTGGCTCGGGCAGAGAAATCGTCCCAATGCTCCTTATGCTCCTCGTCAGACTCGGCGGCGGGGACGGCCTCCTCGATGTCCTCCTCAGAACTAGTCCACTTGAAACCTTGCTTCGCCATCCATGCAGCCTCTGGCGTGATGGCATCCTCAGAACCGCCAGAGACATCCTCTCCAAAGAGCCTCATGACCTTCTTGTCGCAGCGGCGACTCTCCTTGGATGCCACGTGAGTCCTGTACTGCCCCTTCGCCTGCATGCAGAAGAGAGTCTTCATCTTGTCCTTCAAATTCTTGGCCCACGACGGCTCAGAGGAAGGTGGGGAAGACCTAGCAGCATGGTCCTTAACAACATCCTCTGCACCAGCCTCCTCCTCACCAACAGCCCTCCTAGCAGCAGACGCCTCAGCACGAGTAGTAGTGTTGGCCCAGTTGGGCTTGACGCAAAGACTGATGGACTCATGCCGAATCCAGTCTGGAGCAAGGAACTCATCACCAGGGTACATCTTCTCCCAAGTCGTGGAGATCAACAGAAATAGGTATGGTCCATAGATAGGTACCTTGCGGGTGTACACCGCAAACCGAAGCTCACACCACATGATGTGTGAGACATCAAGTGGCTGAGTCTGAGACGAACGTGCCTCTGCGCACAGGAGCATCATGTCCACCAGATAGGAATGAACCTTGTCCTTGTCGCCAATGCGAGGGAACAGAGTGTTGCAGAAGATGCGATGCATGATATCCAGAAAAGAGTTCAGCACCCAAGTCAACTTGCCACTGGGAAGCACCTTCTCAACATAGTACGGCTGAAGCAAGTTCTTGTTAGCAGACTCAGAATTGGCATGGGGGCGAACACCAACGGGTGTGTGAAGCCCGTCATCAGGAACTTGGAGCAGACCCATGAACTCCTTCCAGGTAGTAGACAACTGACGGCCATTTGTCATCCAGGTCATCCTCCGCTCATCCACGGGGTGAAAGTGAACTAAGGCAAAGAACTGACAGATAAGCTCAGGATCATAGTCAAGGTGGAAAGAGATCACATGTTCAATACCAAACTGCTCCACCAAATCCAGAGCTTCTCCAAAGTAGTCACGAAACTTGTCCTTCCTCATGTGATTCATGTCTATCCACTTGACATCCACATAGGTGTTTTGCTTGTTCTTGATTACATCCAGATAAATGAGAGCCTGCTGCTTGGTCCAAAACAACTCAGTGCCTCTGAGCATAGCACGAGCATTCACATAAGGGTTGATCTTCCAGCGTTTGATGTACTCATTGAGGGGAATCTCATCCATTCCCTTAGCAGGCTCCTTTTGCTTGTTGGTAGTGGTCTTGACATTGCGCTTGGGGGCATTGGAGCCCTCTGGTGCTTCATCTTGAGGATTGCGCAGTCGCTTGGAGCCAGTGTCACGACTGGGATTGGAACGGCGAGAGCCACCACCTAAGACACAAGAGAAAGCACACACAAAGAGTGAGAAGAATCAATGCAAAGACCACGGCAAAACAAGGGAAACAGGTAGAAATCATACGGGATAAATACCACAAGGGAGATGGGACAACAACGGTAGTGCTGCCTGGTCATGCGGTACTAAAATTTTAGTACCGCTCCTAGTCGCGGTAGTACCGTGTGAGGATATGGTAGTACCGTGGCTTGGAGCGGTAGTAAGACCTTAGTGCCACAGAACGTGCGGTAGTACCGCACCGAACGAGCGGTAGTACCACATCAGAGGCACGGTAGTACCGCATCGCGTTAGATCCGAGCCTACTTTTGAATCTGAGAAGGCGCGCGAAACCACGGCGGAACTACGGTTGATCACATCTACCACGGGATAATATATCAAGTAAAATGTCTATGCAACACTACTCTCCTACAACCTTCTCTTGCAAAGATTTGGCCTAAAATCTCAAGAACACAAGCATCTCCCCAAAAACCTAGAGACAAGAGAACCAACAAGAAAGAGAGGGATTTGGGGAAAACCCTTGGTCCATGGCAAGAGCAAGTGGTGGGGAATGATCCCACCGGTCGGAATCCAAAGAGAGCAGCCGGAGACGGAGATCCGGCGAGGGACTCCGGCCCCGTTCTTGAGCGGGAGAGAGAGAGAGAGAGAGAGAGAGAGAGAGAGAGAGAGAGAGAGAGAGAGAGAGAGAGAGAGAGACGAAGTGGGGGAAACGGACGAATGGGTATGGGGAAGTTAGAACCCCCAGTTCCCGTCCTTATCCCCACGCGCCTCCGACAGCGCGGTAGTACCGCATATCATCGTGGTAGTATCGCTTGGGCGGAAGGACCGCACCAAAACGGTAGTACCGTTCCCCCAGGCAGTAGTACCGCACTGGGCCGGTAGTACCGTACACTCCACGCACGGTAGTACCATGGCAGGCCACGGTAGTATCGTGAGCTCAAGAAGAAGCACATTTCCAACACAAGAGAAAGAGTGGTCTTCGCACGGAAACTTCAAACGAACACCACACCACCCAACAAGCTCAAACACGAGGAGAAGAAGGGGCAAAAAGACAACAGGAGACGACCACGAGACACAACCTCTCCAACGAGAGGGCGGTGGCCGGAGCCACCTATGTTTGAGTCAATTGGTATGGCACCACGAAGAATTATCCTTGGGCCCATGACCAAAACTCGTCTTTGAAGCATAAGTACCATCAAACATGGCTAATGTGAAAGACTTGATCAATTTATGCATAATGGGGGGAGGGAGAGTTCATTGAGAGAACAACACTCCCCCTATGTCCATGCCTACATCTAAACAAGACAACAAGTTGAGTATGGTGGGGTGTGCAAGGGTTCAAGCAATATTGCTCGAATCAATGATATTTAGCTCATGCCTTAACTCGCGAAATCTTGCTTCATCCAATGGCTTCGTGAAAATATCTGCAAGGTTATCATGAGTGTTGACATAGTTGAGCTCGATCTCCCCTCGCCTAATGTGATCCCAGATGAAGTGATACCGAATCTCAATATGCTTCGTCTTGAAGTGTTGCACCGGGTTGAGACAAATCTTGATGGCACTTTCATTGTCACACCAAAGAGGCACTTTGTCACAAATGACACCATAATCCTTTAAAGTTTGCCTCATCCATAAGAGTTGTGCACAACAACTATCGGCCGCTACATACTCCGCTTCGGTGGATGAGAGAGACACACAACTTTGCTTTTTGGAAGACCAACTTACCAAAGAGCAACCAAGGAATTGGCACCCTCCGAAAGTGGACTTCCTATCCACTTTGTCTCCCGCCCAATCCGAGTGCGAGTAACCTACAAGCTTGAAGTTTGCTCCTCTTGGGTACCATAAGCCAAAGTTTGGGGTATGAGCCAAATATCGAAAGATTCGTTTGACCACCAAATAGTGACTTTCCTTAGGTACGGCTTGAAACCGTGCACAAATTCCCACACTCAACATGATATCCGGTCTAGATGCACAAAGGTAAAGCAAGGAGCCAATCATGGAGCGATATACCTTTTGATCCACCGCTTTACCATTGGGATCAATGTCAAGTTGACACTTGGTGGGCATGGGAGTGGATGTCGGCTTGACATCACTTAGCTTGAATCTCTTAAGCATGTCTTGAGTGTATTTGGCTTGGTTGATGAAGGTTCCTTCTCTCCTTTGCTTCACTTCGAACCCGAGAAAGAACTTCAACTCTCCCATGGGAGACATCTCGAACTTTGAGGTCATGAGAGCGGCAAATTCCTCATTGAAAGCTTTGTTAGGGGAACCAAAGATAATATCATCAACATATAATTGGCACACAAACAACTACCCTTTGACCTTCTTAGTAAAAAGAGTGGGGTCGATTAGCCCAACTTCAAAACCACGGTCTTGTAACAACTCGGTAAGGTGGTCATACCACGCACGTGGGGCTTGTTTAAGGCCATAGAGTGCCTTATCGAGTTCATACACATGATCGGGAAAGTAGGGATCCTCGAACCCAGGGGGTTGCTTGACATAAACCAATTCATTAATAGGACCATTAAGAAAAGCACTCTTCACATCCATTTGTTGTAACTTAAAGTTATGATGAGAAGCATATGCAATCAACATGCGAATGGATTCAAGACGAGCAACGGGAGCAAAGGTTTCACCATAGTTGATACCCTCGACTTGGGAATAGCATTGTGCTACCAAGCGAGCCTTGTTGCGAATGATAATCCCATGAGCATCTTGCTTGTTCTTAAATATCCACTTGGTTCCAATGACATTGTGGTTCACCGTCGGCTTTGGCACCAATCTCCACACGTTGTTGCGCTCGAAGTTGTTGAGTTCTTCGTGCATGGCATTGAGCCAATCCGGATCTTCAAGTGCCTCATAGACCTTTTGGGGCTCAACACAAGAGACAAACGCGTGATGTTCACAATAGTTTGCTAATTGTCTACGAGTGCTTACCCCCTTTCTTAAGCTTCCAAGCACATTTGTCATGAGATGATCCTTGGTGGAGAGCTTGGAAGCAACCTTGGCGACATGACGCTCCAATTCCTCCTCGGGGGTGAGACAAGGAGTGGTCACTCGATCATCTTGAGCGTCGTCTTGAGCTTGTTCTCATTCTCGTGGAAGCTCTTGATCTTGAACTTGCTCGGAGGAGGGAACTTGACCTTGGGAATCACTTGATGTTACAACACCATCTTGAGATTGATCTTGCCCTTGGTCTTGTTCATGAGGTTGAGGGCCCTCACTTTGTTCTTCGGAACATGTGGGTCTTGGATTGGTGAAGGTTCCACTTGAGTAGAACATTGTCCTTCTCCTTCGGCCACAAGGGGTTCCTCAATGGGTAGGATAAGACCAACACCCATTCTTCTTATGGCTTGAGGAGGAATTTCATCACCTACATCACAAGTACCACTTTGCTCCACTTGGGAGCCGTTATTCTCATCAAACTCCACGTTACACGTTTCCTCAATAAGTCTCGTGGACTTATCGAGAACACGGTAAGCATGAGAGTTTGTAGCATAACCAACAAATATGCCCTCATGAGCTCTAGCCTCAAATTTAGACAAACTTGACACCTTTCTTGAGAATGAAACACTTACACCCGAACACCCAGAAGTACTTGAGGTTGGGCTTGTTACCGGTGAGTATATCATATGGAGTCTTGTACAAGCCTTTGCGGAGGTAGAGCCAATTAGATGCATGGCACGCAGTGTTGATGGCTTCGGCCCAAAAGATGTAGGGAGACTCCATCAATGTCCGGTTCTTCCTCTCCGCTACACCATTTTGTTGAGGGGTATAAGGTGCGGAATATTGATGCTTGATTCCCTCATCACTCAAAAACTCATCCAAGGTGTAGTTCTTGAACTCGAAGCCGTTTTTTTGACCTGGAAGACTGTAGGGCTTACACCCCACAGCATTTTATTGAAAGATAGATAACAATTACAAAATTCCTCAAGGGGAGGAACAAAGAAAAGAAAAGGCTAAACTAGAAAGGCTAAAGAAGACTAAGGAAAGAAAAGTAAAAACATTACAATGTACAGCTAGGAGAGGAAGATGAGGCAAAATATGGCATTCAAGGAGGCAAGAACTTGGAGCCGTTGTCGCTTCTTATTGTCAAGATCTTTGTATTATGCTTTCGTTGAGCTTCATTTGCAAAGTCGATGACGATTTGTTGGGTCTCACTCTTCCTCTTGAAGAAATATACCCAAGTGTATCTTGAATAGTCAACTACAATCACCAAGAAATACTTTCTACCCCCAAGACTATCAAAGGATGGAGGTCCAAAGAGATCCAAGTGAAGGAGCTCCAAGGGCCTCTTCAAATAGATGATAGTCGTGGGAGGGTGAGCCTTCTCATGTAGCTTTCCTTCGATGCAAGCACTGCAAGCACGACCTTTGGCAAAACTAACATTTGTTAGTCCACAGACAAGGTCCCCCTTGAGAAGACTTTGCAAAGATCTCATATTGACGTGGGCTAAATGGCGATGCCAAAGCCATCCCACGTCAATTTTAGCCATTAGGCATGTCGTGGTCTTAGTGGATCGCTCCGAAAAGTTAATCACATAGAGACTGTTCTTGATATGCCCAACAAAGGCTACTTTAAGAGTCTTGCTCCACAAGAGGGCCACGGAATCAATATCAAAGAAAGTGGCAAAGCCCATGAGTGCTAGTTGACGAACAGAAAGTAAATTGTATGCAAGGGACTCAACAAGCATGACCTTCTCGATCGTAAGATCATGAGAAATGACAACTTTGCTGAGTCCCAATACCTTATAAGACGAGGCATCACCCCACTCAACATTGGTGGGCATGGATGGAATCTTTTGCATGTCCACCACCAAGTCCTTGCTTCCGGTCATATGATTAGTAGCTCCACTATCGAGCAACCATGATCCCCCACCGGAAGCAAACACCTACAAGAGATCAATGCTTGGTTTAAGGTACCCATTTTGTAATGGGTACTTTGATGTTAGTAACAAGGGTCTTAGGAACCCAAATAGACCATTCAATGTACTCATAAGGAGAACCAACAAATTTGGCATAGACATACCCATCACTAGCGCGACACAACACGTAAGAAGGGTTAAAGTGAAGGAAATATGCCCTAGAGGCAATAATAATGTTATTATTTTATTTCCTTATATCATGATAAATGTTTATTATTCATGCCAGAATTGTATTATCCGGAAACATAATACTTGTGTGAATACATAGACAAACTAAACGTCACTAGTATGCCTCTACTTGACTAGCTCATTAATCAAAGATGGTTATGTTTCCTAACCATAGACATGTGTTGTAATTTGATTAACGGGATCACATTATTAGGAGAATGATGTGATTGACATGACCCATTCCATTAGCTTAGCACCCGATCGTTTAGTATGTTGCTATTGCTTTCTTCATAACTTATACATGTTCCTATGACTATGAGATTATGCAACTCCCGTTTGCCGGAGGAACACTTTGTGTGCTACCAAACGTCACAACGTAACTGGGTGATTATAAAGGTGCTCTACAGGTGTCTCCAAAAGTACATGTTGGGTTGCCGTATTTCGAGATTAGGATTTGTCACTCTGATTGTCGGAGAGGTATCTCTGGGCCCTCTCGGTAATGCACATCACCTAAGCCTTGCAAGTAATGCAACTAATGAGTTAGTTGTGAGATGATGTATTACGGAACGAGTACAGAGACTTGCTGGCAACGAGATTGAACTAGGTATTGAGATACCAACGATCTAATCTCGGGCAAGTAACATACCGATGACAAAGGGAACAACGTATGTTGTTATGCGTTCTGACCGATAAAAGATCTTCGTAGAATATGTGGGAACCAATATGAGCATCCAGGTTCCGCTATTGGTTATTGACCGGAGACATGTCTCGGTCATGTCTACATTGTTCTTGAACCCGTAGGGTCCGCACGCTTAAGGTTTCGATGACAGTTATATTATGAGTTTATTAGTTTTGATGTACCGAAGTTAGTTCGGAGTCCCTGATATGATCACGGACATAATGAGGAGTCTCGAAATGGTCGAGACATAAAGATTGATATATTGGACGACTATATTCGGACACCGGAAGTGTTCCAGGGAAGTTTCGGATAAAACCAGAGTACCGGGGGGTTACCGGAACCCCCCGGGGGGTTAATGGGCCTCATGGGCCTAAAGTGGAGAAGAGGAGGGGCGGCCAGGGCCGGCCACGCGCCCCCTCCCCCTCTAGTCCGAATTGGACAAGGAGGGAGGGGCGCCCCCCCCCCCTTTCCTTCCTCTCCTCTCTCCCTTCCTTCCCCCTCTCCTACTTGGACAAGGAAAAGGAGGGAGTCCTACTTCCGGTAGGAGTAGGACTCCTCCCTGGCGCTCCTCATCATGGCCGGCCACCCCTCCCCCTTGATCCTTTATATACGGGGGCAGGGGGCACCTCTAGACACAACAATTGATCCTTGAGATCTCTTAGCCGTGTGCGGTGCCCCCCTCCACCATAATCCTCAATAATATTGTAGCGGTGCTTAGGAGAAGCCCTGTGATGGTAGAACATCAAGATCGTCACCATGCCGTCGTGCTGAGGGAACTCTTCCCCGACACTTTGCTGGATCGGAGTCCGGGGATCGTCATCGAGCTGAACGTGTGCTAGAACTCGGAAGTGCCGTAGTTTCGGTGCTTGATCGGTCGGACCGTGAAGACGTACGACTACATCAACCGCTTTGTTATAACGCTTCCGCTTTCGGTCTACGAGGGTACGTGGACAACACTCTCCCCTCTCGTTGCTATGCACCACCATGATCTCGCGTGTGCGTAGGAAAATTTCTGAAATTACTACGTTCCCCAACAGTGGCATCCGAGCCTAGGTTTTATGTGTTGATGTTATATGCACGAGTAGAACACAAGTGAGTTGTGGGCGATATAAGTCATACTGCTTACCATCATGTCATACTTTGGTTCGGCGGTATTGTTGGATGAAGCGGCCCGGACCGACATTACGCGTACGCTTACGCGAGACTGGTTCTACCGATGTGCTTTGCACACAGGTGGCTGGCGGGTGTCAGTTTCTCCAACTTTAGTTGAACCAAGTGTGGCTACGCCCGATCCTTGCGAAGGTTAAAACAGCACCAACTTGACAAACTATCGTTGTGGTTTTGATGCGTAGGTAAGATTGGTTCTTGCTTAAGCCCGTAGCAACCACGTAAAACTTGCAACAAACAAAGTAGAGGACGTCTAACTTGTTTTTGCAGGGCATGTTGTGATGTGATATGGTCAAGACATGATGCTAAATTTTATTGTATGAGATGATCATGTTTTGTAACCGAGTTATCGGCAACTGGCAGGAGCCATATGGTTGTCGCTTTATTGTATGCAATGCAATCGCGCTGTAATGCTCTACTTTATCACTAAGCGGTAGCGATAGTCGTGGAAGCATAAGATTGGCGAGACGACAATGATGCAATGATGGAGATCAAGGTGTCACGCCAGTGACGATGGTGATCATGACGGTACTTCGGAGATGGAGATCACAAGTACAAGATGATGATGGCCATATCATATCACTTATATTGATTGCATGTGATGTTTATCTTTTATGCATCTTATCTTGCTTTGATTGACGGTAGCATTATAAGATGATCTCTCACTAAATTTCAAGATAAAAAGTTTTCTCCCTGAGTATGCATCGTTGCCAAAGTTTGTCGTGCCCAGACACCACGTGATGATCGGGTGTGATAAGCTCTACGTCCATCTACAACGGGTGCAAGCCAGTTTTTGCACATGCAGAATACTCAGGTTAAACTTGACGAGCCTAGCATATGCAGATATGGCCTCGGAACACTGAGACCGAAAGGTCGAGCGTGAATCATATAGTAGATATGATCAACATAGCAATGTTCACCATTGAAAACTACTCCATTTCATGTGATGATCGGTTATGGTTTAGTTGATTTGGATCATGTAATCACTTAGAAGATTAGAGGGATGTATTTCTAAGTGGGAGTTCTTAAGTAATATGATTAATTGAACTTAAATTTATCATGAACTTAGTACCTGATAGTATCTTGCTTGTTTATGTTTGATTGTAGATAGATGGCCCGTGCTGTTGTTCCGTTGAATTTTAATGCGTTCCTTGAGAAAGCAAAGTTGAAAGATGATGGTAGCAATTACACGGACTGGGTCCGTAACTTGAGGATTATCCTCATTGCTGCACAGAAGAATTACGTCCTGGAAGCACCGCTGGGTGCCAGGCCTGCTGCTGGAGCAACACCAGATGTTATGAACGTCTGGCAGAGCAAAGCTGATGACTACTCGATAGTTCAGTGTGCCATGCTTTACGGCTTAGAATCGGGACTTCAACGACGTTTTGAACGTCATGGAGCATATGAGATGTTCCAGGAGTTGAAGTTAATATTTCAAGCAAATGCCCGGATTGAGAGATATGAAGTCTCCAATAAGTTCTATAGCTGCAAGATGGAGGAGAACAGTTCTGTCAGTGAGCATATACTCAAAATGTCTGGGTATAATAATCACTTGATTCAATTGGGAGTTAATCTTCTAGATGATTGCGTCATTGACAGAATTCTCCAATCACTGCCACCTAGCTACAAGAGCTTCGTGATGAACTATAATATGCAAGGGATGAATAAGACTATTCCCGAGCTCTTCGCAATGCTGAAAGCTGCGGAGGTAGAAATCAAGAAGGAGCATCAAGTGTTGATGGTCAACAAGACCACTGGTTTCAAGAAAAAGGGCAAAGGGAAGAAGAAGGGGAACTTCAATAAGAACAGCAAGCAAGTTGCTGCTCAAGAGAAGAAACCCAAATCTGGACCTAAGCCTGAAACTGACTGCTTCTACTGCAAGCAGACTGGTCACTAGAAGCGGAACTGCCCAAAGTATTTGGCGGATAAGAAGGATGGCAAGGTGAACAAAGGTATATGTGATATACATGTTATTGATGTGTACCTTACTAGAGCTCACAGTAGCACCTGGGTATTTGATACTGGTTCTGTTGCTAATATTTGCAACTCGAAACAAGGACTACGGATTAAGCGAACACTGGTGACGGACGAGGTGACGATGCACGTGGGAAATGGTTCCAAAGTCGATGTGATCGCGGTCGGCATGCTACCTCTACATTTACCATCGGGATTAGTATTAGACCTAAATAATTGTTATTTGGTGCCAGCGTTGAGCATGAACATTATATCTGGATCTTGTTTAATGCGAGACGGTTATTCATTTAAATCAGAGAATAATGGTTATTCTATTTATATGAATAATATCTTTTATGGTCATGCACCCATGAAGAATGGTCTATTTTTGATGAATCTCGATAGTAGTGATACACATATTCATAATGTTGAAACCAAAAGATGTAGAGTTGATAATGATAGTGCAACTTATTTGTGGCACTGCCGTTTAGGTCATATCAGTTTAAAACGCATGAAGAAACTCCATACTAATGGACTTTTGGAATCACTTGATTATGAATCACTTGGTACTTGCGAACCGTGCCTCATGGGCAAGATGACTAAAACACCATTCTCCGGTACTATGGAGAGAGCAATAGATTTGTTGGAAATCATACATACAGATGTATGTGGTCCAATGAATGTTGAAGCTCGTGGTAGATATCGTTATTTTCTCACCTTCACAGATGATTTAAGCAGATATGGGTATATCTATTTAATGAGACATAAGTCTGAAACATTTGAAAAGTTCAAAGAATTTCAGAGTGAAGTTGAAAATCATCGTAACAAGAAAATAAAGTTTCTACGATCTGACCGTGGAGGAGAATATTTGAGTTACGAGTTTGGTCTACATTTGAAACAATGCGGAATAGTTTCGCAACTCACGCCACCCGGAACACCACAGCGTAATGGTGTGTCCGAACGTCGTAATCGTACTTTACTTGATATGGTGCGATCTATGATGTCTCTTACAGATTTACCGCTATCGTTTTGGGGTTATGCTTTAGAGACGGCCGCATTCACGTTAAATAGGGCACCATCAAAATCCGTTGAGACGACGCCTTATGAACTGTGGTTTGGCAAGAAACCAAAGTTGTCGTTTCTGGAAGTTTGGGGCTGCGAGCTTATGTGAAAAAACTTCAACCTGATAAGCTCGAACCCAAATCGGAGAAATGTGTCTTCATAGGATACCCAAAGGAGACTGTTGGGTACACCTTCTATCACAGATCTGAAGGCAAGACATTTGTCGCTAAGAATGGATCCTTTCTAGAGAAGGAGTTTCTCTCGAAAGAAGTGAGTGGGAGGAAAGTAGAACTTTATGAGGTAACTGTACCTGCTCCCTTATTGGAAAGTAGTACATCGCAGAAACCGGTTTCTGTGACACCTACACCAATTAGTGAGGAAGCTAATGATAATGATCATGAAACTTCAAATCAAGTTACTACAAAACCTCATAGATCAACCAGAGTAAGATCCGCACCAGAGTGGTACGGTAATCCTGTTCTAGAAGTCATGCTACTAGATCATGATGAACCTATGAACTATGAAGAAGCGATGGTGAGCCAAGATTCCGCAAAATGGCATGAAGCCATGAAATCTGAGATGGGATCCATGTATGAGAACAAGTATGGACTTTGGTTGACTTGCCCAATGATCGGCAAGCAATTGAGAATAAATGGATCTTCAAGCAGAAGACTGACGCTGACGGTAATATTACTGTCTACAAAGCTCGACTTGTCGCAAAAGGTTTTCTGACAAGTTCAAGGGATTGACTACGATGAGACCTTCTCACCCGTAGGGATGCTTAAGTCTGTCCGAATCATGTTAGCAATTGCCGCATTTTATGATTACGAAATTTGGCAGATGGATGTCAAAACTGCATTCCTGAATGGATTTCTGGAAGAAGAGTTGTATATGATGCAGCCAGAAGGTTTTGTCGATCCAAAGGGAGCTGACAAAGTGTGCAAGCTCCAGCGATCCATTTATGGACTGGTGCAAGCCTCTCGGAGTTGGAATAAACGCTTTGATAGTGTGATCAGAGCATTTGGTTTTGTACAGACTTTTGGAGAAGCCTGTATTTACAAGAAAGTGAGTGGGAGCTCTGTAGCATTTCTGATATTATATGTAGATGACATATTACTAATCGGAAATGATATAGAATTTCTGGATAGCATAAAGGGATACTTGAATAAGAGTTTTTCAATGAAAGACCTCGGTGAAGCTGCTTACATATTGGGCATTAAGATCTATAGAGATAGATCAAGACGCTTAATTGGACTTTCACAAAGCACATACCTTGACAAAGTTTTGAAGAAGTTCAAAATGGATCAAGCAAAGAAAGGATTCTTGCCTGTGTTACAAGGTGTGAAATTGAGTAAGACTCAATGCCCGACCAATGCAGAAGATAGAGAGAAAATGAAAGATGTTCCCTATGCTTCAGCCATAGGCTCTATCATGTATGCAATGCTGTGTACCAGACCTGATGTGTGTCTTGCTATAAGTCTAGCAGGGAGGTACCAAAGTAATCCAGGAGTGGATCACTGGACAGCGGTCAAGAACATCCTAAAATACCTGAAAAGGACTAAGGATATGTTTCTCATATATGGAGGTGACAAAGAGCTCATCGTAAATGGTTACGTTGATGCAAGCTTTGACACTGATCCGGACGATTCTAAATCGCAAACCAGATACATGTTTACATTAAACGGTGGAGCTGTCAGTTGGTGCAGTTCTAATCAAAGCGTTGTGGCGGGATCTACATGTGAAGCAGAGTACATAGCTGCTTCAGAAGCAGCAAACGAAGGAGTCTGGATGAAGGAGTTCATATCTGATCTAGGTGTCGTACCTAGTGCATCGGGTCCAATGAAAATCTTTTGTGACAATATTGGTGCAATTGCCTTGGCAAAGGAATCCAGATTTCACAAGAGAACCAAGCACATCAAGAGACACTTCAATTCCATCCGGGATCTAGTCCAGGTGGGAGACATAGAGATTTGCAAGATACATACGGATCTGAATGTTGCAGACCCATTGACTAAGCCTCTTCCACGAGCAAAACATGATCAGCACCAAAGCTCCATGGGTGTTAGAATCATTACTGTGTAATCTAGATTATTGACTCTAGTGCAACTGGGAGACTGAAGGAAATATGCCCTAGAGGCAATAATAATGTTATTATTTTATTTCCTTATATCATGATAAATGTTTATTATTCATGCTAGAATTGTATTATCCGGAAACATAATACTTGTGTGAATACATAGACAAACTAAACGTCACTAGTATGCCTCTACTTGACTAGCTCATTATCAAAGATGGTTATGTTTCCTAACCATAGACATGTGTTGTCATTTGATTAACGGGATCACATTATTAGGAGAATGATGTGATTGACATGACCCATTCCATTAGCTTAGCACCCGATCGTTTAGTATGTTGCTATTGCTTTCTTCATAACTTATACATGTTCCTATGACTATGAGATTATGCAACTCCCGTTTGCCGGAGGAACACTTTGTGTGCTACCAAATGTCACAACGTAACTGGGTGATTATAAAGGTGCTCTACAGGTGTCTCCAAAAGTACATGTTGGGTTGGCGTATTTCGAGATTAGGATTTGTCACTCCGATTGTCAGAGAGGTATCTCTGGGCCCTCTCGGTAATGCACATCACATAAGCCTTGCAAGCAATGCAACTAATGAGTTAGTTGCGAGATGCTGTATTACGGAACGAGTAAAGAGACTTGCCGGCAACGAGATTGAACTAGGTATTGAGATACCGACGATCGAATCTCGGGCAAGTAACATACCGATGACAAATGGAACAACGTATGTTGTTATGCGGTCTGACCGATAAAAGATCTTCGTAGAATATGTGGGAACCAATATGAGCATCCAGGTTCCGCTATTAGGAGTCTCGAAATGGTCGAGACATAAAGATTGATATATTGGACGACTATATTCGGACACCGGAAGTGTTCCGGGGAAGTTTCGGATAAAACCGGAGTACCGGGGGGTTACCGGAACCCCCCGGGGGGTTAATGGGCCTCATGGGCCTAAAGTGGAGAAGAGGAGGGGCGGCCAGGGCAGGCCACGCGCCCCCTCCCCCTCTAGTCCGAATTGGACAAGGAGGGAGGGGCGGCGTGTTGGAAATATGCCCTAGAGGCAATAATAAAAGCATTATTATTATATTTCCTTGTTCATGATAATTGTCTTTATTCATGCTATAATTGTGTTATCCGGAAATCGTAATACATGTGTGAATAACAGACACCAACATGTCCCTAGTGAGCCTCTAGTTGACTAGCTCGTTGATCAACAGATAGTCATGGTTTCCTGACTATGGACACTGGATGTCATTGATAATGAGATCACATCATTGGGAGAATGATGTGATGGACAAGACCCAATCCTAAACATAGCACAAGATCGTATAGTTCGTTTGCTAGAGTTTTCCAATGTCAAAGTATCTTTTCCTTAGACCATGAGATCGTGTAACTCCCGGATACCGTAGGAGTGCTTTGGGTATGCCAAACGTCACAACGTAACTGGGTGACTATAAAGGTAGACTACGGGTATCTCCGAAAGTGTCTGTTGGGTGACATGGATCAAGACTGGGATTTGTCACTCCGTATGACGGAGAGGTATCACTGGGCCCACTCGGTAATGCATCATCATAATGAGCTCAGAGTGACCAAGTGTCTGGTCACGGGATCATGCATTACGGTACGAGTAAAGTGACTTGCCGGTGACGAGATTGAACGAGGTATTGGGATACCGACGATCGAATCTCGGGCAAGTAACATATCGATAGACAAAGGGAATAGCGTACGGGATTGATTAAATCCTCGACATCGTGGTTCATCCGATGAGATCATCGTGGAGCATGTGGGAGCCAACATGGGTATCCAGATCCCGCTGTTGGTTATTGACCGGAGAGTCGTCTCGGTCATGTCTGCTTGTCTCCCGAACCCGTAGGGTCTACACACTTAAGGTTCGGTGACGCTAGGGTTATGAAGATATGTATATGCAGAAACCCGAATGTTGTTCGGAGTCCCGGATGAGATTCCGGACGTCACGAGGAGTTCCGGAATGGTCCGGAGGTAAAGAATTATATATAGGAAGTGCTATTTCGGGCATCGGGACAAGTTTCGGGGTTATCGGTATTGTACCGGGACCACCGGAAGGGTCCCGGGGGTCCACCGGGTGGGGCCACCTGTCCCGGGGGGCCACATGGGCTGTAGGGGGTGCGCCTTGGCCTAGATGGGCCAAGGGCACCAGCCCCTATAGGCCCATGCGCCTAGGGTTTCCACCATGGAAGAGTCCATGTGGTGGAAGGCACCCCTAGGTGCCTTGGGGGGAGGGAAACCTCCCCTTGGCCGCCGCCCCCCCTAGTAGATGCCATCTACTAGGGCCGGCGCCCCCCCCCCTTGGCACCCCTATGTATAGTGGGGGGAGAGGAGGGATTTTACACCAGCCCCTGGCGCCTCCATCTCCCCCCGTTACGTCTCTCCCTCGTAGTCTCGGCGAAGCCCTGCTGCTGTGACGCCCTGCATCCACCACCACGCCGTCGTGCTGCTGGATCTTCATCAACCTCTCCTTCCCCCTTGCTGGATCAAGAAGGAGGAGACGTCTCCCGTCCCGTACGTGTGTTGAACGCGGAGGTGCCGTCCGTTCGGCGCTGGTCATCGGTGATTTGGATCACGTCGAGTACGACTACATCATCACCGTTCTTTTGAACGCTTCCGTGCGTGATCTACAAAGGTATGTAGATGCATCTAATCACTCGTTGCCAGATGAACTCCTAGATGATCTTGGTGAAACGAGTAGGAAAATTTTTGTTTTCTGCAACGTTCTCCAACAGTGGCATCATGAGCTAGGTCTATGCGTAGTTCTTCTTGCGCGAGTAGAACACAATTTGTTGTGGGCGTAGATTTGTCAACTTTCTTGCCGTTACTAGTCCTTTCTTGCTTCAGCGGTATTGTGGGATGAAGCGGCCTGGACCAACCTTACACGTACGCTTACGTGAGACCGGTTCCACCGACTAACATGCACTAGTTGCATAAGGTGGCTGGCAGGTGTCTGTCTCTCCTACTTTAGTTGGAGCGGAATCGATGAACAGGGTCCTTATGAAGGGTAAATAGAAGTTGACAAATCACGTTGTGGCTTTAACGTAGGTAAGAAAACGTTCTTGCTAGAACCCTAATTCAGCCACGTAAAACTTGCAACAACAATTAGAGGACGTCTAACTTGTTTTTGCAGCAAGTGGTTTGTGATATGATATGGCCAAAGTTGTGATGAATGATGAATGATCTATATGTGATGTATGAGATGTTCATGCTATTGTAATAGGAATCACGACTTGCATGTCGATGAGTATGACAACCGGCAGGAGCCATAGGAGTTGTCTTTATTCTTTTATATGACCTGCGTGTCATCAAGAAACGCCATGTAAATTACTTTACTTTATTGCTAAACGCGTTAGCCATAGTAGTAGAAGTAATAGTTGGCGAGCAACTTCATGGAGACACGATGATGGAGATCATGATGATGGAGATCATGGTGTCAAGCCGGTGACAAGATGATCATGGAGCCCCAAGATGGAGATCAAAGGAGCTATGTGATATTGGCCATATCATGTCACGTTTATTATTTGATTGCATGTGATGTTTATCATGTTTTGCATCTTGTTTACTTAGAACGACGGTAGTAAATAAGATGATCCCTCACAATAATTTCAAGAAGTGTTCCCCCTAACTGTGCACCGTTGCGACAGTTCGCTGTTTCAAAACACCACGTGATGATCGGGTGTTTTATTCAGACGTTCACATACAACGGGTGTAAGACAGATTTACACATGCAAACACTTAGGTTGACTTGACGAGCCTAGCATGTACAGACATGGCCTCGGAACACAGAAGACCGAAAGGTCGAGCATGAGTCGTATAGAAGATACGATCAACATGAAGATGTTCACCGACGTTGACTAGTCCGTCTCACGTGATGATCGGACACGGTCTAGTTAAACTCGGATCATGTAATACTTAGATGACTGGAGGGATGTCTAATCTAAGTGGGAGTTCACTAATAATTTGATTAGTTGAACTTAATTATCATGAACTTAGTCTAAAATCTTTGCAATATGTCTTGTAGATCAAATGGCCAACGTAGTCCTCAACTTCAACGCGTTCCTAGAGAAAACCAAGCTGAAAGACGATGGCAGCAACTATACGGACTGGGTCCGGAACCTGAGGATCATCCTCATAGCTGCCAAGAAAGATTATGTCCTACAAGCACCGCTTGGTGACGCACCCGTTCTCCCTGCAGAACAAGATGTTATGAACGCTTGGCAGGCACGTTTCGATGACTACTCCCTCGTTCAGTGCGGCATGCTTTACAGCCTAGAGCCGGGGCTCCAAAAGCGTTTTGAGAGACATGGAGCATATGAGATGTTCGAAGAGCTGAAAATGGTTTTCCAAGCTCATGCCCGGGTCGAGAGATATGAAGTCTCCGACAAATTCTTCAGCTGTAAGATGGAGGAAAACAGTTCTGTCAGTGAGCACATACTCACTATGTCTGGGTTGCATAACCGCTTGACTCAGCTGGGAGTTAATCTCCCGGATGATGCGGTCATTGACAGAATCCTCCAGTCGCTTCCACCAAGCTACAAGAGCTTTGTGATGAACTTCAATATGCAGGGGATGGAAAAGACCATTCCTGAAGTATTTGCTATGCTGAAATCAGCAGAGGTAGAAGTCAGGAAGGAACATCAAGTGTTGATGGTCAATAAAACCACTAAGTTCAAGAAAGGCAAGGGTAAAAAGAACTTCAAGAAGGACGGCAAGGAGGTTGCCGCGCCCGGCAAGCAAGCTGCCGGGAAGAAGCCAAAGAATGGACCCAAGCCCGAGACTGAGTGCTTTTATTGCAAGGGAAGCGGTCACTGGAAGCGGAACTGCCCTAAGTACTTAGCGGATAAGAAGGCCGGCAAAACAAAAGGTATATGTGATATACATGTAATTGATGTGTACCTTACTAGTGCCCGTAGTAGCTCCTGGGTATTTGATACCGGTGCAGTTGCTCACATTTGTAACTCAAAGCAGGGGCTGCGGAATAAGCGGAAACTGGCAAAGGACGAGGTGACGATGCGCGTCGGGAATGGTTCCAAGGTCAATGTGATCGCCGTCGGCACGCTACCTCTGCATCTCCCTTCGGGATTAGTTTTAAACCTTAATAATTGTTATTTAGTGCCAGCTTTGAGCATGAACATTGTATCGGGATCTCGTTTAATTCGAGATGGCTACTCTTTTAAATCTGAGAATAATGGTTGTTCCATTTTTATGAGAGATATGTTTTATGGTCATGCTCCTATGGTGAATGGTTTATTCTTTATGAATCTCGAACGTGATGCTACACATGTTCATAATGTGAGTACCAAAAGAAGTAAGGTTGATAATGATAGTCCCACATACCTGTGGCACTGCCGCCTTGGTCACATAGGTGTCAAACGCATGAAGAAGCTCCATGCTGATGGACTTTTAGAGTCTCTTGATTATGAATCATTTGACACATGCGAACCATGCCTTATGGGTAAAATGACCAAGACTCCGTTCTCAGGAACAATGGAGCGAGCAACCGACTTATTGGAAATCATACATACTGATGTGTGCGGTCCAATGAGTGTTGAGGCTCGCGGTGGCTATCGTTATGTTCTCACCCTCACTGATGATTTAAGTAGGTATGGGTATATCTACTTAATGAAACACAAGTCTGAAACCTTTGAAAAGTTCAAGGAATTTCAGAGTGAGGTTGAAAATCAACGTGACAGGAAAATCAAGTTTCTACGATCAGATCGTGGAGGAGAATACTTGAGTCACGAGTTTGGGGCACACTTAAGAAAATGTGGAATAGTTTCACAACTCACGCCGCCTGGAACACCTCAGCGTAATGGTGTGTCCGAACGTCGTAATCGCACTCTATTAGATATGGTGCGATCTATGATGTCTCTTACCGATTTACCGCTTTCCTTTTGGGGCTATGCTTTAGAGACTGCCGCATTCACTTTAAATAGGGCTCCGTCGAAATCCGTTGAGACGACACCGTATGAATTATGGTTTGGGAAGAAACCTAAGCTGTCGTTTCTAAAAGTTTGGGGATGCGATGCTTATGTCAAGAAACTTCAACCTGAAAAGCTCGAACCCAAGTCGGAAAAATGCGTCTTCATAGGATACCCAAAAGAAACTATTGGGTACACCTTCTACCTCAGATCCGAAGGCAAGATCTTTGTTGCCAAGAATGGGTCCTTTCTGGAGAAAGAGTTTCTCTCGAAAGAAGTAAGTGGGAGGAAAGTAGAGCTTGATGAAGTATTACCTCTTGAACCGGAAAATGGCGCAACTCAAGAAAATGTTCCTGAGGTGCCTGCACCGACTAGAGAGGAAGTTAATGACAATGATCAAGATACTTCTGATCAAGCCCCTACTGAAATTCGAAGGTCCACAAGGACACGTTCCGCACCAGAGTGGTACGGCAACCCTGTCTTGGAAATCATGCTGTTAGACAACGGTGAACCTTCGAACTATGAAGAAGCGATGGCGGGCCCGGATTCCGACAAATGGCTAGAAGCCATGAAATCCGAGATAGGATCCATGTATGAAAACAAAGTATGGACTTTGACTGACTTGCCCGTTGAGCGGCGAGCCATAGAAAATAAATGGATCTTTAAGAGGAAGACAGACGCGGATGGTAATGTGACCATCTATAAAGCTCGGCTTGTCGCTAAGGGTTATCGACAAGTTCAAGGGGTTGACTACGATGAGACTTTCTCACCGGTAGCGAAGCTGAAGTCCGTCCGAATCATGTTAGCAATTGCCGCATTCTATGATTACGAAATATGGCAAATGGACGTCAAAACGGCATTCCTTAATGGTTTCCTTAAGGAAGAATTGTATATGATGCAGCCGGAAGGTTTTGTCGATCCTAAGAATGCTGACAAAGTGTGCAAGCTCCAACGCTCGATTTATGGGCTGGTGCAAGCATCTCGGAGTTGGAACATTCGCTTTGATGAGATGATCAAAGCGTTTGGGTTTACACAGACTTATGGAGAAGCCTGCGTTTACAAGAAAGTGAGTGGGAGCTCTGTAGCATTTCTCATATTATATGTAGATGACATACTTTTGATGGGAAATGATATAGAACTCTTGGACAGCATCAAGGCCTACTTGAATAAAAGTTTTTCAATGAAGGACCTTGGAGAAGCTGCTTATATATTAGGCATCAAAATCTATAGAGATAGATCGAGACGCCTCATAGGTCTTTCACAAAGCACATACCTTGATAAGATATTGAAGAAGTTCAATATGGATCAATCCAAGAAGGGGTTCTTGCCTGTGTTACAAGGTGTGAAATTGAGCTCAGCTCAATGTCCGACCACGGCAGAAGATATAGAAGAGATGAGCGTCATCCCCTATGCCTCAGCCATAGGTTCTATTATGTATGCCATGCTGTGTACCAGACCTGATGTTAACCTTGCCGTCAGTTTGGTAGGAAGGTACCAAAGTAATCCCGGCAAGGAACACTGGACAGCGGTCAAGAATATCCTGAAGTACCTGAAAAGGACTAAGGAAATGTTTCTCGTTTATGGAGGTGACGAAGAGCTCGTCGTAAAGGGTTACGTCGACGCTAGCTTCGACACAGATCTGGATGACTCTAAGTCACAAACCGGATACGTGTATATTTTGAATGGTGGGGCAGTAAGCTGGTGCAGTTGCAAGCAAAGCGTCGTGGCGGGATCTACATGTGAAGCGGAGTACATGGCAGCCTCGGAGGCAGCACATGAAGCAATATGGGTGAAGGAGTTCATCACCGACCTAGGAGTCATACCCAATGCGTCGGGGCCGATCAAGCTCTTCTGTGACAACACTGGAGCTATTGCACTTGCCAAGGAGCCCAGGTTTCACAAGAAGACAAGGCACATCAAGCGTCGCTTCAACTCCATTCGTGAAAATGTTCAAGATGGAGACATAGAGATTTGTAAAGTACATACGGACCTGAATATAGCAGATCCGTTGACTAAACCTCTCCCTAGAGCAAAACATGATCAACACCAGAATTCCATGGGTGTTCGATTCATCACAATGTAACTAGATTATTGACTCTAGTGCAAGTGGGAGACTGTTGGAAATATGCCCTAGAGGCAATAATAAAAGCATTATTATTATATTTCCTTGTTCATGATAATTGTCTTTATTCATGCTATAATTGTGTTATCCGGAAATCGTAATACATGTGTGAATAACAGACACCAACATGTCCCTAGTGAGCCTCTAGTTGACTAGCTCGTTGATCAACAGATAGTCATGGTTTCCTGACTATGGACACTGGATGTCATTGATAACGAGATCACATCATTGGGAGAATGATGTGATGGACAAGACCCAATCCTAAACATAGCACAAGATCGTATAGTTCGTTTGCTAGAGTTTTCCAATGTCAAGTATCTTTTCCTTAGACCATGAGATCGTGTAACTCCCGGATACCGTAGGAGTGCTTTGGGTATGCCAAACGTCACAACGTAACTGGGTGACTATAAAGGTAGACTACGGGTATCTC
Organism: Triticum aestivum; assembly: GCF_018294505.1. Lineage (NCBI taxonomy): Eukaryota > Viridiplantae > Streptophyta > Magnoliopsida > Poales > Poaceae > Triticum > Triticum aestivum. The sequence continues at coordinate 451,921,351 of NC_057812.1, read as the reverse complement.
CGAAAGTGTCTGTTGGGTGACATGGATCAAGACTGGGATTTGTCACTCCGTATGACGGAGAGGTATCACTGGGCCCACTCGGTAATGCATCATCATAATGAGCTCAGAGTGACCAAGTGTCTGGTCACGGGATCATGCATTACGGTACGAGTAAAGTGACTTGCCGGTAACGAGATTGAACGAGGTATTGGGATACCGACGATCGAATCTCGGGCAAGTAACATATCGATAGACAAAGGGAATAGCGTACGGGATTGATTAAATCCTCGACATCGTGGTTCATCCGATGAGATCATCGTGGAGCATGTGGGAGCCAACATGGGTATCCAGATCCCGCTGTTGGTTATTGACCGGAGAGTCGTCTCGGTCATGTCTGCTTGTCTCCCGAACCCGTAGGGTCTACACACTTAAGGTTCGGTGACGCTAGGGTTATGAAGATATGTATATGCAGAAACCCGAATGTTGTTCGGAGTCCCGGATGAGATCCCGGACGTCACGAGGAGTTCCGGAATGGTCCGGAGGTAAAGAATTATATATAGGAAGTGCTATTTCGGGCATCGGGACAAGTTTCGGGGTTATCGGTATTGTACCGGGACCACCGGAAGGGTCCCGGGGGTCCACCGGGTGGGGCCACCTGTCCCGGGGGGCCACATGGGCTGTAGGGGGTGCGCCTTGGCCTAGATGGGCCAAGGGCACCAGCCCCTATAGGCCCATGCGCCTAGGGTTTCCACCATGGAAGAGTCCATGTGGTGGAAGGCACCCCTAGGTGCCTTGGGGGGGGAGGGAAACCTCCCCTTGGCCGCCGCCCCCCCTAGTAGATGCCATCTACTAGGGCCGGCGCCCCCCCCTTGGCACCCCTATATATAGTGGGGGGAGAGGAGGGATTTTACACCAGCCCCTGGCGCCTCCATCTCCCCCCGTTACGTCTCTCCCTCGTAGTCTCGGCGAAGCCCTGCTGCTGTGACGCCCTGCATCCACCACCACCCCGTCGTGCTGCTGGATCTTCATCAACCTCTCCTTCCCCCTTGCTGGATCAAGAAGGAGGAGACGTCTCCCGTCCCGTACGTGTGTTGAACGCGGAGGTGCCGTCCGTTCGGCGCTGGTCATCGGTGATTTGGATCACGTCGAGTACGACTACATCATCACCGTTCTTTTGAACGCTTCCGTGCGCGATCTACAAAGGTATGTAGATGCATCTAATCACTCGTTGCTAGATGAACTCCTAGATGATCTTGGTGAAACGAGTAGGAAAATTTTTGTTTTCTGCAACGTTATCCAACACGGCGCCCCCCCCCCTTTCCTTCCTCTCCTCTCTCCCTTCCTTCCCCCTCTCCTACTTGGACAAGGAAAAGGAGGGAGTCCTACTCCCGGTAGGAGTAGGACTCCTCCCTGGCGTGCCTCATCATGGCTGGCCGCCCCTCCCCCTTGCTCCTTTATATACGGGGGCAGGGGGGCACCTCTAGACACAACAATTGATCCTTGAGATCTCTGAGCCGTGTGCGGTGCCCCCCTCCACCATAATCCTCGATAATATTGTAGCAGTGCTTAGGCGAAGCCCTGCGACGGTAGAACATCAAGATCGTCACCATGCCGTCGTGCTGACGGAACTCTTCCCCGCCACTTTGCTGGATCAGAGTCTGGGGATCGTCATCAAGCTGAACATGTGCTAGAACTCGGAGGTGCCGTAGTTTCGGTGCTTGATCGGTCGGGCCTGAAGACGTACGACTACATCAACCGCGTTGTTATAACGCTTCCGCTTTCGATCTACGAGGGTACGTGGACAACACTCTCCCCTCTCATTGCTATGCATCACCATGATCTTGCATGTACGTAGGAATTTTTTTGAAATTACTACATTCCCCAACATAAAGTCCCAGGCTTTATTAGGAAGGGGAGTGTTTCCCTTCTTGGCACCAATACCCCTCATGGAGTTTTTCTCCTTCTCCTTAGTAGCACCCTCACCCTCCTTCACAAAGGTTTGCATGAGAGGAGGAGGTCGTTTGGCCTTGTCATTCTTCTTCTTGTTCTTGGACTTGGGAACGTACCCAATCCCTTGCTTGGCCACAACTCCCTTTTGGTTGGTCAAGAGGTCGTTGAGTTTCTTCTCGCCTTGTATGCATGATGCAAGACCTTTCTCAAGTTGCACCTTTAGCTTAGCGTTCTCCTCAACAAGATGCACATGCTCACAACACGGGTTAGTAGCATTTGCATTATCAATTAACATCATACGAGGAAAAGTGGCTTTTTCCTTGGTTAGCTTTACTTGAAGTTGATCATGAGACTCTTTGAGGCTAGCGTGATCACCCTTCAAGACCTTGTGAGCCTTGTCAAGTAGATCAAACTCCTCTTTGAGTCTAGCAAGATCAACCTCAAGTTCGGCCTTCTCGGAGTTTAGCACACGAGAAACAATGAGAGCATGATCAAAATCTTTCTTTAACTTAGCATGATCAATGTTGTGTGACTCCTCAAGAGCCAAACAAAGACCACTCTTCCTCAAGAGCATTAGAAAGATCCGAGATCTCATCGGCATAGTCACAACTATGCCCCTCCATCTTGGAGATAGTATCTTCATGAGACTCGATCATGTCATTGGCTTCACCGAGTTGTTCCAAGAGAGCAATAAAATGCTTCTTGGATTTACCCTTGAGTTTACCCATAAAGGACTCAAGCTCATTTTCCTCCACATTAGATCCCCCACATTCATCAATGCAATCCGTCAAGGAAGGATTATTAATGATGGTAGTTTTGATGTTGGGAGTTACCTTGTTGGTGGCTTTAGCCATGAGACACTTGGCGGTGATGTTCTCATTGGGTGAGTCGAAGAGAGATACTCGTGGAGTTTTTGCAATGGCAACGGATGCCATGGCCACCGACTCACCATCTTCATCATCATCATCATCCTCATGGTACTCTTCTTGAACCACCAATGCCTTGTGAGGGATTTTCTTGGTGAAGTTGTTCTTGTTGGGGAAAGACTTGGCTTTGTCCTTTCGAATGAGCTTGCCACCATTGTCTTCCCTCTTCTCATACGGGCACTCCGCAACAAAGTGACTCACATTGCCACAATTGTAGCAAGTCCTTACATGTTGCTTGCTCTTCGTGCCACTTGAGTTGTTCTTGTTGAAGTTTGGCCTTGAGTTTTTCTTACTCCAAAATTGCCTTGAAGTAAGTGCCATGTGTTCATGATAGGCATACTTTGTATCTTCGAGGTTGCTTTCCTCTTCTTCCTCTTCTTATTCCTCTTCACCGCAAACCTTGGCCTTTAATGCAAGGTTGGGCTTCTTTGCCCTTTGAGAGCGAAGCACCGCATTGTCGGCGGTCTTGTCCAAGATGTTCATAGCCACAAACTCATCCAACACTTCACTTGAGGTTAAAGTGTGGAAGTCCGGCCTTTGACGAATGACGGAGAACATGGCCTTGTGGTAAGGCATCATTGCCTTGAGGAATTTGTGCTTGTTCCAATTGTTATCTGTGTCCTTGCTCCCGTGATCTCGGAGTGAGACCGCGAGTTTGGTTACTCTCCGATAAAGCTCATGGGGTTCTTCATCTTCTTTCATAGCAAACTCATTGGCTTCATCTTGCACTACTTCATAGTTGGAGCATTGAATGCTCGCGCTTCCCCGGTAGAGAGAGACAACACAAAGCCATGCATCTTTGGCCAAGGCGAAGGGCCGAAGATGAGGAAGATCTTCGGGTGGAATTGCATCTTGTATGATGAAGAGAGCATTCTCATTGAATTGATTATCCGCGGCTTCTCAAGGAGTGAAGTTGCTTGGATCGTGCGGATGAAAACCTTCTTCAATGATTCTCCAAAGATTAGTATTAACATGGTTTAAATGACGTTTAAAGCAATAAACCCAAGAATCAAAATCCTCATTTTTCACAATCTTGGGAGGAGAACCCGCATGATTTAAATGAGTGGAGGGAACCGGTCCTCCATAAGTGAGAGGTGGTTCAACATGAGCATAAATGCCATTTACGTTTCTACCACTAGATAAAGGAAACTCTATCACTAGAAGCTTCCCCCTTATCGGAGTTGGCATCCGCCACCTTGTTAGTGGGAGCGGCCACTTCCAAAGGTGCGGTGGATTATTTAAGACCATCAAGGAACTCTTTGAACATGCCTTTGACCTCGGTCCTCATGGAGGTTTTCAATGTGTCCAAAGCCACATTGAATTCCTCACATGAGATCGGGGATCCCCCATCAGCCGTAGACGAAGAAGGATTCACACCGGGGTGCTCCTCCTCACCGTCTATGGTGTCAACCATACTCTTAAGATGGTAAAGCCCTTAATTAAGATACGAGGCTCTAATACAAATTGAAAGGATCAATATGGTTGACTAGAGGGGGGTGAATAGGCAACTAACAATTTTTTAGCTTTTCTTTACCAAATTAAACTTTGCATCAAAGTAGGTTGTCTAGATACGCAACTAGGTGAGCAACCTATATGATGCAACAAAGATAGCACACAAGCAAGTAAAGGATATAACACAATATAGCTTGCACAAGTAAAGGCAGAGATAACCAAAGCAGGAACCGGTGGAGACGAGGATCTGTTACTGAAGTTCCTTCCCTTTGAGGGGAAGTACGTCTCCGTTGGAGCGGTGTGGAGGCACAATGCTCCCCAAGAAGCCACTAGGGCCACTGTATTCTCCTCACGCCCTCACACAATGAGAGATGTCGTGATTCCACTATTGGTGCCCTTGGAGGCGGCGACCGAACCTTTACAAACAAGGTTGGGGCAATCTCCACAACTCAATTGGAGGCTCCCAACGACACCATGAAGCTTCACCACAATGGACTATGGCTCCGCGGTGACCTCAATCGTCTAGGGTGCTCAAACACCCAAGAGTAACAAGATCCGCAACGGATTAGTGGGGGGGAATCAAATTTCTCTTGGTGGAAGTGAAACGCCCTCGATGCGGCTATATCTCCCACGTGTCGAAGCACGACTTAGAGGCATAACTGCATTGAAAGCAATGTCGCAAGTGAGGTAATCTTCGCAAACAACCCATGTAATACATAAGGGAAAGAGATACATAGTTGGTTTACACTCGCCACTTCACACAATTACAGGAATAAAGCATTACAACATCCAAATACAATCAAGGTCCGACTACGGAACCAGAATAAAAGAAGAACCCCAAATGCGACAAGGTCCCCGATCGACCCCAACTGGGCTCCACTACTGATCAACTAGAAAGAAACAACACAAAGGACGAGATCTTCATCGAGCTCCTCCTTGAGCTTGGTTGCGTCACCTGCTCGGTTCAACGGCACCTACAAACTGGTTTTGGAAGTATCTGTGAGTCACGGGGACTCAGCAATCTCACACCCTCGCGATCAAGACTATTTAAGCTTATGGGTAAGGCAAAGGTATGAGGTGGAGCTGCAGCAAGCGACTAGCATATATGGTGGCTAACATACGCAAATGAGAGCGAGAAGAGAAGGCAAAGCACGATCGAGAAACTATGATCAAGAAGTGATCCTAGAACAACCTATGTCAAGCATAACTCCAACACCGTGTTCACTTCCCGGACTCCGCCGGAAAGAGACCATCACGGTTACACACGCGGTTGGTGCATTTTAATTAAGGTCAACTTCAGGTTTTCTACAACCAGACATTAACAAATTCCCATCTGCCCATAACCGCGGGCACGGCTTTCGAAAGTTCAAATCCCTGCAGGGGTGTCCCAACTTAGCCCATAACAAGCTCTCACGATCAACGAAGGCTTTCGAAAGTTCAAATCCCTGCAGGGGTGTCCCAACTTAGCCCATAACAAGCTCTCACGGTCAACGAAGGATATTCCTTCTAGCGGGAAGACCCGATCAGACTCGGAATCCCGGTTACAAGATATTTCGACAAGGTAAAACTAAACCAGCAACACCGCCCGAATGTGCCGACAAATCCCGATAGAAGCTGCACATATCTCTTTCTCAGGGCACACTCAGATTGTCTTAGGTACGGGTAGGCCAGCCCAGAGTTGCCCCTGGTGGCCACCGGCAGCTGACAGGTTGGACCAACACTCAGAGGAGCACTAGCCCGGGGGGTTAAAATAAAGATGACCCTTGAGTCTGCAGAACCCAAGGGAAAGAAAAGGCTAGGTGGTGAATGGTAAAACCAATGTTGGGCATTGCTGGAGGAGTTTTACTCAAGGCGAACTGTCAAGGGGTTCCCATTATAACCCAACCGCGTAAGGAACGCAAATCCGGGAACATAACACCGATATGACGGAAACTAGGGCGGCAAGAGTGGAACAAAACACCAGGCATAAGGACGAGCCTTCCACCCTTTACCAAGTATATAGATGCATTAATTAAATAAGAGATATTGTGATATCCCAACAAGTAAACATGTTCCAACAAGGAACAACATCTCCATGTTCCAACAAGGAACAAACTTCAATCTTCACCTGCAACTAACAACGCTATAAGAGGGGCTGAGCAAAGCGGTAACATAGCCAAACAATGGTTTGCTAGGACAAGGTGGGTTAGAGGCTTGGTTCAACAATATGGGAGGCATGATAAGCAAGTGGTAGGTATCGCAGCATAGGCATAGCAAAAGAGCGAGCAACTAGCAAGCAAAGATAGAAGTGATTTCGAGGGTATGATCATCTTGCCTGAAAACCCGCGAGGAAGAAGAACGAGTCCATGAAGAAACAAACGGACGTAGACGAACGGGTCCTCACAAACGCGACGTTATCGAATCCAACCCGAAGAAGCAAACACCGGAAATAAGCACACAACATAGTAAACAACCAACACATGAACATGGCATTATGCACAACCAAGTTTGATGCATGTCCGGTTTAATGATTCATGGCATGGCAAAGTGCACAAGCAAAACTACAAGTTAAGTGGAGCTCAATATGCAACGAGTTGCGTAGTGATGAAACACCACAACAAGTTATTTAGTTCGATCTCGTTTATGTACCCAACAATATTAAATGTTGATTAACATGGCAAGAGGTGAAGCAAATGAAAACTACCTATCTAGGCAAGTTTAAATGAGGCCGGAACAACAAACAACAAATTCCGGTAAATCCCCATATGCATATTTTAGATTTGGTGCTGTTCTGCCCTAAACCATATTTTAGAGTTGTTAAACATGAAAAGTAAGGCCACCATGATAAACTAGGCAAAATTCTACCCCATTTACATATAAAGATTATTTAATTTGGAGTTACGGTTATTTAGTTATGAATTAAAGCATTTTAACATGGCATAGGAGCAAATTTAAACAAACAGCATTTTAGATATTTTAAACATGGATGAGAACGACAAATTATTAAACTAGATGAAAAACTAAGCAAGTTTCATATACAACATGTTTCATTTAGATGCAAGGATATTTAGGTATGAGCAATGCAATTTTAATGGCATTTCTGAAAATATGCATGCACTGGATATATGACAGAATCACAGAATGGAAAAAACGTCTACGGGCCAAATGCAACGCACTGTGCAAGGCCCAAGATGGACCTGGCCCGAAATGGATGAGTGTGTGTGAACAAAAATTAAAAGGATACAGTGCGGAAAAAGGGTCCCCTGGGATTCGAACCCCAGACCTGCTGGATCGATGCACACTCTGAAGACCACTAGGATACCAGTGTATTGCTGATAAGAGAGCGGCTAGGCGCAACATGAAGAAGGATAAGGGCTTGATCTGAGTGAGCCAAAATTGGTGCAAAAAGTTGATGAAAAAGAACCAGGGGCGCCTGGGATTTGATCCCGAGACCCCTCCGTTACATGCATGGACTGTTAACCAGATGGGCTATGATAGAACTCTGCTAATGAATGCCTTACGCTCAACATGAACTATGCTCTGGCGTTGATCTGAACGTGGCTGGATGCAAACGAGCAGCGAAACTTGCTGATGCAGCAAGGGTGAGTGTGCATGTGGAATAACTGAAACAACAACGACAAAAATGAAAAGGAAGGGAGAGCTGGGTTCGAACCCAGGACCTAACGGATGGATGCATCATGGAGCGAACCACTGCGCTGCCATGGCTTTGGTTGATAGGAAAGGGCGCGGCCTTCTAAGAGATAGCCCAGGGTCGAGCTTCTCTGTTTAGACAGAGAAGACGACGGCTGCGACGACGGCGCCGGCGAGGGTAGCCGTGGCGATGGCAGGGGGTTGAGAGGCCGCGACGGGCGTGCAGAATAGGCTAAGGAGGTGCGCGTGCGTGCGGAGGGCTGCGGGAGGAGTCCAGAGCGTGAGCCTCGAGAAGAAGCTCGTCTCAGGCCACGGCGAATCACGGCGATGCAGCAGCGAAGCAGGGCGCGGCGAGGCGAAACAGAGGGGCGACGGCTGAGTGCGTGTGAGGATGCATGCAAGGTGAAGCGAGCAGAGCCTAGAACATGAGCTTGGACTCGCTGCCATGGTCGTCCATGGCGGACATGGCCTCTAACGCGACGGGATCGACGACCACAACGACATAATCGAACCTGAGAGGGGCTGGGAGGAATGGCTGCTCACCTAGGTCCCGTAGGACAAGATGAGGATGTCGGAGATGTGGTGCAGCCAGGGCGAGGACGCGGTGACTGGCGGCTTCGGTTCCGTGACGAAGAGGAAGACGAAGGCGACGGCGACGTAGTGGAGGCGACCTAGGGCGGGGAAGACGTCTGAACGGAAGTAGTCGACGTCGAGGAAGAAGATGGACATGCCGGAGATGACCGTGGTGGCCTCCGTCCACGCAGGCAAACGCGAAGCTCTCGGTGGTGCCCTTTGTTCTCTGACTCTTGAGGAAGAAGGAAAAACAGGGGAAGGGAAAGGGTGGCGGCGGTGAGAGGGAAACCCTAGGGGGCGCGGGTTGCTGGATTTATAGGAGGGGGCTAGACGGCGCGACCTCGGCGTCCGTGAAGGAGCTCACGGCGCGACTGCGAGCTCTGTATCTAAGGCAGAGACGGCGAGCAGAACGGGGCAGGTGGCCGTGAACAGGTTTTGGGCCAGCTGGAAGAGGCCCAGGTGGGCTGCGGTGGCTACAGGGAGGCCTTCTCCCTTTTCTTAAAATCTATAGATTCAAATTCCTAGATGGAGAAAAGAAAAAGGCAAGGTGTTACAGGAAGAAAGAGAAGTAAGTAAAAATATACTTAAGCTCCTGGATTTATGCACAAATAAAGAAAAGTGGTGTGGAGATTTTACAGACTATAAATTTAAACATGTTCGAATTTAATTCAAACTTGCATGAATTTATAACCTAACCAAACCGAATCCAAATGGGCTGAAATCTTATAGGATGACCCTACATAATATGTATGATTTGTGGGCACAAGATGAGCATTTATGGAGGAATTAAGAAAACCAAACATAATGAATTAAGTTCAATATGTTGAATTTCGAAAACCCTGTCAAATGAGTTCTGGTTGGGATGAACTTTGAGAGGGTGGCTGGACATATATAAAAATGAAATATGACCAAGGTTTGGGTAAGGATTGAGAAGTGAAAATGTCAATCAAATAGAGGAAGAATAGGGAAAGAAGGAAGTAGCACTTTGGGGATTTGGAAACTTGGGTGAAACCAAGTTGAAGTTGAGCAATGAGTAAAATACGAAAGATCAAAGAGAAGAAGGAGTTGCAATGCACATGATGCTCGTGGCAACAACATGAATGGCCAAATGCAATATGACAAGAGATAGGCATGGCAATGCAATACAGACAATGATGAACATGATGCAAGAAGAAAATATGAGAATGGCACTCATCATGATCATGGTATAAGCATATAGGAATGAAATATGCAAAACAATTATGATAATGCAACAAACACAAAACAACACACGGCAACAACTAAAATAAAGGGAAGGCAACTCGAGCATCGGATCCGGGGCATTACAGGAAGTGTAGATCGGGGCCTTCTCAACCACTCCCGAGCAAATCAACAAGTTTGATTGGCTAGGGAGTGAGATCGGGCGAAAATGGAGCTTAGAGCAACAATGGAGCTTAGGGTTAGAAGAGGTAGTCAACTAGAGGAAGAAGACACCCCTTTTATAGCTTAGGACAAAAATCCAACCGTTATCCACCTACCAGCCCGTGACCAGCGGTACTACCGCCCCAGACCAGTGGTACTACCGCAGGGCCACACGGTACTTCCGCTTGCTGACAAGCGGTACTACCGCAAGGCCACGCGGTACTACCGTGCGGACCCGCGGTACTACCGCTACAGACGCAGCAGCAAGGGCAGACCTGTAGCACAAGAGCTGAGGGCGGTACTGCCGTGGGCGCGGTACTACCGCTCCCCCTTATGGTACTACCTCAAGGCAGGAAACCCCTAGCCTGGGAAGAGCGTGGATACATCCGTGCCTACTTCCGCTGGTAAACGTAAGAAGCAAAAATCAGACACAGTACTACCGCAGAGGAGCGGTACTACCGCCTGGCAACTGAGCCAGGCCGAGCACGGTACTACCGCGCAATGGATGTGGTACTACCGCAGTGCGCGGATGTAAAAAATTACATCCGCCCCTACTACCGCGAAGGAGCGGTACTTGGCCTGGGGGCCACGGTACTGCAGCTCCAGAGGAGCGATACTACCGTGGGCACCTGTGATACTACTGCTCAACAGGGAGCAGTACTACCGCAAGCCCACCAACAGCAGTCAGGACAAGGGAAAGGAGGATCAACGGAGGATGCTCCAAAGAGCAGGGAAAGGAGGGGACAAGAAAGAAAACGTGTACGTGATGATTCCACCCAAACCTTTCCGACGCGGACCCCCTCTTAATAGTACGGCTTTCCTACGACTCAAATCCACCAAAAAGAAACATAGAAAAGACGCCGTCTTCAACAGTCTTCGAGGGCACCAAACCGTGTTGTACCTAGCGATGAAACGTCTGGGAAACTCAAGGCACACGATTAGTCTGCAAAAGCATTGTCATCAATCACCAAAACAATTTAGGGATAAATATGCCCTTACAATCCCCAAGATTAGGCCCTTGCCACTCCTTATTCCAAAATCCATCAAATCTTTACCCAAAACTTGAAAACTTCACAACACAAAACTTCAACAGAAAATCTCATGAGCTCCGTTAGTATAAGAAAACAAACCACCACTTCAAGGTACTGTAATGAACTAATTCTTTATTTAAATTGGTGTTAAACCTACTGTATTCCAACTCCTCTATGGTTCATACCCCCCGATACTAGCCATAGATTCATCAAAATAAGCAAACAACACACGAAAAACAGAATCTGTCAAAAACAGAACAGTCTGTAGTAATCTGTAGGTTTCTAATACTTCTGTAACCCCAAAAATTCTGAAATAAATTGGTGGACGTGCGGAATTTTTCTATTAATCATCTGCAAAAATAATCAACCTAATCTCACTCTCCAGTAAAAAATGGCAGCAAATCTCGTGAACGCTAAAGTTTCTATTCTTTACAGCAAGATCGCAAAGACTTCCCCCAAGTCTTCCCAAAGGTTCTACTTGGCACAAACACTAATTAAAAACATAAAACCACATCTAAACAGAATATAGATGAATTATTTATTACTAAAAAGGAACAAAAAACAAGAAACAAAAATAAAATTGGGTTGCCTCCCAACAAGCGCTATAGTTTAACGCCCCTAGCTAGGCATAAAAACAAGAATAGATCTAGGTATTATCATCTTTGGTATGCAATCCATAAGTGGCTCTCAAAATAGATTCATAAGGTAATTTAATTTTATTCCTAGGAAAGTGTTCCATGCCTTTCCTTAATGGAAATTGGAATCTAATATTCCCTTCTTTCATATCAATAATTGCACCAATCGTTCTAAGCAAAGGTCTACCAAGAATTATAGGACATGTAGGATTGCAATCTACATCAAGAACAATGAAATCTACGGGCACATAATTCCTATTTGCAACAATAAGAACATCATTAATACTTCCCATAGGTTTCTTAATAGTGAAATCCGCAAGATGCAAATTTAAAGAACAATCATCAAATTCACGGAAACCTAACACATCACACAAAGTTTTTGGAATCGTGAAAACACTAGCACCCAAATCACATAAAGCAAAGCATTCATGATCTTTAATTTTAATTTTAATAGTAGGTTCCCACTCATCATAAAGTTTTCTAGGGATAGAAACTTCTAATTCCAGCTTTTCTTCATAAGATTGCATTAAAGCATCAACGATATGTTTGGTAAAAGCCTTATTTTCACTATAAGCATGAGGAGAATTTAATATGGATTGCAACAAGGAAATACAATCTATCAAAGAGAAATTATCATAATTAAATTCCTTGAAATCCAAAATGGTGGGTTCATTCATATGTAAAGTTTTGACCTCTTCAATCCCACTTTTACCAACTTTTGCATCAAGATCTAAAAACTCTGAATCATTGGGACGTCTTTTAGCTAAAGTTGCCTCATCTCCAGTCACATCATTATCAAGATTCATATTGCACAACAAAGATTTAATAGGAGACACATCAATCACTTTTAGATCTTCATCATTACTATCATGGAAACTAGAAGAACACGCTTTTATAAAGCAATCTTTTTTAGCACACATCCTAGCGGTTCTTTCTTTGCACTCATCAATGGAAATTATCATAGCTTTGAGGGACTCATTGGTATAATGCTTAGGTAGAATAGATCTAAGTTTCAAAGAACCAACATCAAGAGAAATTCTATCCACGTTCCTAGCCAACTCATCAATCTTAGGCAAAAAAAAATTCAAGCAAAGCATTAAAATTCTTTTGCGAAATAATAAATTCTTTAACACTAGTCTCAAAATCAGAGGGCATCTTATTAAAATTTCCATAAGAGTTGTTGTAGGAATTACCATAATTATTAGAGGAATTACTAGGGAATGGCCTAGGATTAAAGTTTCCTCTATATGTTTGTTACCAAAATTGTTCCTACCAACAAAATTCACATCCATAGATTCATTATTATTCTCAATCAAAGTAGACAAAGGCATATCATTAGGATCAGAAGAAACACTCTTATTAGCAAACAATTTCATGAGTTCATCCATCTTTCCACTCAAAACATTAATTTCTTCTATAGCATGAACCTTTTTACTAGTTGATCTTTCGGTGTGCCATTGAGAATAATTAACCATAATATTGTCTAGGAGTTTAATAGCTTATCCTAAAGTGATTTCCATAAAGGTGCCTCCCGCGGCTGAATCTAAAAGATTTCTAGAAGCAAAATTCAATCCAGCATAAAAAATTTGTATGATCATCCACAGATTCAAACCATGTGTAGGGCAATTACGTATCATTAATTTCATCCTCTCCCAAGCTTGTGCAACATGCTCATGATCAAGTTGCTTAAAATTCATAATATCGTTTCTAAGAGAGATGATCTTAGCGGGAGGAAAATACTTAGAGATAAAAGCATATTTGCACTTATTCCAAGAATCAATACTATTTTTAGGCAAAGAGGAAAACCAAGTTTTAGCACGATCTCTAAGCAAAAACAGGAATAGCTTCAATTTAACAATATCATTATCCACATCTTTCTTCTTTTGCATATCACACAAATCAACAAAGCTGTTTAGATGGGTGGCGTCATCTTCACTAGGAAGGCCAGAAAACGGATCTTTCATGACAAGATTCAGCAAAGCAGTATTAATTTCAAAAGATTCAGCATCGATAAGAGGATCAATTGGAGTGCTAATAAAATCATCATTGCTGGTATTGGAAAAGTCACACAATTTAGTATTATCTTGAGCCATCGTGACAAACAATCCAACACACAAGCAAGCAAGAGGCAAGCAAAAAGAGGCGAATGAAAAAGAGGGCGAATAAAACGGCAAGGGTGAAGTGGGGGAGAGGAAAAAAGAGGCAAATGGCAAATAATGTAATGCGAGGGATAAGAGTTTGTGATAGGTACTTGGTATGTCTTGACTTGATGCAACCTCCCCGGCAACAGCGCCATAAATCCTTCTTGCTACCTCTTGAGCATGTATTGGTTTTCCCTTGAAGAGGAAAGGGTGATGCAGCACGGTTGTGTAAGTATTTCCCTTAGTTTTTGAGAACCAAGGTATCAATCCAGTAGGAGGTAACACACAAGTCACCTAGTACCGGCACAAACAAACAAGAACCTCGCAACCAACGCGATAAAGGGGTTGTCAATCCCTTCACGGTCACTTACGAAAGTGAGATCTGATAGAGATAATAAGATTAATATTTTTGGTATTTTTATGATATAGATTGGAAAATAAAGATTGCAAAATAAACGGTAATAGAAATAGCAAATTGATATGGAAATAATATGATGAAAGATAGACATGGGGCCATAGGTTTCACTAGTGGCTTCTCTCAAGATAGCAAATTCTACGGTGGGTGAACAAATTACTATCGAGCAATTGATAGAAAAGCGAATACTTATGAGAATATCTAGGCATGATCATGTATATAGGCATCACGTCCGTGATAAGTAGACCGAAACGATTCTGCATCTACTACTATTACTCCACACATCGACTGCTATCCAGCATGCATCTAGAGTATTAAGTTCATAAGAACAGAGTAACGCATTAGGCAAGATGACATGATGTAGAGGGATAAACTCAAGAAATATGATATAAACCCCATCTTTTTATCCTCGATGGAAACAATACGATACATGCCTTGCTGCCCCTACTGTCACTGGGAAAGGACACCGCAAGATTGAACCCAAAGCTAAGCACTTCTCCCATTGCAAGAACGATCAATCTAGTAGGCCAAACCAAACTGATAATTCGAAGAGACTTGCAAAGATATTTAAATCATGCATAAAAGATTTTAGAGAAGAATCAAATATTGTTCATAGATAATCTTGATCATAAACCCACAATTCATCGAATCTCGACAAACGCACCACAAAAAGAATTACATCAAATAGATCTCCAAGAGAATCGAGGAGAACTTTGTATTGAGATCCAAAGAGAGAGAAGAAGCCATCTAGCTAATGACTATGGACCCGAAGGTCTATTGCAAACTACTCACACATCATCGGAGAGGCTATGGTGTTGATGTAGAAGCCCTCCGTGATCGATTCCCCCTCCGGCAGAGCGCCGGAAAAGGCCCCAAGATGGGATCTCACGGGTTCAGAAGGTTGTGGCGGTGGAAATAGGGTTTCGTGGTGCTCCTGGATGTTTTCGGGGTATATGGGTATATATAGGAGGAAGAAGTACGTCGGTCGAGCTGCGAGGGGCCCACGAGGGCGGGGGCGCGCCTACCCCCCTGGGCGCGCCTCCCTGCCTCGTGGCCTCCTTGCTTCTTTCTTGGCGTCCACTCCAAGTCTCCTGGATCACGTTTGTTCCAAAAATAACTCTCTCGAAGGTTTCATTCTGTTTGGATTCCGTTTGATATTCCTTTTCTGTGAAACACTAAAATAGGCAAAAAAAACAGCAATTTGCACTGGGCCTTTGGTTAGTAGGTTAGTCCCAAAAATAATATAAAAAGGTAAACTAAAGCCCATTAAACATCCAAAACAGATAATATAATAGCATGGATGATACATCTCCAACGTATCTGTAATTTTGATTGCTCCATGCTATATTATCTACTGTTTTGGACGATATTGGGCTTTATTTTCCACTTTTATATTATTTTTGGGACTAACCTATTAACCGAAGGCCCAGCCCAGAATTGCTGTTTTTTGCCTATTTCAGTGTTTCGAAGAAACAGAATATCAAACGGAGTCCAAACGGAATAAAATCTTCGGGAATGTGATTTTCTCACCACATGATCCAGGAGACTTGGACCCTGCTCCAAGGAACAGAAGAGGCGGTCACGAGGGTGGGGGGCGCCCCCCCCCCCTAGGGCGCGCCCCCTTGCCTCGTGGGCCCCTCGTTGCTCCTCCGGCGTACTTCTTCCTCCTATATATACACACGTGCCCCCAAACGATCAGAACAGGAGCCAAAAAACCTAATTCAACCGCCGCACCTTTCTGTATCCATGAGATCCCATCTTGGGGCCTGTTCCGGAGCTCCGCCGGAAGAGGGCCGTCATCACGGAGGGCTTCTACATCATCCTAGCCTCTCCGATGAAGTGTGAGTAGTTTACCTCAGACCTTCGGGTCCATAGTTAGTGCTAGATGGCTTCTTCTCTCTCTTTGAATCTCAATACAAAGTTCTCCCCCTCTCTCGTGGAGATCTATTCGATGTAATCTTCTTTTTGCGGTGTGTTTGTTGAGACCGATGAATTGTGGGTTTATGATCAAGTCTATCTATGAATAATACTTGAATCTTCTCTGAATTCTTTTATGTATGATTGGTTATCTTTGTAAGTCACTTTGAATTATCTGTTTGGTTTGGCAAACTGGATTGGTAGTTCTTGCCATGGGAGAAGTGCTTAGCTTTGGGTTCGATCTTGCGGTGTCCTTACCCAGTGACAGAAGGGGCAGCAAGGCACGTATTGCATCGTTGCCATCGAGGATAACAAGATGGGGTTTATTTCATATTGCATGAATTTATCTCTCTACATCATGTCATCTTGCTTAAGGCGTTACTCTGTTTTGAACTTAATACTCTAGATGCAGATAGCGGTCGATGAGTGGAGTAATAGTAGTAGATGCAGAATTGTTTCGATCTACTTGTCACGGATGTGATGCCTATATACATGATCATTCGTAGATATTCTCATAACTACGCTCAATTCTGTCAATTGCTCAACAGTAATTTGTTCACCCACCGTAGAATACTTATGCTCTTGAGAGAAGCCACTAGTGAAACCTATGGCCCCCGGGTCTATTCTCATCATATCAATCTCCATCACTTTAATCTTGCTTTGCTTTTTACTTTGATTTTACTTTTTACTTTGCATCTTTATACCAAAAATACCAAAAATATTATATCTATCAGATCTCACTCTCGTAAGTGACCGTGAAGGGATTGACAACCCTAATCGCGTTGGTTGCGAGTAGCTATCACTTTGTGCAGGTACGAGGGACTTGAGCATGGCCTCCTACTGGATTGATACCTTGGTTCTAAAAAACTGAGGGAAATACTTACGCTACTCTACTGCATCATCCCTTCCTCTTCGGGGAGAACCAACGCAAGCTCAAGACATAGCAAGAAGGATTTCTGGCGCTGTTACCGAGGAGTCTACGCAAAAAGTCAACATACCAAGTACCCATCACAATCCCTATCTCTCGCATTACATTATTTGCCATTTGCCTCTCGTTTTCCTCTCCCCCCAATTCACCCTTGCCGTTTTATTCGCCCTCTCTCTCTCTCTATCCTCCCTCTCTATTTGCCTCTTTTTTGCCTACTTGCTTTTTGTTTGCTCGTGTGTTAGATTTCTTGTTTGTCGCGATGGCTCAAGATACTACCAAATTGTGTGACTTCACCAATACCAATAATAATGATTTCCTTAGCACTCCGATTGCTCCTCTTACCGATGCTGAATCTTGTGAAATTAATATTGCTTTGTTGAATCTTGTTATGAAAGATCAATTCACCAGCCTTCCTAGTGAAGATGCCGCTCATCTGAATAGCTTCGTTGATTTATGTGATATGCAAAAGAAAAAAGATGTCAATAATGATGTTGTTAAATTGAAGATATTTCCTTTTTCGCTTAGAGATCGTGCTAAAGCTTGGTTTTCGTCTTTGCCTAAAAATAGTATTGATTCATGGAACAAGTGCAAAGATGCTTTTATCTCTAAGTATTTTCCTCCCGCTAAGATCATCTCTCTTAGAAACGATATTATGAACTTTAAACAACTTGATCATGAACATGTTGCACAAGCTTGGGACAGGAAATTAATGATACGTAATTGTCCTACTCATGGTTTGAATTTGTGGATGATTATACAAAAAATTTATGTCGGATTGAATTTTGCTTCTAGAAATCTTTTAGATTCGGCCGCGGGAGGCACTTTTATGGAAATCACTTTAGGAGATGCTACTAAACTCCTAGATAATATTATGGTTAATTATTCTCAATGGCATACTGAAAGATCAACTAGTAAAAAGTGCATGCGATAGAAGAAATTAATGTGTTGAGTGGAAAGATGGATGAACTTATGAAATTATTTGCTACTAAGAGTGTTTCTTCTGATCCTAATGATATGCCTTTGTCTACTTTGATTGAGAATAATAATGAATCTATGGATGTGAATTTTGTTGGTAGGAACAATTTTGGTAACAAACATATAGAGGAAACTTTAATCCTAGGCCATCCCCTAGTAATTCCTCTAATAATTATGGTAATTCCTACAACAACTCTTATGGAAATTTTAATAAGATGCCCTCTGATTTTGAGACTAGTGTTAAAGAATTTATTATTTCGCAAAAGAATTTTAATGCTTTGCTTGAATTTTTTTTTGCCTAAGATTGATGAGTTGGCTAGGAACGTGGATAGAATTTCTCTTGATGTTGGTTCTTTGAAACTTAGATCTATTCTACCTAAGCATGATACCAATGAGTCCCTCAAAGCTATGAGAATTTCCATTGATGAGTGCAAAGAAAGAACCGCTAGGATGTGTGCTAAAAAAGATTGCTTTATAAAAGCGTGTTCTTCTAGTTTCCATGATAGTAATGATGAAGATCTAAAAGTGATTGATGTGTCTCCTATTAAATCTTTGTTGTGCAATATGAATCTTGATAATGATGTGACTGGAGATGAGGCAACTTTAGCTAAAAGACGTCCCAATGATTCAGAGTTTTTAGATCTTGATGCAAAAGTTGGTAAAAGTGGGATTGAAGAGGTCAAAACTTTACATATCAATGAACCCACCATTTTGGATTTCAAGGAATTTAATTATGATAATTTCTCTTTGATAGATTGTATTTCCTTGTTGCAATCCATATTAAACTCTCCTCATGCTTATAGTCAAAATAAGGCTTTTACCAAACATATCGTTGATGCTTTAATGCAATCTTATGAAGAAAAGCTGGAATTAGAAGTTTCTATCCCTAGAAAACTTTATGATGAGTGGGAACCTACTATTAAAATTAAAATTAAAGATCATTAATGCTTTGCTTTATGTGATTTGGGTGCTAGTGTTTTCACGATTCCAAAAACTTTGTGTGATGTGTTAGGTTTCCGTGAATTTGATGATTGTTCTTTAAATTTGCATCTTGCGGATTTCACTATTAAGAAACCTATGGGAAGGATTAATGATGTTCTTATTGTTGCAAATAGGAATTATGTGCCCGTAGATTTCATTGTTCTTGATGTAGATTGCAATCCTACATGTCCTATAATTCTTGGTAGACCTTTGCTTAGAACGATTGGTGCAATTATTGATATGAAAGAAGGGAATATTAGATTCCAATTTCCGTTAAGGAAAGGCATGGAACACTTTCCTAGGAAGAAAATTAAATTACCTTATGAATATATTTTGAGAGCCACTTATGGATTGCATACCAAAGATGATAATACCTAGATCTATTCTTGTTTTTATGCCTAGCTAGGGGCGTTAAACTATAGCGCTTGTTGGGAGGCAACCCAATTTTATTTTTGTTTCTTGTTTTTTGTTCCTTTTTAGTAATAAATAATTCATCTATATTCTGTTTATATGTGGTTTTATGTTTTTAATTAGTGTTTGTGCCAAGTAGAACCTTTGGGAAGACTTGGGGGAAGTCTTTGCGATCTTGCTGTAAAGAATAGAAACTTTAGCGTTCACGAGATTTGCTGCCATTTTTTACTAGAGAGTGATATTAGGTTGATTATTTTTGCAGATGATTAATAGAAAAATTCCGCACGTCCACCAATTTATTTCAGAATTTTTGGGGTTACAGAAGTATTAGAAACCTACAGATTACTACAGACTATTCTGTTTTTGACAGATTCTATTTTTCGTGTGTTGTTTGCTTATTTTGATGAATCTATGGCTAGTATCGGGGGGTATGAACCATAGAGGAGTTGGAATACAGTAGGTTTAACACCAATTTAAATAAATAATTAGTTCATTACAGTACCTTGAAGTGGTGGTTTGTTTTCTTATACTAACGGAGCTCATGAGATTTTCTGTTGAAGTTTTGTGTTGTGAAGTTTTCAAGTTTTGGGTAAAGATTTGATGGATTTTGGAATAAGGAGTGGCAAGGTCCTAATCTTGGGGATTGTAAGGGCATATTTATCCCTAAATTGTTTTGGTGATTATGGGAATTCCTACAACAACTCTTATGGAAGTTATAATAAGATGCCCTCTGAATTTGAGAATAGTGTTAAAGAATTTATGAATTCACAAAAGAATTTTAATGCTTTGCTTGAGGAGAAATTACTTAAAGTTGATGATTTGGCTAGAAACGTTGATAGAATTTATCTTGAGATTGATTCTTTAAAGCTTAGATCTATTCCTCCTAAGCATGATATCAATGAGTCTCTCAAAGCCATGAGAATTTCCATTGATGAGTGCAAGGAAAGAACCGCTAGGATGCGTGCTTCCAAAGATGCCTTTATTAAAGCGTGTTCCTCCAATTCCTATGAAAATCAAGATGAAGATCTAAAAGTTATTGATGTATCCCCTATTAAATCTTTGTTTTGCAATATGAATCTCGATGAAACTGAATATGATCTTCCTTTACCTAGAAGGCGTTCTAAAAATTTGGAGTATTTAGATCTTAATAATGAAATTGATGAAAGTGGGATTGAAAGAAATAAAAATCTAGATATTGCCAAACCCACTATACTGGATTTCAAGGAATTTAATTATGAAAGTTGCTCTTTAATTGATTGTATTTCCTTGTTGCAATCCGTGCTAAATTCTCCACATGCTTATAGTCAAAATAAAGCCTTCACCGAACATATTGTTGATGCCTTGATACAATCTTATGAAGAAAAACTTGAGTTGAAAGTTTCTATCCCTAGAAAACTCTATGATGAGTGGTAACCAACTATTAAAATTAAAATTAAAGATCATGAGTTTTATGCTTTGTGTGATTTGGATGCTAGTGTCTCTACTATTCCCAAGACTTTGTGTGATTTACTAGATTTCCGTAATTTTGATGATTGCTCTCTAAACTTGCATCTTGCGGATTCCACTATTAAGAAACCTATGGGAAGAATTAATGATGTTCTTATTGTTGCAAATAGGAATTATGTGCCCGTAGATTTCAGTGTTCTTGATATAGATTGCAATCCTTCTTGCCCTATTATTCTTGGTAGACCTTTCCTTAGAACGGTTGGTGCGATTATTGATATGAAGGAAGGGAATATTAGATTTCAATTTCCATTTAAAAAGGGAATGGAACACTTTCCAAGAAAGAAAATAAAATTACCATATGAAACTATCATGAGAGCCACTTATGGATTGCCTACCAAAGATGGCAATACCTAGATCTATCCTCGCTTTTATGCCTAGCTAGGGGCGTTAAACGATAGCGCTTGTTGGGAGGCAACCCAATTTTATTTTTATTCCTTGCTTTTTGCTCCTGATTAGTAAATAAATAAATTATTTAGCCTCTTTTTTGGTTGTGTTTTTTGTGTTTGATTAGTGTTTGTGCCAAGTAGAACCGTTGGGAAGACTTGGGGAAAGTCTTGTTGAACTTGCTGTAAAAAACAGAAACTTTAGCGCTCACGAGAACTGCTGTAATTTTTATTTGAAGAGTGTATTTAGTTAATTATTTTTGAAGATGATTAATAGATAAATTCCTCACTTCCAGCAATTTATTTTAGAATTTTTGGGGTTCCAGATCTTGCACTAGCTACAGATTACTACAGACTGTTCTGTTTTTGACAGATTCTGTTTTTCGTGTGTTGTTTGCTTATTTTGATGAATCTATGGCTAGTAAAATAGTTTATAATACATAGAGAAGTTGGAATACAGTAGGTGTAACACCGATATAAATAAAGAATGAGTTCATTACAGTACCTTGAAGTGGTTTTTTGTTTTCTTTCGCTAACGAAGCTCACGAGTTTTCTATTTTGAGTTTTGTGTTGTGAAGTTTTCAAGTTTTGGGTGAATTCTTTTGATGGATCATGGAAAAAGGAGTGGCAAGAGCCTAATCTTGGGGATGCCCATGTCACCCCCAAGATAATCCAAGGACACCAAAAAGTCGAAGCTTGGGGATGCCCCGGAAGGCATCCCCTCTTTCGTCCACTTCCATCGGTAATTTACTTGGAGCTATATTTTTATTCACCAACATGATATGTGTTTTGCTTGGAGCGTCTTGTATTATTGTGTCTTTGTGTCTTAGTATACCACAATCATCCTTGTTGTACACACCTTTTGAGAGAGCCATACATGAATTAAAATTTGATAGAATACTCGATGTGCTTCACTTATATCTTTTGAGCTAAGTAGTTTTGCTCTATGTGCTTCACTTATATCTTTTGAGCGTTATAAATTTTGCTCTACGTGCTTCACTTAGACCTTTTAGAGCACGGTGGTGGATTTGTTTTAAAGAAACTATTGATCTCTCATGCTTCACTTAAATTATTTTGGGAGTCTCTTAATAGCATGGTAATTTGCTTAATAATAATATGCTTGGTGTTCAAGATTTGTGAAACTTTCTTTTGAGTGTGTTGAATACTAAGAAAATATTGAAACATGATAATTGTTTTGAGATATGGAGGTGATAATATTAAAGTCATGCTAGTTGAGTAGTTGTGAATTTAAAGAACACTTGTGTTAAGGTTTGTGATTCCCGTAGCATGCATGTATGGTGAACCATTATGTGATGAAGTCAGAGCATGATTTATTTATTGATTGTCTTCCTTATGAGTGGTGGTCGGGGACGAGCGATGGTCTTTTCCTACAAATCTATCCCCCTAGGAGCATGCGCGTAATACTTTGCTTTGATAACTTCTAGATTTTTGCAATAAGTGTAATGCGCGTAATACTCTACTTGAGCATGGTGCTACTAGAGCATGGTGCTTTATCAAAGTAGCACCATGCTCTAGATTTTTTCATGTTCCCATTAGAGCATGGTGCTTTATCAAAGTAGCACCATGCTTTATCAAATTGCCCTAGTGTCTCTCATGTTATCACTTTCATATACTAGTGGGAATTTTTCATTATAGAACTTGGCTTGTATATTCCAATGATGGGCTTCCTCAAATTGCCCTAGGTCTTCATGAGCAAGCAAGTTGGATGCACACCCACTTAGTTTCTTTTTGAGCGTTCATATACTTATAGCTCTAGTGCATCCGTTGCATGGCAATCCCTACTCACTCACATTGATATCTATTGATGGGCATCTCCATAGCCCGTTGATACACCTAGTTGATGCGAGACTATCTTCTCCTTTTTGTCTTCTACACAACCACCATTCTATTCCACCTATAGTGCTATATCCATGGCTCATGCTCATGTATTGCATGAAGATTGAAAAAGTTTTGAAAAAATTAGAGTATGAAACAATTGCTTGGCTTGTCATCGGGGTTGTGCATGATTTAAATACTCTGTGTGGTGAAGATAGAGCATAGCCAGACTATATAATTTTGTAGGGATAACTTTCTTTGACCATGTTATTTTGAGAAGACATAATTGCTTTGTTAGTATGCTTGAAGTATTATTATTTTTATGTCAATATAAACTTTTGTCTTGAATCTTTCTAATCTGAATATTCATACCACAATTAAGAAGATTTGCATTGAAATTATGCCAAGTAGCACTCCACATCAAAAATTCTCTTTTTATCATTTACCTACTCGAGGACGAGCAGGAATTAAGCTTGGGGATGACTGATACGTCTCCAACGTATCTATAATTTTTGATTGCTCCATGCTATATTATCTACTGTTTTGGACTATATTGGGCTTTATTTTCCACTTTTATATTATTTTTGGGACTAACCTATTAACCGGAGGCCCAGCCCAGAATTGTTGTTTTTTGCCTATTTCAGTGTTTCGAATAAACAGAATATCAAATGGAGTCCAAACGGAATAAAATCTTCGGGAACGTGATTTTCTCACCGAACGTGATCCGGGAGACTTGGACCCTGCTCCAAGGAACAAAAGAGGTGGTCACGATGATGGGGGGCGCCCCCCCCCCTAGGGCGCGCCCCCTGCCTCGTGGGCCCCTCGTTGCTCCTCTGGCGTACTTCTTCCTCCTATATATACACACATGCCCCCAAACGATCAGAACAGGAACCAAAAAACCTAATTCCACCGCCGCAACTTTCTGTATCCACGAGATTCCATCTTGGGGCCTGTTCCGGAGCTCCGCCGGAAGATGGCCGTCATCACGGAGGGCTTCTACATCATCCTAGACTCTCCGATGAAGTGTGAGTAGTTTACCTCAGACCTTCGGGTCCATAGTTAGTAGCTAGATGGCTTCTTCTCTCTCTTTGAATCTCAATACAAAGTTCTCCCCCTCTCTCGTGGTGATCTATTCGGTGTAATCTTATTTTTGCGGTGTGTTTGTTGAGACCGATGAATTGTGGGTTTATGATCAAGTCTATCTATGAATAATATTTGAATCTTCTCTGAATTATTTTATGTATGATTGGTTATCTTTGCAAGTCTCTTCGAATTATCCATTTGGTTTGGCCAACTAGATTGGTAGTTCTTGCCATGGGAGAAGTGCTTAGCTTTGGGTTCGATCTTGTGGTGTCCTTACCCAGTGACAGAAGAGGCAGCAAGGCACGTATTGCATTGTTGCCATCGAGGATAACAAGATGGGGTTTATTTCATATTGCATGAATTTATCTCTCTACATCATGTCATCTTGCTTAAGGCGTTACTCTGTTTTTAACTTAATACTCTAGATGCATGCTGGATAGCGGTCGATGAGTGGAGTAAAGTAGTAGATGCAGAATCATTTCGATCTACTTGTCACGGATGTGATGCCTATATACATGATCATGCCTAGATAGTCTCATAACTATGCTCAATTCTGTCAATTGCTCAATAGTAATTTGTTCACCCACCGTAGAATACTTATGCTCTTGAGAGAAGCCACTAGTGAAACCTATGGCCCCCAGGTCTATTCTCATCATATCAATCTCCATCACTTTAATCTTGCTTTGCTTTTTACTTTGGTTCTGCTTTTTACTTTGCATCTTTATACCAAAAATACCAAAAATATTATATCTATCAGATCTCACTCTCGTAAGTGATCGTGAAGGGATTGACAGCCCCTAATCGCGTTGGTTGCGAGTAGCTATCGCTTTGTGCAGGTACGAGGGACTTGAGAGTGGCCTCCTACTAGATTGATACCTTGGTTCTCAAAAACTGAGGGAAATACTTACGCTACTCTGCTGCATCATCCCTTCCTCTTCGGGGAAAACCAACGCAAGCTCAAGACGTAGCAATGGAACAATCAAAAACTATAGATACGTTGGAGACGTATCAGACACATTGATAAAGATCAAGATGATGGAGATCATAGTGTCATGCCCGTGACGATGGAGATCATGAAGGTACTTTGGAGATGGAGATCAAAGGCACAAAATGATGATGGCCATATCATGTCACATATTCTGATTACATGTGATGTTTATCTTTTATGCTTCTTATTTTGCTTAGTACGGCGGTAGCATTATAAGATGATCTCTCACTTAATTTCAAGGTATAAGTGTTCTCACTGAGTATGCACCGTTGCAACAGTTCGTCGTGTCAAGACACCACGTGATGATCGGGTGTGATAAGCTCTACGTTCACATACAATGGGTGCAAGCCAGTTTTGCACATGCAGAATACTCGGGTTAAACTTGACGAGCCTAGCATATGCAGATATGGCCTCGGAGCACTGAGACCGAAAGGTCGAGCATGAATCATATAGTAGATATGATCAACATAGTGATGTTCACCATTGAAAACTACTCCATCTCACGTGATGATCGGACATGGTTTAGTTGATATGGATCACGTGATCACTTAGATGATTAGAGGGATGTCTATCTGAGTGAGAGTTCTTAAATAATATGATTAGTTGAACTTTAATTTATCATGAACTTAGTCCTGGTAGTATTTGCATAACTATGTTGTAGATCAATAGCTCGCGATGTAACTCCATGTTTATTTTTGATATGTTCCTAGAGAAAACTATGTTGAAAGATGATAGTAGCAATGATGCGGATTGGATCCGTGATCTGAGGATTATCCTCGTTGCTGCACAGAAGAATTATGTCCTTGATGCACCGCGCTAGGTGACATAACTATTGCAGGAGCAAATGAAGACGTTATGAACGTTTGGCTAAGCTCGGTATGATGACTACTTAATAGTTTAGTGCACCATGCTTTAAGGCTTAGAACCGGGACTTCAAAAATGTTTTTGAACGCCACAGAGCATATAAGATATTCTAAGAGTTGAAATTGGTATTTCATACTCATGCCCGTGTCGAGAGGTAGGAGACCTCTGACAGTACTTTGCCTACAAGATGTAGGCGAATAGCTCAACCAGTGAGCATGTGCTCAGATTGTGTGGGTACTACAATTGCTTGAATCAAGTGGTAGTTGATCTTCCAGATAAGATAGTAATTGACAAAGTTCTATAGTCACTACCACCAAGTTACTAGAACTTAGTGATGAACTATAATATGCAAGGGATGACGAAAGTAATTCCCAAGCCCTTCGCGATGCTGAAATCGGCGAAGGTAGAAATCAAGAAATAGCATCAAGTGTTGATGGTTAGCAAGACCACTAGTTTCAAGAAAAGGGAAAAGGGGAAGAAAGAGGAACTTCAAAGAAGAATAGCAACCAAGTTGCTGCTCCCATGAAGAAGCCCAAAGCTAGACCCAAGCCTGGAACTGAGTGCTTCTACTGCAAAGGAAATGGTCACTGGAAGTGGAACTGCTCTAGATACTTGGCGGATAAGAAGGATGGCAAAGTGAACAAAAGTATATTTGATATACATGTTATTGATGTGTACTTTACTAGTGTTTATAGCAACCCCTCAGTATTTGATACTGGTTCGGTTGCTAAGAGTAGTAACTCGAAACGGGAGTTGCAAAATAAGCAGAGACTAGTTAAGGGATTGGTGATGATGTGAGTTGGAAGTGATTCCAAGGTTAATAAGATCACCATCGCACACTCCCTTTACCTTCGGGATTAGTGTTGAACCTAAAATAAATGTTATTTGGTGTTTGCGTTGAGCATAATATGATTGGATCATGTTTATTGCAATGCAGTTATTCATTTAAGTCAAAGAATAATTGTTATTCTGTTTACATGAATAAAACCTTCTGAGGTCATACACCCAAGGTGAATGGTTTATTGAATCTCAATCGTAGTGATACACATATTCATAATATTGAAGCCAAAAGATGCAAAGTTAATAATGATAGTGCAACTTATATGTGGCACTGCCGTTTAGGTCATATTGGTGTAAAGCGCATGAAGAAACTCCATGCTGATGGGCTTTTGGAATCACTTGATTATGAATCATTTGATGCTTGTGAACCATGCCTCATGGGCAAGATGACTAAGACTCCGTTCTCCAGAATAATGGAGCAAGCAACTGACTTATTGGAAATAATACATACTGATGTATGCGATCTGATGAGTGTTGAGGCTCGCGGCGGGTATCGTTATTTCCTGACCTTCACGGATGATTTGAGCAGATATGGGTATATCTACTTGATGAAACACAAGTCTGAAACATTTGAAAAGTTCAAAGAATTTCAGAGTGAAGTAGAAAATCATCGTAACAAGAAAATTAAGTTTCTACGATCTGATCATGGAGGTGGATATTTGAGTTATGAGTTTGGTCTTCACTTGAAATAATGCGGAATAGTTTCGCAACTCACGCCACCTGGAACACCAGAGCGTAATGGTGTGCCCGAATGTCATAATTGTACTTTATTAAATATGGTGCGATCTATGATGTCTCTTATCGATTATTCACTATCGTTTTGGGGTTATGCATTAGAGACATCTGCATTCACGTTAATAGGGCACCATCTAAATCCGTTGAGACGACACCATATGAACTATGGTTTAGCAAGAAATCTAAGTTGTCATTTCTTAAAGTTTGGAGTTGCGATGCTTATGTGAAAAAGTTTCAGCCTGATAAGCTCAAACCCAAATCGGAGAAGTGCGTCTTCATAGGATGCCCAAAAGAAACTGTTGGGTACACCTTCTATCACAAATCCGAAGGCAAGACCTTTGTTGCTAAGAGTTGATCCTTTCTAGAGAAGGAGTTTCTCTCGAAAGAAGTGAGTGGGACGAAAGTAGAACTTGATGAGGTAATTGTACCTTTTTCCATAATTGCAAAGTAGTTCATCACAGAAATCAGTTCTAGTGATTCCTACGCCAATTACTGAGGAAGCTAATGATGATGATCATGAAACTTCAAATAAAGTTACTACCAAACCTCGAAGGTCAACCAGAGTATGGTCCGCACCAGAGTGGTACGGTAATCCTTTGTGGAAGTCATGTTACTAGAACATGACAAACCTACGAACTATGAGGAAGCGATGATGGGCCCAGATTCCGCGAAATGACTTGAGGCCATGAAATCTGAGATGGGATCCATGTATGAGAACAAAGTGTGGACTTTGGTTGACTTGCCCAATGATCGGCATGTTGGGGAACGTAGCAGAAATTCAAAATTTTCCTACGTAACACCAAGATCTATCTATGGAGAGACCAGCAACGAGTAGAAAGGAGAGTGCATCTACATACCCTTGTAGATCGCTAAGCGGAAGCGTTCAAGTGAACGGGGTTGATGGAGTCGTACTCGTCGTGATTCAGATCACCGATGATCTAGTGCCGAACGGACAGCACCTCCGCGTTCAACACACGTACAGCTCGACGATGTCTCCCACGCCTTGATCCAGCAAGGAGAGAGGGAGAGGTTGAGGAAGACTCCATCCAGCAGCAGCACAACGGCGTGGTGGTGATGGAGGAGCGTGGCAATCCTGCAGGGCTTCGCCAAGCACCTACGGGAGAGGAGGAGGTGTCACGGGAGGGAGGGAGGCGCCAAGGGCTCAGGTATGGATGCCCTCCCTCCCCTCCACTATATATAGGGGCAAGGGAGAGGGGGGAGGCGCAGCCTTGCCCCTTCCTCCAAGAAAGGGGTGCGGCCAAGAGGGGGGAGGAGTCCATCCTCCCCAAGGCACCTCGGAGGTGCCTTCCCCCTTGAGGACTCTTCCCTCTAGGGTTCCCTAGGCGCATGGGCCTCTTGGGGCTGGTGCCCTTGGCCCATGTAGGCCAAGGCGCACCCCCCTACAGCCCATGTGGCCCCCCGGGGCAGGTGGACCCACCCGGTGGGCCCCCGGGACCCTTCCGGTGGTCCCGGTACAATACCGATGACCCCGAAACTTGTCCCGATGGCCGAAACAGGACTTCCTATATATAAATCTTTACCTCCGGACCATTCCGGAACTCCTCGTGACGTCCGGGATCTCATCCGAGACTCCGAACAACATTCGGTAACCACATACAAACTTCCTTTATAACCCTAGCGTCATCGAACCTTAAGTGTGTAGACCCTACGGGTTCGGGAGACATGTAGTCATGACCGAGATGTTCTCCGGTCAATAACCAACAGCGGGATCTGGATACCCATGTTGGCTCCCACATGTTCCACGATGATCTCATCGGATGAACCACGATGTCAAGGACTCAATCGATCCCGTATACAATTCCCTTTGTCTAACGGTATGATACTTGCCCGAGATTCGATCGTCGGTATCCCGATACCTTGTTCAATCTCGTTACCAGCAAGTCTCTTTACTCGTTCCGTAACACATCATCCCGTGATCAACCCCTTGGTCACATTGTGCACATTATGATGATGTCCTACCGAGTGGGCCTAGAGATACCTCTCCGTTTACATGGAGTGACAAAATCCCAATCTCGATTCGTGCCAACCCAACAGACACTTTCAGAGATACCCGTAGTGTACCTTTATAGCCACCCAGTTACGTTGTGACGTTTGGCACACCCAAAGCACTCCTACGGTATCCGGGAGTTGCACAATCTCATGGTCTAAGTAAATGATACTTGACATTAGAAAAGCTTTAGCATACGAACTACATGATCTTGTGCTAGGCTTAGGATTGGGTCTTGTCCATCACATCATTCTCCTAATGATGTGATCCCGTTATCAACGACATCCAATGTCCATGGTCAGGAAACCGTAACCATCTATTGATTAACGAGCTAGTCAACTAGAGGCTTACTAGGGACATGGTGTTGTCTATGTATCCACACATGTATCTGAGTTTCCTATCAATACAATTCTAGCATGGATAATAAACGATTATCATGAACAAGGAAATATAATAATAATCAATTTATTATTGCCTCTAGGGCATATTTCCAACAGTCTCCCACTTGCACTAGAGTCAATAATCTAGTTCACATCGATATGTGATTAACACTCAAGGTCACATCCCCATGTGACTAACACCCAAAGAGTTTACTAGAGTCAATAATCTAGTTCACATTTACCATGTGATTAACACTCGATGAGTTCTGGGTTTGATCATGTTATGCTTGTGAGAGAGGTTATAGTCAACGGGTCTGAACCTTTCAGATCCGTGTGTGCTTTACAAATCTCTATGTCATCTCCTAGATGCAGCTACCACATTCTATTTGGAGCTATTCCAAATAACTGTTCTACTTGGAGCTATTCTAAATTGTTGCTCCATTATACGTATCCGGTTCTACTCAGAGCTATCCGGATAGGTGTTAAGCTTGCATCGACGTAACCCTTTACGACGAACTCTTTTACCACCTCCATAATTGAGAAAATTCCTTAGTCCACTAGTTACTAAGGATAACTTTGACCGCTGTCCTGTGATCCATTCTTGGATCACTCTTGTACCCCTTGACTGACTCATGGTAAAGCACACTTCAGGTGCGGTACACAGCATAGCATACTGTAGAGCCTATGTCTTAAGCATAGGGGACGACCTTCGTTCCTTTCTCTCTATTCTGCCATGGTCGAGCTTTAAGTCTTAACTTCATACCTTACAACTCAGGCAAGAACTCCTTCTTTGACTGATCCATCTTGAACACCTTCAAGATCACGTCAAGGCATGTGCTCATTTGAAAGTACTATTAAGCGTTTTGATCTATCCTTATAGATCTTGATGCTCAATGTTCAAGTGGCTTAATCCAGGTTTTCCATTGAAAACACTTTCCAAATAACCCTATATGCTTTCCAGAAATTCTACGTCATTTCTGATCATTAATATGTCAACAACATATACTCATCAGAAATTCTATAGTGCTCCCACTCACTTCTTTGGAAATACAAGTTTCTCATAAACTTTGTATACACCCAAAATCTTTGATCATCATCAAAGCATACATTCCAACTCCGAGATGCCCACTCCAGTCCTCAGAAGGATTGCTGGAGCTTTGCATACTTATTAGCATATTTCAGGATAGACAAAACCTTCCGGTTGTATCACATACAACCTTTCCTCAAGAATCGTCGAGGAAACAATGTTTTGACATCCTATCTGCAAGATTTCATAAATAATGCAGTAATTGCTAATATAATTCCAACAGACTCTTAGCATCGCTACGAGTGAGAAAGTCTCATCGTAGTCAACTCCTTGAACTTGTCGAAAAACATCTTAACGACAAGTCGAGCTTTCTCAATGGTGACACTTACCATCATTGTCTGTCTTCCTTTCAAAATCCATCTGCACTCAACAGCCTTACGACCATCGAGTTGTTCTGCCAAAGTCTACACTTTGTTTTTATACATGGATCCTATCTCGGATTTTATGGTTTCTAACCATTTGTCGGAATTTGGGCCCACCATCGCTTCTCCATAGCTCGTAGGTTCATTGTTGTCTAGCAACATGACCTTCAAGACAGGATTACTGTACCACTCTGAAGTAGTACGTATCCTTGTCACCCTACGAGGTTCGGTAGTGACTTGATCCGAAACTTCATGATCACTATCATAAGCTTCCACTTCAATTGGTGTAGGTGCCACAGGAACAACTTCCTGTGCCCTGCTACACATTTGTTGAAGTGACGGTTCAATAACCTCATCAAGTCTCCACCATCCTCCCACTCAATTCTTTCGAGAGAAACTTTTCCTCGAGAAAGGACCCGATTCTAGAAACAATCCCTTATTGCTTTTGAATCTGAGACAGGAGGTATACCCAACTGTTTTGGGTGTCCTATGAAGATGCATTTTATCTGCTTTGGGTTCGAGCTTATCAACCTGAAACCTTTTCACATAAGCGTCGCAGCCCCAAACTTTCAAGAAACGACAACTTAGGTTTCTCCAAACCATAGTTCATACGGTGTCGTCTCAACGAAATTATGTGGTGCCCTATTTAAAGTGAATGTGGTTGTCTCTAATGCCTAACCCATGAACGATAGTGGTAACTCGATAAGAGACATCATGGTATGCACCATATCCAATAGGGTGCAACTATGACGTTTGGACACACCATCACACTATGGTGTTCCAGGCTGTATCAGTTGTGAAACAATTTCCACAATGTCTTAATTCTGTGCCAAACTCGTGATTCAGATATTCATCTCTATGATCATATCATAGATCTTTTATCCTCTTGTCACGACGATCTTTCAACTTCACACTGAAATTACTTGAACCTTTCAATAATTCAGATTCGTGATTCATCAAGTAAATATACTCAACATCTACTCGAATCATCTGTGAAGTAAGAACATAACGATATTCACTGCATGCCTCAGCACTCATTGGACTGCACACATCAAAATGTGTTACTTCCAACAAGTTGTTATCTTGTTCCATCTTACTGAAAATGAGGCTTTTCAGTCATCTTGCCCATGTGGTATGATTTGCATGTCCCAAGTGATTCAAAATCAAGTGAGTCAAAACGGTCCATTTGCATGGAGTTTCTTCATGCGTACACACCAATAGACATGGTTCGCATGTCTCAAACTTTTCAAAAAACGAGTGAGTCCAAAGATCCATCAACATGGAGCTTCTTCATGCGTTTTATACCATTATGACTTACATGGCAGTGCCATAAGTAAGTGGTACTATCATTACTATCTTATATCTTTTGGCATGAAAATGTGTATCACTACGATCGAGATTCAATAAACCATTCCTTTAGGTGCAAGACCATTGAAGGTATTATTCAAATAAACAGAGTAACCATTATTCTCCTTAAATGAATAACCGTATTGCGATAGACGTAATCCAATCATGTCTATGCTCAACGCAAACACCAAGTAACAATTATTTAGGTTTAACACCAATCTCTTTGGTAGAGGGAGCGTGCGATGCTTGATCATATCAAGCTTGGAAAAACTTCCAACACATATCGTCAGCTCACCTTTAGCTAGTCTCCATTTATTCCGTAGCCTTTTGTTTCGAGTTACTAACACTTAGCAACCGAACCGGTATCTAATACCCTGGTGCTACTAGGAGTACTAGCAAAGTACACATTAACACAATGTATATCCAATATACTTCTATCGACCTTGCCAGCCTTCTTATCTACCAAGTATCTAGGGTAATTCTGCTCTAGTGGTTGTTCCCCTTATTACAGAAGCACTTAGTCTCGGGTTTGGGTTTTACCTTGGGTTTCTTCACTAGAGCAGCAGCTGATTTGCCGTTACATGAAGTATCCCTTCTTGCCCTTGCCCTTCTTGAAACTAGTGGTTTCACCAACCATCAACAATTGATGCTCCTTCTTGATTTCTACTTTCGCGGTGTCAAACATCGCGAATACCTCAAGGATCATCATATCTATCCCTGATATGTTATAGTTCATCACGAAGCTCTAACAGCTTGGTGGCAATGACTTTGGAGAACCATCACTGTCTTATCTGGAAGATCAACTCCCACTCGATTCAAATGATTGTTGTACTCAGACAATCTGAGCACAAGCTCAACAATTGAGCTTTTCTCCTTAGTTTGCAGGTTAAGAAAGTCATCGGAGGTCTTATACCTCTTGACATGGGCACGAGCCTGAAATCCCAATTTCAGCCCTCAAAACATCTCATATGTTTCGTGATGTTTCAAAAACGTCTTTGGTGCCTCAACTCTAAACCGTTTAACTGAACTATCACGTAGTTATCAAAACGTGTATGTCAGATGTTCGCAACAACCACAGACAACGTTCGAGGTTCAGCACATTGAGCGGTGCATTAAGGACATAAGCCTTCTATGAAGCAATGAGGACAATCCTCAGTTTACGGACCTAGTCCGCATAATTGCTACTATCAACTTTCAACTAATTTTTCTCTAGGAACATATCTAAACAGTAGAACTATAGCGTGAGCTATGACATAATTTGCAAAAACCTTTTGACTATGTTCAGGATAATTAAGTTCATCTTATGAACTCCCACTCAGATAAACATCCCTCTAGTCATCTAAGTGATTACATGATCCGAGTCAAACTAGGCCGTGTCCGATCATCACGTGAGACGGACTAGTCATCATCGGTGAACATCTTCATGTTGATCGTATCTTCTATACGACTCATGTTCGACCTTTCGGTCTCCGTGTTCCGAGGCCATGTCTGTACATGCTAGGCTCGTCAAGTTAACCCTAAGTGTTTCGCGTGTGTAAATCTGTCTTACACCCGTTGTATGTGAACGTTAGAATCTAACACCCGATCATCGCGTGGTGCTTCGAAACACGAACTGTCGCAACGGTGCACAGTTAGGGGAGAACACTTCTTGAAATTGTTGTAAGGGATCATCTTATTTACTACCGTCGTTCTAAGCAAATAAGATGTATAAACATGATAAACATCACATGCAATCAAATAGTGACATGATATGGCCATCATCACTTTGCTCCTTTTGATCTCCATCTTCGGGGCTCCATGATCATCATCGTCACCGGCATGACACCATGATCTCCATCATCGTGTCTTCATGAAGTTGCCTCGCCAACTATTACTTCTACTACTATGGCTAACGGTTAGCAATAAAGTAAAGTAATTACATGACGTTTAAGTTGACACGCAGGTCACAAATAAATAAAGACAACTCCTATGGCTCCTGCCGGTTGTCATACTCATCGACATGCAAGTCGTGATTCCTATTACAAGAACATGATCAATCTCATACATCACATATATCATTCATCACATCCTTTTTGGCCATATCACATCACATAGCATACCCTGCAAAAACAAGTTAGACGTCCTCTAATTGTTGTTTGCATGTTTTACGTGGCTGCTATGGGTTTCTAGCAAGAACGTTTCTTACCTACGCATGAACCACAACGTGATATGCCAATTGTTATTTACCCTTCATAAGGACCCTTTTCATCGAATCCGATCCGACTAAAGTGGGAGAGACAGACACCCGCCAGCCACCTTATGCAACTAGTGCATGTTTGTCGGTGGAACCGGTCTCACGTAAGCGTACGTGTAAGGTTGGACCGGGCCGCTTCATCCCACGATGCCGCCGAATCAAGATAAGACTAGTAACGGCAAGCATATTGAACAATATCGACGCCCACAACTACTTTGTGTTCTACTCGTGCAAAGAATCTACGCAATAGACCTAGCTCATGATGCCACTGTTGGGGAACGTAGCAGAAATTCAAAATTTTCCTACGTAACACCAAGATCTATCTATGGAGAGACCAGCAACGAGTAGAAAGGAGAGTGCATCTACATACCCTTGTAGATCGCTAAGCGGAAGCGTTCAAGTGAACGGGGTTGATGGAGTCGTACTCGTCGTGATTCAGATCACCGATGATCTAGTGCCGAACGGACAGCACCTCCGCGTTCAACACACGTACAGCTCGACGATGTCTCCCACGCCTTGATCCAGCAAGGAGAGAGGGAGAGGTTGAGGAAGACTCCATCCAGCAGCAGCACAATGGCGTGGTGGTGATGGAGGAGCGTGGCAATCCTGCAGGGCTTCGCCAAGCACCTACGGGAGAGGAGGAGGTGTCACGGGAGGGAGGGAGGTGCCAAGGGCTCAGGTATGGATGCCCTCCCTCCCATCCACTATATATAGGGGCAAGGGAGAGGGGGGAGGCGCAGCCTTGCCCCTTCCTCCAAGAAAGGGGTGCGGCCAAGAGGGGGGAGGAGTCCATCCTCCCCAAGGCACCTCGGAGGTGCCTTCCCCCTTGAGGACTCTTCCCTCTAGGGTTCCCTAGGCGCATGGGCCTCTTGGGGCTGGTGCCCTTGGCCCATGTAGGCCAAGGCGCACCCCCCTACAGCCCATGTGGCCCCCCGGGGCAGGTGGCCCCACCCGGTGGGCCCCCGGGTGAAGGAAATATGCCCTAGAGGCAATAATAAAGTTATTATTTATTTCCTTATAATCATGATAAATGTTTATTATTCATGCTAGAATTGTATTTACCGGAAACATAATACATGTGTGAATACATAGACAAACAGAGTGTCACTAGTATGCCTCTACTTGACTAGCTCGTTAATCAAAGATGGTTATGTTTCCTAACCATGAACAATGAGTTGTTATTTGATTAACGAGGTCACATCATTAGTAGAATGATCTGATTGACATGACCCATTCCATTAGCTTAGCACCCGATCGTTTAGTATGTTGCTATTGCTTTCTTCATGACTTATACATGTTCCTATGACTATGAGATTATGCAACTCCCGTTTACCGGAGGAACACTTTGGGTACTACCAAACGTCACAACGTAACTGGGTGATTATAAAGGAGTACTACAGGTGTCTCCAATGGTCGATGTTGGGTTGGCGTATTTCGAGATTAGGATTTGTCACTCCGATTGTCGGAGAGGTATCTCTGGGCCCTCTCGGTAATACACATCACATAAGCCTTGCAAGCATTACAACTAATATGTTAGTTGTGAGATGATGTATTACGGAACGAGTAAAGAGACTTGCCGGTAACGAGATTGAACTAGGTATTGGATACCGACGATCGAATCTCGGGCAAGTAACATACCGATGACAAAGGGAACAACGTATGTTGTTATGCGGTCTGACCGATAAAGATCTTCGTAGAATATGTAGGAGCCAATATGGGCATCCAGGTCCCGCTATTGGTTATTGACCGGAGACGTGTCTCGGTCATGTCTACATTGTTCTCGAACCCGTAGGGTCCGCACGCTTAAGGTTACGATGACAGTTATATTATGAGTTTATGCATGTTGATGTACCGAAGATTGTTCGGAGTCCCGGATGTGATCACGGACATGACGAGGAGTCTCGAAATGGTCGAGACATAAAGATTGATATATTGGAAGTCTATGTTTGGACATCGGAAGTGTTTCGGGTGAAATCGGGATTTTACCGGGTTACCGGGAGGTTACCGGAACCCCCCGGGAGCCATATGGGCCATCATGGGCCTTAGTGGAAAGGAGAAAGGGGCAGCCCAAGGGGGCTGCGCGCCTCCCCCCTTCCCCTAGTCCTATTAGGACTAGGAGAGGTGGCCGGCCACCCCTCTCCCTCTTTCCCCCTTGGGAATCCTAGTTGGAATAGGATTGGGGGGGGGAGTCCTACTCCCGGTAGGAGTAGGACTCCTCCTGCGCCACCTCCTCCTGGCCGGCGCCTCCTCCCCCCCTTGGCTCCTTTATATACGGAGGCAGGGGCACCTCTAAACAGACAAGTTGACACAAGTTGATCCACGTGATCGATTCCTTAGCCGTGTGCGGTGCCCCCTGCCACCATATTCCTCGATAATACTGTAGCGGAGTTTAGGCGAAGCCCTGCTGCTGTAGTTCATCAAGATCGTCACCACGCCGTCGTGCTGACGAAACTCTTCCCCGACACTTTGCTGGATCGGAGTCCGGGGATCGTCATCGAGCTGAACGTGTGCTCGAACTCGGAGGTGCCGTAGTTTCGGTGCTTGATCGGTTGGATCGTGAAGACGTACGACTACTTCCTCTACGTCGTGTCATCGCTTCCGCAGTCGGTCTGCGTTGGGTATGTAGACAACACTCTCCTCTCGTTGCTATGCATCACATGATCCTGTGTGCGCGTAGGAAAATTTTTGAAATTACTACGAAACCCAACAGTGGCATCCGAGCCTGGTTATTGATGTTGATGTTATATGCACGAGTAGAACACAAGTGAGTTGTGGACGATACAAGTCATACTGCCTACCAGCATGTCATATTTTGGTTCGGCGGTATTGTTGGACGAGACGACCCAGACCAACCTTACGCGTACGCTTACGCGAGACCGGTTCCCTCGACGTGCTTTGCACAGAGATGGCTTGCGGGCGACTGTCTCTCCAACTTTAGTTGAACCAAGTATGGCTACGCCCGGTCCTTGCGAAGGTTAAAACGGAGTCTATTTGACAAACTATCGTTGTGGTTTTGATGCGTAGGTGAGATTGGTTCTTACTTAAGCCCGTAGCAGCCACGTAAAAAATTGCAACAACAAAGTAGAGGACGTCTAACTTGTTTTTGCAGGGCATGTTGTGATGTGATATGGTCAAGGCATGATGCTGAATTTTATTGTATGAGATGATCATGTTTTGTAACCAAGTTATCGGCAACTGGCAGGAGCCATATGGTTGTCGCTTTATTGTATGCAATGCAATCGCGATGTAATGCTTAACTTTATTACTAAACGGTAGTGATAGTCGTGAAAGCATAAGATTGGCGAGACGACAACGATGCTACGATGGAGATCAAGGTGTCGCGCCGGTGACGATGGTGATCATGACGGTGCTTCGGAGATGGAGATCACAAGCACGAGATGATGATGGCCATATCATATCACTTATATTGATTGCATGTGATGTTTATCTTTTTATGCATCTTATCTTGCTTTGATTGACGGTAGCATTATAAGATTATCTCTCATTAAATTATCAAGAAGTGTTCTCCCTGAGTATGCACCGTTGCCAAAGTTCGTCGTGCCCAGACACCACGTGATGATCG
Organism: Triticum aestivum; assembly: GCF_018294505.1. Lineage (NCBI taxonomy): Eukaryota > Viridiplantae > Streptophyta > Magnoliopsida > Poales > Poaceae > Triticum > Triticum aestivum. Next base: position 451,882,771 of record NC_057812.1, on the reverse strand, counting down.
GGTGTGATAAGCTCTACGTCCATCTACAACGGGTGCAAGCCAGTTTTTGCACACGCAGAATACTCAGGTTAAACTTGACGAGCCTAGCATATGCAGATATGGCCTCGGAACACGGAGACCGAAAGGTCGAGCGTGAATCATATAGTAGATATGATCAACATAACGATGTTCACCATTGAAAACTACTCCATCTCACGTGAAGATCGGTTATGGTTTAGTTGATTTGGATCACGTAATCACTTAGAGGATTAGAGGGATGTCTATCTAAGTGGGAGTTCTTAAGTAATATGATTAATTGAACTTAAATTTATCATGAACTTAGTACCTGATAGTATCTTGCTTGCTTATGTTGATTGTAGATAGATGGCTCGTGCTGTTGTTCCATTGAATTTTAATGCGTTCCTTGAGAAAGCAAAGTTGAAAGATGATGGTAGCAATTACACGGACTGGGTCCGTAACTTGAGGATTATCCTCATTGCTGCACAGAAGAATTACGTCCTGGAAGCACCGCTGGGTGCCAGGCCTGCTGCTGGAGCAACGCCAGATGTTATGAACGTCTGGCAGAGCAAAGCTGATGACTACTCGATAGTTCAGTGTGCCATGCTTTACGGCTTAGAATCGGGACTTCAACGACGTTTTGAACGTCATGGAGCATATGAGATGTTCCGGGAGTTGAAGTTAATATTTCAAGCAAATGCCCGGATTGAGAGATATGAAGTCTCCAATAAGTTCTATAGCTACAAGATGGAGGAGAACAGTTCTGTCAGTGAGCATATACTCAAAATGTCTGGGTATAATAATCACTTGATTCAATTGGGAGTTAATCTTCCGGATGATTGCGTCATCGACAGAATTCTCCAATCACTGCCACCAAGCTACAAGAGCTTCGTAATGAACTATAATATGCAAGGGATGAACAAGACTATTCCCGAGCTCTTCGCAATGCTGAAAGCTGCGGAGGTAGAAATCAAGAAGGAGCATCAAGTGTTGATGGTTAACAAGACCACTAGTTTCAAGAAAAAGGGCAAAGGGAAGAAAAAGGGGAACTTCAAGAAGAACGGCAAACAAGTTGCTGCTCAAGAGAAGAAACCTAAGTCTGGACCTAAGCCTGAAACTGAGTGCTTCTACTGCAAGCAGACTGGTCACTGGAAGCGGAACTGCCCCAAGTATTTGGCGGATAAGAAGGATGGCAAGGTGAACAAAGGTATATGTGATATACATGTTATTGATGTGTACCTTACTAGAGCTCGCAGTAGCACCTGGGTATTTGATACTGGTTTTGTTGCTAATATTTGCAACTCGAAACAGGGACTACAGAATAAGCGGGCACTGGCAAAGGACGAGGTGACGATGCGCGTGGGAAACGGTTCCAAAGTCGATGTGATCGCAGTCGGCACGCTACCTCTACATCTACCTTCGGGATTAATATTAGACCTAAGTAATTGTTATTTGGTGCCAGCGTTGAGCATGAACATTATATCTGGATCTTGTTTAATGCGAGACGGTTATTCATTTAAATCAGAGAATAATGGTTGTTCTATTTATATGAGTAATATCTTTTATGGTCATGCACCCTTGAAGAGTGGTCTATTTTTATTGAATCTCGATAGTAGTAATACACATATTCATAATGTTGAAGCCAAAAGATGCAGAGTTGATAATGAAAGTGCAACTTATTTGTGGCACTGTCGTTTAGGTCATATCGGTATAAAGCGCATGAAGAAACTCCATACCGATGGACTTTTGGAACCACTTGATTATGAATCACTTGGTACTTGCGAACCGTGCCTCTTGGGCAAGATGACTAAAACACCGTTCTCCGGTACTATGGAGAGAGCAACAGATTTGTTGGAAATCATACATACCGATGTATGTGGCCCGATGAATATTGAGGCTCGTGGCGGATATCGTTATTTTCTCACCTTCACAGATGATTTAAGCAGATATGGGTATATTTACTTAATGAAACATAAGTCTGAAACATTTGAAAAGTTCAAAGAATTTCAGAGTGAAGTTGAAAATCATCGTAACAAGAAAATAAAGTTTCTACGATCTGATCGTGGAGGAGAATATTTGAGTTACGAGTTTGGTGTACATTTGAAAAACTGTGGAATAGTTTCGCAACTCACGCCACCCGGAACACCACAGCGTAATGGTGTGTCCGAACGTCGTAATCGTACTTTACTAGATATGGTGCGATCTATGATGTCTCTTACTGATTTATCGCTATCATTTTGGGGATATGCTTTAGAGACGGCCGCATTCACGTTAAATAGGGCACCATCAAAATCCGTTGAGACGACGCCTTATGAACTGTGGTTTGGCAAGAAACCAAAGTTGTCGTTTCTTAAAGTTTGGGGCTGCGATGCTTATGTGAAAAAGCTTCAACCTGATAAGCTCGAACCCAAATCGGAGAAATGTGTCTTCATAGGATACCCAAAGGAAACTGTTGGGTACACCTTCTATCACAGATCCGAAGGCAAAACATTCGTTGCTAAGAATGGATCATTTCTAGAGAAGGAGTTTCTCTCGAAAGAAGTGAGTGGGAGGAAAGTAGAACTTGACGAGGTAACTGTACCTGCTCCCTTACTGGAAAGTAGTTCATCTCAGAAAACTGTTTCAGTGACACCTACACCAGTTAGTGAGGAAGCCAATGATAATGATCATGAAACTTCAGATCAAGATACTACTGAACCGCGTAGAGTAAGATCCGCACCAGAGTGGTACGGTAATCCTGTTCTGGAGGTCATGCTACTAGATCATGATGAACCTACGAACTATGAAGAAGCGATGGTGAGCCCAGATTCCGTAAAGTGGCTTGAAGCCATGAAATCTGAGATGGGATCCATGTATGAGAACAAAGTATGGACTTTGGTTGACTTGCCCGATGATCGGCAAGCAATTGAGAATAAATGGATTTTTAAGAAGAAGACTGATGCTGATGGTAATGTTACTGTCTACAAAGCTCGACTTGTCGCAAAAGGTTTTCGGCAAGTTCAAGGAATTGACTACGATGAGACCTTCTCACCCGTAGCGATGCTTAAGTCCGTCCGAATCATGTTAGCAATTGCCGCATTTTATGATTATGAAATTTGGCAAATGGATGTCAAAACTGCATTCCTGAATGGATTTCTGGAAGAAGAGTTGTATATGATGCAACCAGAAGGTTTTGTCGATCCAAAGGGAGCTAACAAAGTGTGCAAGCTCCAGCGATCCATTTATGGACTGGTGCAAGCCTCTCGGAGTTGGAATAAACGTTTTGATAGTGTGATCAAAGCATTTGGTTTTATACAGACTTTCGGAGAAGCCTGTATTTACAAGAAAGTGAGTGGGAGCTCTGTAGCATTTCTGATATTATATGTGGATGACATATTACTGATTGGAAATGATATAGAATTTCTAGATAGCATAAAGGGATACTTGAATAAAAGTTTTTCAATGAAAGACCTCGGTGAAGCTGCTTACATATTAGGCATTAAGATCTATAGAGATAGATCAAGACGCTTAATTGGACTTTCACAAAGCACATACCTTGACAAAATTTTGAAGAAGTTCAAAATGGATCAAGCAAAGAAAGGGTTCTTGCCTGTGTTACAAGGTGTGAAATTGAGTAAGACTCAATGCCCGACCACTGCAGAAGATAGAGAAAATATGAAAGATGTTCCCTATGCATCAGCCATAGGCTCTATCATGTATGCAATGCTGTGTACCAGACCTGATGTGTGCCTTGCTATAAGTTTAGCAGGGAGGTACCAAAGTAATCCAGGAATGGATCACTGGACAGCGGTCAAGAACATCCTGAAATACCTGAAAAAGGACTAAGGATATGTTTCTCGTATATGGAAGTGACAAAGAGCTCATCGTAAAAGGTTACGTTGATGCAAGCTTTGACACTGATCCGGACGATTCTAAATCGCAAACCAGATACGTGTTTACATTAAACGGTGGAGCTGTCAGTTGGTGCAGTTCTAAACAAAGCGTCGTAGCGGGATCTACATGTGAAGCGGAATACATAGCTGCTTCGGAAGCAGCAAATGAAGGAGTCTGGATGAAGGAGTTCATATCCGATCTAGGTGTCATACCTAGTGCATCGGGTCCAATGAAAATCTTTTGTGACAATACTGGTGCAATTGCCTTGGCAAAGGAATCCAGATTTCACAAAAGGACCAAACACATCAAGAGACGCTTCAACTCCATCCGGGATCTAGTCCAGGTGGGAGACATAGAGATTTGCAAGATACATACGGATCTGAATGTTGCAGACCCGTTGACTAAGCCTCTTCCATGAGCAAAACATGATCAGCACCAAAGCTCCATGGGTGTTAGATTCATTACAGTGTAATCTAGATTATTGACTCTAGTGCAAGTGGGAGACTGAAGGAAATATGCCCTAGAGGCAATAATAAAGTTATTATTTATTTCCTTATAATCATGATAAATGTTTATTATTCATGCTAGAATTGTATTTACCGGAAACATAATACATGTGTGAATACATAGACAAACAGAGTGTCACTAGTATGCCTCTACTTGACTAGCTCGTTAATCAAAGATGGTTATGTTTCCTAACCATGAACAATGAGTTGTTATTTGATTAACGAGGTCACATCATTAGTAGAATGATCTGATTGACATGACCCATTCCATTAGCTTAGCACCCGATCGTTTAGTATGTTGCTATTGCTTTCTTCATGACTTATACATGTTCCTATGACTATGAGATTATGCAACTCCCGTTTACCGGAGGAACACTTTGGGTACTACCAAACGTCACAACGTAACTGGGTGATTATAAAGGAGTACTACAGGTGTCTCCAATGGTCGATGTTGGGTTGGCGTATTTCGAGATTAGGATTTGTCACTCCGATTGTCGGAGAGGTATCTCTGGGCCCTCTCGGTAATACACATCACATAAGCCTTGCAAGCATTACAACTAATATGTTAGTTGTGAGATGATGTATTACGGAACGAGTAAAGAGACTTGCCGGTAACGAGATTGAACTAGGTATTGGATACCGACGATCGAATCTCGGGCAAGTAACATACCGATGACAAAGGGAACAACGTATGTTGTTATGCGGTCTGACCGATAAAGATCTTCGTAGAATATGTAGGAGCCAATATGGGCATCCAGGTCCCGCTATTGGTTATTGACCGGAGACGTGTCTCGGTCATGTCTACATTGTTCTCGAACCCATAGGGTCCGCACGCTTAAGGTTACGATGACAGTTATATTATGAGTTTATGCATTTTGATGTACCGAAGATTGTTCGGAGTCCCGGATGTGATCACGGACATGACGAGGAGTCTCGAAATGGTCGAGACATAAAGATTGATATATTGGAAGTCTATGTTTGGACATCGGAAGTGTTCCGGGTGAAATCGGGATTTTACCGGGGTTACCGGAACCCCCCGGGAGCCATATGGGCCATCATGGGCCTTAGTGGAAAGGAGAAAGGGGCAGCCCAAGGGGGCTGCGCGCCTCCCCCCTTCCCCTAGTCCTATTAGGACTAGGAGAGGTGGCCGGCCACCCCTCTCCCTCTTTCCCCCTTGGGAATCCTAGTTGGAATAGGATTGGGGGGGAGTCCTACTCCCGGTAGGAGTAGGACTCCTCCTGCGCCACCTCCTCCTGGCCGGCGCCTCCTCCCCCCTTGGCTCCTTTATATACGGAGGCAGGGGCACCTCTAAACAGACAAGTTGACACAAGTTGATCCACGTGATCGATTCCTTAGCCGTGTGTGGTGCCCCCTGCCACCATATTCCTCGATAATACTGTAGCGGAGTTTAGGCGAAGCCCTGCTGCTGTAGTTCATCAAGATCGTCACCACGCCGTCGTGCTGACGAAACTCTTCCCCGACACTTTGCTGGATCGGAGTCCGGGGATCGTCATCGAGCTGAACGTGTGCTCGAACTCGGAGGTGCCGTAGTTTCGGTGCTTGATCGGTTGGATCGTGAAGACGTACGACTACTTCCTCTACGTCGTGTCATCGCTTCCGCAGTCGGTCTGTGTTGGGTACGTAGACAACACTCTCCTCTCGTTGCTATGCATCACATGATCCTGTGTGCGCGTAGGAAAATTTTTGAAATTACTACGAAACCCAACACCGGGACCCTTCCGGTGGTCCCGGTACAATACCGATGACCCCGAAACTTGTCCCGATGGCCGAAACAGGACTTCCTATATATAAATCTTTACCTCCGGACCATTCCGGAACTCCTCGTGACATCCGGGATCTCATCCGGGACTCCGAACAATATTCGGTAACCACATACAAACTTCCTTTATAACCCTAGCATCATCGAACCTTAAGTGTGTAGACCCTACGGGTTCGGGAGACATGTAGTCATGACCGAGATGTTCTCCGGTCAATAACCAACATCGGGATCTGGATACCCATGTTGGCTCCCACATGTTCCACGATGATCTCATCGGATGAACCACGATGTCAAGGACTCAATCGATCCCGTATACAATTCCCTTTGTCTAACGGTATGATACTTGCCCGAGATTCGATCGTCGGTATCCCGATACCTTGTTCAATCTCGTTACCAGCAAGTCTCTTTACTCGTTCCGTAACACATCATCCCGTGATCAACCCCTTGGTCACATTGTGCACATTACGATGATGTCCTACCGAGTGGGCCCAGAGATACCTCTCCGTTTACATGGAGTGACAAAATCCCAATCTCGATTCGTGCCAACCCAACAGACACTTTCAGAGATACCCGTAGTGTACCTTTATAGCCACCCAGTTACGTTGTGACGTTTGGCACACCCAAAGCACTCCTACGGTATCCGGGAGTTGCACAATCTCATGGTCTAAGGAAATGATACTTGACATTAGAAAAGCTTTAGCATACGAACTACATGATCTTGTGCTAGGCTTAGGATTGGGTCTTGTCCATCACATCATTCTCCTAATGATGTGATCCCGTTATCAACGACATCCAATGTCCATGGTCAGGAAACCGTAACCATCTATTGATTAACGAGCTAGTCAACTAGAGGCTTACTAGGGACATGGTGTTGTCTATGTATCCACACATGTATCTGAGTTTCCTATCAATACAATTCTAGCATGGATAATAAACGATTATCATGAACAAGGAAATATAATAATAATCAATTTATTATTGCCTCTAGGGCATATTTCCAACACGGCAAGCCATTGAGAATAAATGGATCTTCTAGAGGAAGACAACCGCTGATAGTAGTATTACTATATACAAAGCTCGAATTGTCGCAAAAGGTTTTTGACAAGTTCAAGATGTTGACAACGATGAGATTTTCTCACTTGTAGCGATGCTTAAGTCTGTCCGAATCATGTTAGCAATTGCCACATTTTATGAAATCTGGCAAATGGATGTCAAAACTGCATTCCTTAATGGATTTCTTAAAGAAGAGTTGTATATGATGCAACGAGAAGGTTTTATCAATCCTAAAGGTGCTAACAAAGTGTGCAAGCTCCAGCGATCCATCTATGGACTGGTGCAAGCATCTCGGAGTTGGAATATATGCTTTGATAAAGTGATCAAAGCATATGGTTTTATACAGACTTGCGATGAAGCCTGTATTTACAAGAAAGTGAGTGGGAGCACTACAGCCTTTCTGGTAAGTATATGTGAATGACATATTGTTGATCGGAAATGATGTAGAATTTTTCTGGAAAGCATAAAGGAGTGTTTGAAAGGAGTTTTTCAAAGAAAGACCTCGGTGAAGCTACTTACATATTGAGCATCAAGATCTATAGAGATAGATCAAGATGCTTGATAGATTTTTCAATGAGTACATACCTTGACAAGATTTTGAAGTAGTTCAAAATGGAACAGTCAAAGAAGGAGTTCTTTCCTGTGTTGCAAGGTGTGAAGTTGAGTAAAGACTCAAAACCCAACCACGGCAGAAAATAGAAAGAGAATGAAAAATCATTTCCTATGCCTCAGCCATAGGTTCTATAAAGTATGCCATGTTGTGTTGTGTACCTTGCCATGAGTTTGGAAAGGGGGTACGATAGTGATCCAGGAGTGGATCACTGGATAGCGGTCAAAGTTATCCTTAGTTACCTAAGAGGACTAAGGAAATATTTCTCGGTTATGGAGGTGATAAAGAGTTACGTCGATGCAAGATTTTACACTTGTCCGGATGACTCTAAGTCTCAATCTGGATACATATTTAAAGTGGGAGCAATTAGATAGAGTAGCTCCATGTAGAGCATTGTAGACATAGAAAATTTGCAAAATACATACGGCTCTGAATGTGGCAAACCCGTTGACTAAACTTCTCTTATAAGCAAAACATGATCACTCTTTGGGTGTTAATCACATAGAGATGTGAACTAGATTATTGACTCTAGTAAACCCTTTGGGTGTTGGTCACATGGTGATGTGAACTATTGGTGTTAAATCACATGGCGATGTGAACTAGATTATTGACTCTAGTGCAAGTGGGAGACTGAAGGAAATATGCCCTAGAGGCAATAATAAAGTTGTTATTTATATTTCCTTATATCATGATAATTTTTTTATTATTCTTGCTAGAACTGTATTAACCGGAAACTTAGTACATGCGTGAATACATAGACAAAACATAGTGTCCCTAGTATGCCTCTACTAGACTAGCTTGTTCATCAAAGATGGTTAAGTTTCCTAGCCATAGACATGTGTTGTCATTTGATGAATGGGATCACATCATTAGAGAATGGTGTGATGGACAAGACCCATCCGTTAGCTTAGCACGATGATCGTTTAGTTTACTGCTATTGCTTTCTCCATAACTTATGCATGTTCCTATGACTATGAGATTATGCAACTCCCGAATACTAGAGGAACACTTAGTGTGCTATCAAACATCACAACGTAACTGGGTGACTATAAAGATGCTTTATAGGTGTCTCCGATGGTGTTTGTTGAGTTGGCATAGATCGAGATTAGGATTTGTCACTCTGTGTATCGGAGAGGTATCTCTGGGCCCTCTCGGTAATGCACATCACTATAAGCCTTGCAAGCAATGTGACTAATGAGTTAGTTACAGGATGTTGCATTGCGGAACGAGTAAAGAGACTTGCCGGGAACAAGATTGAACTAGGTATTGAGATACCGACGGTCGAATCTCGGGCAAGTAACATACTAATGACAAAGGGAACAACGTATGTTGTTATGCGGTTTGACCGATAAAGATCTTCATAGAATATGTAGGAACCAATATAAGCATCCAGATTCCGCTATTGCTTATTGACCGGAGATGAGTCTCGGTCATGTCTACATAGTTCTCGAACCCGTAGGGTCCGCACGCTTAACGTTCGGTGACGATCGGTATTATGAGTTTATGTGTTTTGATGTACTGAAGGTTGTTCGGAGTCCCGGATATAATCACGGACATGACGAGGAGTCTCGAAATGGTCGAGACATAAAGATCGATATATTGGATGACTATGTTTGGACATCGGAATGGTTCCGGGTGAGTTCGGGCATATACCGAAGTACCGGGAGGTTACCGGAACCCCCCGGGAAGTATATGGCCTTATTGGGCCATAGTGAGAGAGAGAGAGGAGAAGGGAGCCTAGGAGCCCCTCCCCCAAGCCCAATCTGAATTGGGTGGGGGGTCGCCGCCCCCCCCCCTCCCCCTTTCCTTCCCCCTCTCTCCCCCTTCCTTCCTCTCCTAATCCAACTAGGGAAGGGGGGAATCCTACTCCCGGTGGGAGAAGGACTCCCTTGGGCGCGCCATAGAGGGCCGGCCCTTCCCCCTCCCCCACTCCTAGTTTTTTCAAGGCAGAGGGGGTGAGTGTAGGAATTTGAATGCAAATTTCAACATAAGGCAAAAAAATTGTGCTCATAAGTTTTTAACACCTAGACCACTTGCCTGCTTTGGCATACACACCCGATCCCACGCAACTAAGCATTTTGCCCCCGAGAAGGTGTCACCGTTTGACCAAAAGAAAATGCGTCTACGCTTATCAATTTCCTCTAGGACGCTTACAGGGAGGGAGAAGCACATCATGAAGTATGTGGGGAGGCTGTCGAGGACGGCGGAGAGCAAGATCAGGCGTCCTCCACGAGAGAGCAGGAGGGCACACCATCCAGCCAAGTATATATCGTAACGGTCTATGACGGGTTGGAACGCGGAGGGGGCAGTTTATGAGGAGAGAGGGGAAGCCCAAGGTACTTTTGCGGGAAGGCAGCCACGGAGGTGCCAAGTGTGGCCGCCATTGCGGTGGCCATTTCTGGCTCAATATTTAGGGGGACGAAAGTGGTTTTTGAGAAGTTTATGGTTAGCCAGGTGGCGTTAGAGAAGTCATCGAGGATACGCTTTAGGTTGGCGGCTGCGGAAGTGTCTGCCCTAATAATAATTAGGATGTCGTCGGCGTACTGAAGGACCGGGCAAGAGAGACCTGGGAGATGGGATGTGCAAGCAGGTTTTGCTCACAGGCCTTTATGATCATTCTTTGGAGCACATCGGCAATTATTATGAAGAGAAACGGGGATAGGGGGTCCCCCTATCTTAACCCATTTTTGACTTAAATTTGATCCCTTTAAAAATAGGTGCACCATCTCCTCGTACGTGATCTGCTTATACGGTGGACCCCATCCACATCCTCTCAAGCAAAGCACGTCTCTAATCTTGCATGGTCTGTTGATGCGATTGACAATCTTTTCTTTATGTGTTCAAAAAAAAATCTTTTCTTTACATGCGAGTGGCAAGAAATCTCTGCATCTTATATTTTTTACTGGACCAAATAAATCACAAATCCAAAGGTCCCTTGCATCAACGTAGGCTCTACTGGTTCTCAAAAAAAACGTAGGCTCTACTCTCTTTCCAGATATTAGTGAACTCCTTGCCAAACTGAGTCTGATCAGTTTTGGAAGCAAATTCCTTGCCTTGATTTAATACTTTTTTTTACCTTGCATGCGCCAATAATGTGTGAACACCGGCATTAGTCTTGGCCATATCAATAGGTTTACTATCTATCTATGCAGTTTCCTATACTGCGGGTTCATTACAAGTAAAGGCAGGGGGATTTTGCAAACATGCGCGCTGACCCGCTCAAGCCCGAGCAGTCCAGTTGTCGCTCTGTGATTGGCCCAGGACCAAAGTTGCACATTGGATATAAGTTGTAGGACTGGGTAGATTCATTTTGCAAGTTATAGGACTAAGGGGGTGTTTGATTGAGAAGTCCTAGGACTTTTTCTAGTCCAGGGACTAATCAAAAAAGACTCTCTAGTAGAGTCTTTTTCTAATCCCTGTAGAAAAAGTCCCTCCCGTTTGGTTTCTAGGGACTTTTTCTAATCTCTGGGACTAAAAAGTCCCTGAACCAAACACCCCCTAAGCCATCACATCTCAGACAAGTTTTAGGACTCCCAATGCTTTTACCTCCTTTGAGAAATGGCCTCTACTCCACTTTGCCAGGTACCCGTGCGCTTGAGCTTATGAAAGAGGTGAAGAGGTTCTGACACAGTTCAGCATTTGGCTCAATCCAAGGCCTCCGGACCAATCCATTGAAATCCGGGAGGCAAGACCAAACGTTCTCAAATTTATTTATAATGTCATACAGAGAGCGAAACTATATACGACGCGTTTGGTTGGGACACAAGTAACGTATTCAGTGTTGTAATGAGAATACGTTGTATTAGATCGGGAACTAAGCGAATGCAAGATGTGTTTGGTTCGAGCAAGGGAAGAGGAAACGGTGGCCTACAGCCGCCAGCAGAGAGGGTTGGGTTGCAACGAGAGAAGAGGGTGCCAGCTGCTCAGACGGCGGAGGGAAATTAGCCATGCTGTTGCTGATGATGGCGGCGGGATCTTTGGCGCTGCTGCACACGGCGGGGAATATTGCCGGCGCTGCTCCTCACGGCGGCGAAAGGAAACCGACGCTGCTGCCAATGGTGGCGACGGAACATCACGGCGCTGCTGCCAATGGCGGCGACGAAAGATCGCGGTACTGCTGCTCACGGGCTCACGGCAGAGGAAGATCGCCGGCGCTATTGTCCTTGGAGGCGAAGGAAGATCTACGGCGCTGCTGGCGGTTGCGGGGTGCTCGTGGTGGGGAAAACCAGAACGTGCGGCATTACCAGAGGAGCGGTGTTTTCCCTTACTAGTCCATATGGCCGTTTTTGGTTTTGCGAAGATCTGTTTCTGATTACAGGGGATCTGGAACTGGCCCGATCTAAACAAACACCGATAACGTAATCAAGAGCCGGTGTAATCGGAAGACGGCGCAAAAATCGCCAACCAAACGCGTCGATATATCCATAGCGTTTCGAGATAGGGTGATAGCCACAGAAAAAACTGTCGATTCAGATGTGCCGCAAGTCGCTACTACAGTTAGTTTCGGCATGATGCTTTGCAAATCACAAGTCGTCAATGCAGGGGAGACAGAGGCATAGTAAAAACTTTTACATGAAGTTATTTTTTCTCCTCTGTTCTACTTGATGTAATAAGAAAAATGTCTATGAAGAAGTTGAAACGGAACACAGCAAGAACAGCAAAGGGTATTTCCAGAGATGCAAAGATCTAGACATGAGCCGCCACCACAAGCAAGAGGGGCTCGTTGACCTACCTACGACGCAAGTCCAGGGACGTGCATCAGAAACGCAAACGCAAATGCACACCAACTAGGTGGGCTGCACCACACTACGGCAGCCTGCGCCTTCGCGGTCCAAGCTTGATGCTTCCTGCTCGCTGGGTCATCGGTTCAAGTCGAAGCAGCAACGCCGAAAGAGGGTACGAGCCATCCGTTCTTCTTCCCATGCTCCACGTAGGAGAGGAACTTCTCCCTGGCATCAGGTATGTCGAGAGCCAGATCGTCAAGCCCGTCCCTGACCCTGGAGAACCCCTTGGTCATCTGGTTGATGGTTATGATCCCTTCGCCAAAGCACTCGTGCAGCAGAGCAAGCATGCACTCTTTCTTCTTCTCCATTGCCATGACGAGCGCCTTCTTGACCACCTCGTGATTGAAGAAAGGCATGCCCATCTCACGGATGCACTTGCATGCTTCCCCTACATCGCCCCCGCTCTCGTATTCCTCCAGGAGCTTTGTTATCTTGTCCTTGGCGTCCTCCACGGCCCATCCTGTCCCACCGCCCCAGCATCTCAGTAGCCTCTCGCCTGCGTGGCGGGCAGAGGCAAGTGAGCGTGCCATGTTCAATGTTTCAGCCCCACTGCACTTTGGTGGAAGGATGCTGCCAATCTCATCTAAGTTCAGAGGTGCAAGCACATCATCGATCACTGCCCTCGCTAGGAACAGTCCCAGCTCATCTGAGGCATCCAATATGTCCAGTGCAGTATCTTCTGCAGATTCAAGAAGCATTATGTATCCCTTGACGATGTCTTCACTGGAGAATAGCTCCATGCTTAATGAGGATAGGAGAACTGACGCCATCTCTTTCTCCCTGTTCTTGCGGTCCATGGCAATTGTTATCAGTTTCTTGATAAAGACCGGGTTGTACTCTGGTAAACCAAGTTCTTTGAGTGTGCGAATAAGCTCTGGTATATCATCAGAAAGGAAGTACTCATGTATCATAGACACAGCCTCCTTCTTGTACCTCCTCAGCTTCTCATGGTCATCATCTTGGACACTGCCGTTGGCACCTGAAGATTCATACGAAGAGTCAAGCCAACCCTCGGAAACTGCTTTCGATACCAATGTCTGGAATTGAGATTTTGCAGATGGTATATCAAGGGAGAGATCATCAAGACTCTCCACAATACGGGAGAAACCCTTCACCATCTGACTAGAGCTTATCAAACCTTCTTCAGATGCCTCCTTCAGAAGCTTGACAATAAGGGTTTCTGCAGCTGGACTTTCCATTCCAAGAGTGACAGCTCGTTTGACGACCTCATGGTGGAAAAATGGCACAGCCAACTCTCTTATGCACCTACACGCCTCCGCTGTATCACCATTCTTGATATATTCCTTTAGAAGATCAGTAATCCTCCTCTTTACCTCCTCCACTGTGATGTGAGTTGAACCACCCCATCGTCGCTCAAGTAACTCTGCATGGTGGGGTGCTGAAAGATAGCTCTTTGCTGCAATTTGTAAAACTTGCAAGCCCTTAGAAGACTCTGTCAGGCTTCCTTTTGCCTTGTTGAGAAAAGCAGGTGGAAGAATGTCATCTACAACTGCTCGTGCAATGAAAAGAGCAAGAACATCAACTGCATCAGGTATGTCAACAGCCAAATCATCAACAGCCTGTAGCAGCATCACAAACCCTAGTTTGATTTGAGTTGAACTGAGCCCATCACCATACAGAGATGATAACAGCACTGATACCATCTCTTTCTCCTTGTCATGTCTGTCCATTGCCATGGAAACAAGCTTCTTGACAAAGTAGCGGTGGAAGTCATCATAACCGAGCTCTTTAAGATCAGAACCTGTCTGCTTAACATCACCAGTGCTGAAATATTCCTCAATGATTGTGACAAGAGATTTCTTGTAGTCCTCTAGTGGGGTTGTAGCAGGGGCTTCAATTAATTCATATGGTTCCTGATTAACAAAACACAACACGATGAGTGTCCAAAGTTAGGTTGAGTACTGAGTATTAACCACATAACAAGTTAACAGCATATATAGACAAAGCTGAATATTATATTTACCAGTTTCTTGTGACTAAAAAAAAATCAAACGGTTCAGCATTGCATGAAAAAATGACTGGAGTATACAGGTCAAGACCATGAAGTATTACCTCATCGCTATCATAGTTTGGATCATTTCGGTCAAGGAATGTGGCTGTATCAGCGTCGATAAGTCTTCCCCATGTGCCTTTGCCACCAGCACCATCTGTAGTACAGAAGATCAACAAATCAGACATTTTAGCAATTTTCTATATTACAAAAGTAGAAATGAGAACTAATAGACCATGAGACACTGGAAAACACAGCCATTTTCGAAGTGCAATTAGTTGATAGAACCTATAGCGATATTCAAGAATTCCCCAAACTCAAGGCCCCCACAATGTATTAGACTTGGATTGTGAATGGGTAATCACTGTTTCTATCGTGGAAGAATCATAAACTGAACATCATACTGTCATGTAACATAATCACATGACACGGTTTTTTTCAATAAAATAACACACATACAGTACAGATTTTAAACTCAAGAAATTGCACATTTGCATTCTATACTAGGCCACACAGCAACTACATGGTGTAATGAATAGATGGACCCATTTTAGATTTTTATGCTACAATAGCAGGGACAAGAAAAGAAAGTATCCCTGACAGCTAGTCTCTGGTGATAGCAACTGAAGTCAATGCCTCGGCAGTTTTAATTGTAAAATCTAACCATATGCGTTCGGGGTGAGTCCAGGTAGTACAATATACACTTCACTGAAGATCCCAGATACTCCACGCCCAATGTGTACAGGAAATAAATGGAAGCTAAACAAGCAAGAAAACAAAGGACCAGTAACTATAAGCCCAGAATGACAACCTCCTTTTCTAATGAAACACAGAGTGAAAATTTCAAATAAGAAAGGGAAACAAATGACGATGCACAGCTTCTTAACAAAACACATAATCAATTGCTACCAGAAAGAGAGAAGCCTGCATTGCAACATGCTGCAATACACTATATCTATACCAATATAAAAGGACCCAAAGCGGCAGATCCAACTTATCCCGGCCATCAAACCATGTCAATCCAACGACCTAGATTGCTCCAATGGCGAGCACTCAAACATGTTTAGCGTGCAAATAATATCTATACCAATATAAAAAGACCCAGTGAGGCAGATCCAACAGATCTCGGCCATCCATTAGCATTAATCCGACAGTCCTTATTGTCCTAATGGTGAGCAACTAAACGCGTTTAGTGCTAAACGCGTTTACTGCTAATCAATCCTCTCTCCCTGATTCCCTTCCTTAGTACACCTTTTACAAGAAAGGAAACTGCCACAATGAACCGCCCCACGACATACGTAAGAAAGGGAATCAGGGGGTGATTCTCCGTTGAATTAGTATAATTTTCAACCCATTTGTAGGAAGAGATGGACCTGCCGCTGATGGTGTTTACACAAACAATTTTTTTTATGCTACTTCTGTAAAGAAAAGAAAATTCAGGTGTGTCTTCAAGCCGAATTAAGATTACACGTGCGTTGCACGTGCGCATTTACTAGTCATACCAAATATCAGTATCAACAGTTCAACACTAATCACATAATTGGCATGCAGTTAATATTCTACCTAAATCAAGGTAGAATTAATATTTTGCCAAATATCACCATGCATTGCACGTACGCATTTACTAGTTCTATAAAAAACTAGGTTCCAATAACAGCTAGAAGTAATAACAATAAGGATACCAAATGAGTTTTCCAGTTATTACGAAAATAACGAAAAACAGTACAGACAGCTAACATAAAAAGTGGAATAATAATCAGCAGGATCTAGTATAATCATATATAGGACATGCATACATACACATAGATATTGACCAACTTCCATTGGCTAGAATTATGAGCTGAAACAATTAGAGGAATACAAACAGACCATATCCTAACAGAACAAGAGATGGCCAACTGCTCATCATACAATATGATGACCACGAGTGGGGAACAATTCACACGACAATATAGACGGCAACCATCACAGTCAGCCCATGGCACATGTTACAAGTAAAAGGAATCTGAAGTGCTCTGTCTTAGCAAATGTCCTGTAAAAGATGGTTGTCTTGCCCACACAAGAAAAGTCAGTGGTATCAACTAACTGAAAGCTTCTTATCAGGAAGAGGTAGATAATATACTCGGACGGACGAATTTACAGTACCATATATCAGATCCTGGGATCTGAGTACTCCTATGGATCGAAAAAGCAGAGCGACAAAAAAATTCCTAAAGGGTAACAGATGCAACCAGAATACTGGTAATCAATTCAACCAACATAGAAGAATGCTACACGGACAGATTGTAATTGCCATTACCCGACAAAACCAATCCCCTTTAGGCAGCTCAGGAGTCAGGAGCACAAATTAACACGCACACGGAACCGACAAAACCAATCCCCTTTAGGCAGCTCAGGAGTCGGGAGCACAAATTAACACACACACGTAACCGATAAACTGCTTCATGCATGCAAAGCTAACCCTCGCCACCAACAGCAGGTGTATGCCATCAAAATGCAATGGTTATCAACTTACCAACCTACTGCAACAAATCGAAATCGGAAAACTAGTGAACAGTCAAACAATCAATGACCCCCCAATAAAATTTTGTCGGCGCTGTATGATGTATAGGCCACAATGTGCTACCTCCATATAACGAGAGCCTCACCTCAATGAGACACAAAAACTAGCAGCATGAGCATACGAGAACTACAAGCATAACTTCGAAATAAACATCAACAGCAAGATCAACTCAGCTGCTAAACCTGCATTCCCAGAACCCTAAACTAGATCGACTCCACATAAGGCATGAACAACAGGCTACGCAATCCACTGAAGCAGTAACAATAGCAGCACATCAACATTACGTCCTAATCAAGCACGCAAAGCTCTAAAACCAGCCCCGTAACAACAGGGAAGCTATTAATTACATAGGGCACAAACAGATCGAGCGCCACCTCACCTTTCTTAAGCTTGACGGCCTTCCCGGAATGCGACCGTCGCGCGTGCCTCGCCCCAGCTCCGCCCCCGCCCCCGCCCCCGCCTCCCCTCGCAGCGGCGGCAGCGGCGCGCACCTGCTGCTGGTGCAGCTCGTACTGCTGCAGCAGCGCGGAGGTGGTGGTCCCCGTGGGCGAGCGCGGCGACGTGAGCGAGAGCGTCTCGGCGTTCTGCACCGCGATCCGCAGCTTCTCCCGCTGCTCCTGCGTCAGGAACCCCCCATCGTTCCTCGGCGACGCCATCCCGAATCCACCGCCCTGCGGCCACAATTACAGCACCAACCAAAACCAAACCAAATCAGCGTCGCCTCGCACCGCACCGAAATGGGGAACGAATTAGAGCGGGGGAGACGGGGGGCGGCCGCGAGCGGGCAGCAAGCACGGCGGGAGCCGACGCCCTATCCAGACATAGCAGTACGTACCTAGGGTTTCCTCCGCGGATCGAGCGCCCCCCAAACCCGTGCGCGAGATTTGCGTGCGTGCGCCGCGGCTGCAGAGTGAGCGAGCGAGTGGTATGGTACTGACCTTTTTTTTTCCTCCCCTCCCCTTTCGCTTTTGGTTTTCCTCCTGGAGGAGACGAGACTGAGCCGATGGAGAGAGGGATGGATAGGGGGTTTTATATGGAAGGCGGCGTGGGTTTCGGGACACGTCGCCTGCACCAGACACGCTCTTCGACCTCGTGGGACCCACCGTGCCCGAGCCCACGTGTCATTGAGACTGCATGAGGGGCTGTTGTGTGGGCTCACCGGTTTCGAGGCCCACTGGTTTGGGCCGCGGATCCCTATCCCATCCCCACGTGGCAGGCTGCGGTTCGGCCGCTCGTGGCTCGCTTCGCGCACACGGGTTAAGCACATAGCTGCTGCTGACATGTGGGGCGTGGAGTACTTTGAGCCCACTTGTCGGTGGGACGTTGAATATTTTAGGGGCAATAGATGAGTGGTCGGTGGGTGTCGGATCAGGCCGTGGGAGTTAGGGTTTTGCTTTGCTCGGCGAGGTGGTTTGGGATCTTCTGTGGCTGGCCAAGTTGGCGTCAGTGACAAGAGGGAGGTCGTGATTGGCCCCGGGCGGTGTGGATAAGGCGAGTGACGGGCCGGATGAGTATGACGCGTCGGACTAAGGTCAAGATTCGGTGTCATCTCTTCAGTGACAACCTCCTTATGGTCTATTGATCTTTTTGTATTTTGAGCCAACATTTGATTAGAAATTTATAACTAATAAAATGTTAATGCATGCCATAAGAAATTATATCATTGAATTCATATTTAAACATAGTTTTTAGTGACATGTATTACCATTTTGTTAATTAAATTCATGATCAAAATTTGAGATATGATATAATACTAAAGGAACTAATAAATCAGAACAAAGATAGTACTACTATCAGGTTGGGAAATCCACTTGCAGATTAATTATCACAAAAAAGACCTTCCAGAAGAATTTATCTTCTTTCATTTGTCCGATCGTTCCTCAATTCAAGAGAGACGTCACGTTTGTGGTTGATTTTGTCAGAATTGGAGACGGCACATGTTTAGAGCGTCAGAGTTTATTAAGCAAAAACAATCGCAGTCGTTACTCATTTTCTCATTTCCTCGGAGAAACACAAGAACATGCACGTATTTCTTTTTCCTTAATTTTTGCCTAATGATTGTGTCCGGCCGACCGGCGGAAGCAAAGCCCCGGTCGCGCGCGGTGCGTACAATCAATTATTAGAGTTGTGTCGAATATTATGTATAAAGTAGGTTACAGTTGAACTCTAAGTAGTATTGTGTTTAGATAGTATATGGAGTCGTGTCCTACTATGACACTTGTATCCTAGGCCTCTTATATATAGTGACGGTAGACACACTATGTAATTTATGCCAACATAATAGCACAGGTACGCAGGGGAGCCAGCGGCGTGTGCCGACGCCTGGGTGGCCGGTGTGCAGTATTGTGACAGTGTCACGGGGAGGAGCGCCCATATTCAGGCCCCGGGGATGTAGCCATATCGATGAACCTCGTTAACAAATCTCGATGTCATACTCGTGTGATTGCTTGGTTCTTGTATGATCGACAGAGTGCCTCATATTTATTCTAACAAGTGGAATCATGAGAAGAGGCTGCTGAAGTTGATCTAGAGGATGATCGTCGTTGTCAAATCGTTGTGGAGGCAATACCTCGGTGTGTCGCAGGAAGGAAACAGCGGAATCCACAAACCAATTACGGCGAGATCCAAAATCATCAGCATTCAGCGAGATCGCTCGAAAGCGCGTGCAACAGATAAATTTGTTTGACTCCGGATCAGTGCGGCGCGTGTCTAGTGCAGAAGGCCGAGCAGTGGTCATGGGCGAAGGCTCGGCTAAAGCGTGGGACTGTCTGGTGCGCAGTGTGGCCTCGTCCTAAGTCTATTTTAAACCTTAAACTCGTAGAGGTAGTCGGAATTGAACCCTCAACTTTGAATCCCTGAAATCGGCACTTTGTATTCATCAATCTCGGTCAATTCCAACCCTAAACCAACCCTACACTACTTGTTGCGTCGGGGAAAAGACAATCCCGGCAGGAAACAATCGTTTTTTGTCGTTGACTCTACGGACCTACACGTCATATTCATCTCCCCCGCCTCCATACATCCAATAGTGTGCCACTTTGTTGGGGAACGTAGTAATTTCAAAAAAAAATCCAACGCACACGCAAGATCAATCATGGTGATGCATAGCAACGACAGGGGAAGAGTGTTGTCCATGTACCCTCGTAGACCGTAAGCGGAAGCGTTATGATAACGCGGTTGATGTAGTCGTACGTCTTCACAATCCGATCGATCCTAGTACCGAAAGTACGGCACCTCCGCGATCTGCACACGTTCGGCTCGGTGACGTCCCACGAACTCTTGATCCAGCCGAGTGTCGAGGGAGAGCTTCGTTAGCACGACGGCATGATGATGGTATTGATGAAGCTACCGGCGCAGGGCTTCGCCTAAGCACTACGACGATATGATCGAGGTGGATTATGGTGGAGGGAGACACCGCACATGGCTAAGGGATCAATGATCAACTTGTGTGTCCTAGGGTGCCCCATGCCCCCGTATATAAAGGAGCAAGGGGGAGGCCGGCTGACCCTTGGAGCGTGCCAAGGAGGGGAGGAGTCCTCCTCCTAGTAGGATTAGGACTCCCCCTTTCCTAGTCCAACTAGGAGGAGGAAGGGGGAAGGAAGGAGAGGAGAAGGAAGAAGGAAAGGGGGGCGCCGGCCCCCATCCCTAGTCCAGTTCGGACTAGAGGGGGAGGGGCGCGCGGCCCTTCCTTGGCCAGCCCTCTCTCTCCACTAAGGCCCATGTGGCCCATTAGTTCCCCTTGGGGGTCCCGGTAACCCTCCGGCACTCCGGTTTTCTCCGAAATCACCCGGAACACTTCCGACGTCCGAATATAGTCGTCCAATATATCAATCTTTATGTCTTGACCATTTTGAGACTCATCGTCATGTCCGTGATCACATCCGGGACTTCAAACTATCTTCGGTACATCAAAACACATAAACTCATAATACCGATCGCCACCGAACGTTAAGCGTGTGGACCCTATGGGTTCGAGAACTATGTAGACATGACTGAGACATGTCTCGGGTCAATAACCAGTAGCAGAACCTAGATTCTCATATTGGCTCCCACATATTCTACGAAGATCTTTATCGGTCAAAACGCATAACGATATACGTTGTTCCCTTTGTCACCGGTATGTTACTTGCCCGAGATTCGATCGTCGGTATCTCAATACCTAGTTCAATCTCGTTACCGACAAGTCTCTTTACTCGTTTCGTAATGTATCATCCCGTAACTAACTCATTAGTCACATTGCTTTCAAGGCTTATAGTGATGTGCATTACCGAGAGGGCCTAGAGATACCTCTCCGATACTCGAAGTGAAAAATCCTAATCTCGATCTATGCCAACTCAACAAACACCATCGAAGACACCTGTAGAGCATCTTTATAGTCACCCAGTTACATTGTGACATTTGATAGCAGACTAAGTGTTCCTCCGGTATTCGGGAGTTGCATGATCTCATAGTCATAGGAACATGTATAAGTTATGGAGAAAGCAATAGCAACAAACTAAACGATCATCGTGCTAAGCTAACGGATGGGTCAAGTCAATCACATCATTCTCTAATGATGTGATCCCGTTAATCAAATGACAACTCATGTCTATGGTTAGGAAACATAACCATCATTGATTCAACAAGCTAGTCTAGTAGAGGCATACTAGTGACATTCTGTTTGTCTATGTATTCACACATGTACTAAGTTCCCGGTTAATACAATTCTGGCATGAATAATAAACATTTATCATGATATAAGGAAATATAAACAACAACTTTATTATTGCCTCTAGGGCATATTTCCTTCAGTCTCCCACTTGCACTAGAGTCAATAATCTAGATTACATTGTAATGATTCTAACACCCATGGAGTCTTTGGTGTTGATCATGTTTTGCTCGTGAGAGAGGCTTAGTCAACGGGTGTGCAACATTCAGATCTGTATGTATCTTGCAAATCTCTATGTCTCCCTCCTTGACTTGATCGCGGATGGTATTGAAGCGTCTCTTGATGTGCTTGGTTCTCTTGTGAAATCTGGATTCCTTTGCCAAGGCAATTGCACCAGTGTTGTCACAAAAGATTTTCATTGGACTCGATGCACTAGGTATGACACCTAGATCGGATATGAACTCCTTCATCCAGACTACTTCATTTGCTGCTTCCGAAGCAGCTATGTACTCCGCTTCACATGTAGATCCCGCCACGATGCTCTGCTTGGAACTGCACCAAGTGACAACTCCACCATTTAATAAAAATATGTATCCGGTTTGTGGCTTAGAGTCATCCGGATCAGTGTCAAAGCTTGCATCGACATAACCTTTTACGATGAGCTCTTTGTCACCTCCATATACGAGAAGCATATCCTTAGTCCTTTTTAGGTATTTCAGGATGTTCTTGACCGCTGTCCAGTGATCCACTCCTGGATTACTTTGGTACCTCCCTGCTAAACTAATAGCAAGGCATGCATCAGGTCTGGTACACAACATTGGATACATGATAGAACCTATGCTGAAGCATATGGAATGACTTTCATTTTCTCTCTATCTTCTGAAGTGGTCGGGAATTGAGTCTGACTCAACTTCACACCTTGTAACACAGGCAAGAACCCTTTCTTTGCCTGATCCATTTTGAACTTCTTCAAAAATTTATCAAGGTTTGTGCTTTGTGAAAGTCCAATTAAGCGTCTTGATCTATCTCTATAGATCTTGATGCCCAATATATAAGCAGCTTCACCAAGGTATTTCATTGAAAAATTCTTATTCAAGTATCCTTTTATGCTATTTAGAAATTCAGTATCATTTTCGATCAACAATATGTCATCTACATATAATATCAGAAATGCTACAGAGCTCCCACTCACTTTCTTGTAAATACATGCTTCTCCAAAAGTCTGTATAAAACCATATGCTTTGATCACACTATCAAAACGTTTATTCCAACTCCGAGAGGCTTGCACCAGTCCATAAATGGATCGCTGGAGCTTGCACACTTTGTTAGCTCCCTTTGGATCGACAAAACCTTCTGGTTGCATCATATACAACTCTTCTTCCAGAAATCCATTCAGGAATGCAGTTTTGACATCCATTTGCCAAATTTCATAATCATAAAATGCGGCAATTGCTAACATGATTCGGACGGACTTAAGCATCGCTACGGGTGAGAAGGTCTCATCGTAGTCAATTCCTTGAACTTGCCGAAAACCTTTTGCGACAAGTCGAGCTTTGTAGACAGTAACATTACCGTCAGCGTCAGTCTTCTTCTTGAAGATCCATTTATTCTCTATGGCCTGCCGATCATCAGGTAAGTCAACCAAAGTCCACACTTTGTGTTGGAAATATGCCCTACAGGCAATAATAAATTAGTTATTATTATTATATTTCCTTGTTCATGATAATCGTTTATTATCCATGCTAGAATTGTATTGATAGGAAACTCAGATACATGTGTGGATACATAGACAACACCATGTCCCTAGTAAGCCTCTAGTTGACTAGCTCGTTGATCAATAGATGGTTACGGTTTCCTGACCATGGACATTGGATGTCATTGATAACGGGATCACATCATTAGGAGAATGATGTGATGGACAAAGACCCATCCTAAGCCTAGCACAAGATCATGTAGTTCGTATGCTAAAGCTTTTCTAATGTCAAGTATCATTTCCTTAGACCATGAGATTGTGCAACTCCCGGATACCGTAGGAGTGCTTTGGGTGTGCCAAACGTCACAACGTAACTGGGTGGCTATAAAGGTACACTACAGGTATCTCCGAAAGTGTCTGTTGGGTTGGCACGAATCGAGACTGGGATTTGTCACTCCGTGTAAACGGAGAGGTATCTCTGGGCCCACTCGGTAGGACATCATCATAATGTGCACAATGTGATCAAGGAGTTGATCACGGGATGATGTGTTACGAAACGAGTAAAGAGACTTGTCGGTAACGAGATTGAACAAGGTATCGGGATACTAACGATCGAATCTCGGGCAAGTATCGTACCGCTAGACAAAGGGAATTGTATACGGGATTGATCGAATCCTCGACATCGTGGTTCATTCGATGAGATCATCGTGGAACATGTGGGAACCAACATGGGTATCCAGATCCCGCTGTTTGTTATTGACCGGAGAACGTCTCGGTCATGTCTGCATGGTTCCCGAACCCGTAGGGTCTACACACTTAAGGTTCGGTGACGCTAGGGTTATAGAGATATTAATATGCGGTAACCCGAAAGTTGTTCGGAGTCCCGGATGAGATCCCGGACGTCACGAGGAGTTCCGGAATGATCCGGAGGTAAAGATTTATTTATGGGAAGTCTTGTTTTGGTCGCCGAAAAAGTTTCGCGCATTATCGGTATTGTACCGGGAGTGCCGAAAGGGGTCCGGGGGTCCACCAAGGGGGTCCACCTGCCCCGGGGGGCCACATGTGCTGTAGGGGTGTGCGCCTTGGCCTATATGGGCCAAGGGCACCAGCCCAAAGAGGCCCATGCGCCAAGAGATAAGGGAAAGAAAGAGTCCTAAAGGGGGAAGGCACCTCCTAGGTGCCTTGGGGAGGATGGACTCCTCCCTGGCCGCACCCTTCCTTGGAGGAAGGGCCAAGGCTGCGCCCCCCCTCTCCCTTGGCCCTATATATAGTGGGGGGAAGGGAGGGCAGCCGCACCTAAGCCCTGGCGCCTCCCTCTCCCTCCCATGACACATCTCCCTCCTCCCGCAGCGCTTGGCGAAGCCCTGTTGGAATCCCGCTACTTCCACCACCACGCCGTCGTGCTGCTGGATCTCCATCAACCTCTCCTCCCCTCTTGCTGGATCAAGAAGGAGGAGACGTCGCTGCTCCGTACATGTGTTGAACGCGGAGGTGCCGTCCGTTCGGCGCTAGGATCATCGGTGATTTCGATCACGATGAGTACGACTCCATCAACCCCGTTCTCTTGAACGCTTCCGCGCGCGATCTACAAGGGTATGTAGATCCACTCCTCCCTCGTTGCTAGATGACTCCATAGATAGATCTTGGTGACATGTAGGGAAATTTTGAATTTATGCTACGTTCCCCAACAGTGGCATCATGAGCTAGGTCTATGCGTAGTTTCTATGCACGAGTAGAACACAAAGTAGTTGTGGGCGTTGATTTTGTTCAATATGCTTACCGTTACTAGTCCAATCTCGATTCGGCGGCATTGTGGGATGAAGCGGCCCAGACCGACCTTACACGTACTCTTACGTGAGACTGGTTCCACCGACTGACATGCACTAGCTGCATAAGGTGGCTAGCGGGTGTCTGTCTCTCCCACTTTAGTCGGATCGGATTCGATGAAAAGGGTCCTTATGAAGGGTAAATAGCAATTGGCATATCACGTTGTGGTTTTTGCGTAGGTAAGAAACGTTCTTGCTAGAAACCCATAGCAGCCACGTAAAACATGCAAACAACAATTAGAGGACGTCTAACTTGTTTTTGCAGGGTATGCTATGTGATGTGATATGGACAAAAGGATGTGATGAATGATATGTGATGTATGAGATTGATCATGTTCTTGTAATAGGAATCACGACTTGCATGTCGATGAGTATGACAACCGGCAGGAGCCATAGGAGTTGTCTTTATTTATTGTATGACCTGCGTGTCATTAAACAACGCCATGTAATTACTTTACTTTATTGCTAACCGGTAGCCCTAGTAGCAGAAGTAATAAGTTGGCGAGACAACTTCATGGAGACACGATGATGGAGATCATGATGATGGAGATCATGGTGTCATGCCGGTGACAAGATGATCATGGAGCCCCAAGATGGAGATCAAAGGAGCTATATGATATTGGCCATATCATGTCACTATTATTTGATTGCATGTGATGTTTATCATGTTTTTGCATCTTATTTGCTTAGAACGACGGTAGTAAATAAGATGATCCCTCATTAAAATTTCAAGAAAGTGTTCCCCCTAACTGTGCACCGTTGCGAAAGTTCGTCGTTTCGAAGCACCACATGAAGATCGGGTGTGATAGATTCTTACGTTCGAATACAACAGGTGTTGACGAGCCTAGCATGTACAGACATGGCCTCGGAACACATGCGAAACACTTAGGTTAACTTGACGAGCCTAGCATGTACAAACATGGCCTCGGAACACAAGAGACCGAAAGGTCGAGCATGAGTCGTATAGAAGATACGATCAGCATGAAGATGTTCACCGATGTTGACTAGTCCGTCTCACGTGATGATCGGACACGGCCTAGTTGACTCGGATCATGTAATCACTTAGATGACTAGAGGGATGTCTATCTGACTGGGAGTTCATAAGATGAACTTAATTATCCTGAACATAGTCAAAAGGTCTTCGCAAATTATGTCGTAGCTCGCGCTTCAGTTCTACTGTTTAGTTATGTTCCTAGAGAAAATTTAGTTGAAAGTTGATAGTAGCAATTATGCGGACTAGGTCCATAAACTGAGGATTGTCCTCATTGCTTCATAGAAGGCTTATGTCCTTAATGCACCGCTCAGTGTGCTGAACCTCGAACGTTGTCTATGGATGTTGCGAACATCTGACATACACATTTTGATAACTACGTGATAGTTCAGTTAAACGGCTTAGAATTGAGGCACCGAAGACGTTTTGAAACGTCGCGAAACATATGAGATGTTTCGAGGGCTGAAATTGGGATTTCAGGCTCGTGCCCACGTCAAGAGGTATGAGACCTCCGACGATTTTCTTAGCCTGCAAACTAAGGGAGAAAAGCTCAATTGTTGAGCTCGTGCTCAGATTGTCTGAGTACAACAATCATTTGAATCGAGTGGGAGTTGATCTTCCAGATGAGAAAGTGATGCTTCTCCGAAGTCATTACCACCAAGCTGCTAGAGCTTCGTGATGAACTATAATATATCAGGGACATATATGATGATCCTTGAGATATTTGCGATGTTTGACACCACAAAAGTAGAAATCAAGAAGGAGCATCAATTGTTAATGGTTGGTGAAACCACTAGTTTCAAGAAGGGCAAGGGCACGAAGGGATACTTCATGAAATGGCAATTCAGCTGCTGCTCTAGTGAAGAAACCCAAGGTTGAACCCAAACCCGAGACTAAGTGCTTCTGTAATAAGGGAAACAACCACTGGAGCAGAATTACCCTAGATACTTGGTAGATGAGAAGGCTGGCAAGGTCGATAGAAGTATATTGGATATACATTGTGTTGATGTGTACTTTACTAGTACTCCTAGTAGCACCAGGGTATTAGATACCGGTTCGGTTGCTAAGTGTTAGTAACTCGAAATAAAAGCTACGGAATAAACGGAGACTAGCTAAAGGTGAGCTGACGATATGTGTTGGAAGTGTTTCCAATGTTGATATGATCAAGCATCACATGCTCCCTCTACCATCGAGATTGGTGTTTGCGTTGAGCATAGACATGGTTGGATTATGTCTATCGCAATGCAGTTATTCATTTAAGGAGAATAACGGTTACTCTGTTTATTTGAATAATACCTTCAATGGTCTTGCACCTAAAATGAATGATTCATTGAGTCTCGATCATAGTGATACACATGTTCATGCCAAAAGATATAAGATAGTAATGATAGTACCACCTACTTGTGGCACTGCCACTTAAGTCATATCGGTATAAAACGCATGAAGAAGCTCCATGTTGATGGATCTTTGGACTCACTCATTTTTGAAAGGTTTGAGACATGCGAACCATGTCTATTGGTGTATATGCATGAAGAAACTCCATGCAAATGGACCGTTTGGACTCACTTGATTTTGAATCACTTGAGACATGCAAATCATACCACATGGGCAAGATGACTGAAAGCCTCGTTTTCAGTAAAATGGAACTAGAAAGCAACTTGTTGGAAGTAATACATTTTGATGTGTGCAATCCAATGAGTGCTGAGGCATGTAGTGGATATCGTTATATTCTTACTTCACAAGTGATTTGAGTAGATGTTGAGTATATTTACTTGATGAATCACGAGTCTGAATTATTGAAAGGTTCAAGTAATTTCAGGGTGAAGTTGAAAGATCGTCGTGACAAGAGGATAAAATATCTATGATATGATCATAGAGATGAATATCTGAATTACGAGTTTGGCACAGAATTAAGACATTGTGGAAATTGTTTCACAACTAATACAGCCTGGAACACCATAGTGTGATGGTGTGTCCGAACATCATAATTGCACCCTATTGGATATGATGCATACCATGATGTCTCTTATCGAATTACCACGAGAGTTTATGGGTTAGGCATTAAAGACAACCACATTCACTTTAAATAGGGCACCACGTAATTACGATGAGATGACACCATATGAACTATGGTTTAGAGAAACCTAAGCTGTCATTTCTTAGAAGTTTGGGGCTGCGACGCTTATGTGAAAAAGTTTCAGGCTGATAAGCTCGAACCCAAAGCGGATAAATGCATCTTCATAGGACACCCAAAACAGTTGGGTATACCTCCTGTCTCAGATCCGAAAGCAATAAGGGATTATTTCTAGAATCGGGTCCTTTCTCGAGGAAAAGTTTCTCTCGAAAGAATTGAGTGGGAGGATGGTGGAGACTTGATGAGGTTATTGAACCGTCTCTTCAACTAGTGTGTGGCAGGGCACATGAGTTGTTCCTGTGGCACCTACACCAATTGAAGTGGAAGCTTATGATAGTGATCATGAAACTTCAGATCAAGTCACTACCAAACCTCGTGGGATGACAAGGATGCGTACTACTTCAGAGTGGTACGTAATCCTGTCTTGGAAGTCATGTTGCTAGACAACAATGAACCTACGAGCTATGGAGAAGCGATGGTGGGCCCGAATTCCAATAAATGGCTCGAGGCCATAAAATCCGAGAGAGGATCCATGTATGAAAACAAAGTGAAGACTTTGGCAGAACGGCTCGATGGTCGTAAGGCTATTGAGTACAGATGGATTTTAAAAAGGAAGACAGACAATGATGGTAAGTATCACCATTAAGAAAGCTCGACTTGTCGTTAAGATTTTTTCCGACAAGTTCAAGGAGTTGACTACGATGAGACTTTCTCACTCGTAGCGATGCTAAGAGTCTGTTGGAATTATATTAGCGATTACTGCATTATTTATGAAATCTTGCAGATAGGATGTCAAAAACCATTGTTTCCTCGACGATTTTCTTGAGGAAAGGTTGTATGTGATACAACCGGAAGGTTTTGTCAATCCTGAAAGATGCTAATAAGTATGCAAAGCTCCAGCAATCCTTCTAAGGACTGGAGTAAGCATCTCGGAGTTGGAATGTATGCTTTGATGAGATGATCAAAGATTTTGGGTGTATACAAAGTTTATGAGAAACTTGTATTTCCAAAGAAGTGAGTGGGAGCACTATAGAATTTCTGATGAATATATGTTGTTGACATGTTGTTAATCAGAAATGACATAGAATTTTGGAAAGCATATAGGGTTATTTGGAAAGTGT
Source organism: Triticum aestivum (assembly GCF_018294505.1). NCBI lineage: Eukaryota > Viridiplantae > Streptophyta > Magnoliopsida > Poales > Poaceae > Triticum > Triticum aestivum. Next base: position 451,853,181 of record NC_057812.1, on the reverse strand, counting down.
TTTTCAATGGAAAGCCTGGATTAAGCTACTTGAACATTGAGCATCAAGATCTATAAGGATAGATCAAAACGCTTAATGGTACTTTCAAATGAGCACATACCTTGACATGATCTTGAAGGTGTTCAAGATGGATCAGCCAAAGAAGGAGTTCTTGCCTGAGTTGTAAGGTATGAAGTTAAGACTTAAAGCTCGACCACGGCAGAAGAAAGAGGAAGGACGAAGGTCGTCCCCTATGCTTTTGTCATAGGCTCTATATGGTATGCCATGCTAAGTACCGCACCTGATGTGTGCCTTGCCACATGTCTGGCAAGAGGGTACAAAGGTGATCCAGGAGTGGATCAGTAGATAGCGGTCAAAAAATTGTCCTTGGAGTAATAAGACATGTTTCTCGATTATGGAGGTGATAAAGATTTTGGCGTAAAGGGTTACATCGATGCAAACTTTAACACCTATCCGAATGACTCTGAGTAGCAAACCGGATACGTATAGTGGAGCAACCATTTGGAATAGCTCCAAGTGGAGCGTGGAAGCAACATTTATAATATGACCTAGAGATTTGCGAAGTACATACGGATCTGAATGTTGCAGACCCGTTGACTAAAACCTCTCTCACAAGCAAAACATGATCAAACCCAGAACTCATTGAGTCTTAGTCACATGATGATGTGAACTAGTTTAGTGACACTAGTAAACTCTTTGGATGTTGGTCACATGGCGATGTGACCTGTGAGTGTTAATCACATGACAATATGAACTAGATTATTGACTCTAGTGCAAGTGGGAGACTGTTGGAAATATGCCCTAGAGGCAATAATAAATTAGTTATTATTATTATATTTCCTTGTTCATGATAATCGTTTATTATCCATGCTAGAATTGTATTGATAGAAAACTCAGATACATGTGTGGATACATAGACAACACCATGTCCCTAGTAAGCCTCTAGTTGACTAGCTCGTTGATCAATAGATGGTTACGGTTTCCTGACCATGGACATTGGATGTCATTGATAACGGGATCACATCATTAGGAGAATGATGTGATGGACAAAGACCCAATCCTAAGCCTAGCACAAGATCATGTAGTTCGTATGCTAAAGCTTTTCTAATGTCAAGTATCATTTCCTTAGACCATGGGATTGTGCAACTCCCGGATACCGTAGGAGTGCTTTGGGTGTGCCAAACGTCACAATGTAACTGGGTGGCTATAAAGGTACACTACAGGTATCTCCAAAAGTGTCTGTTGGGTTGGCACGAATCGAGACTAGGATTTGTCACTCTGTGTAAACGGAGAGGTATCTCTGGGCCCACTCGGTAGGACATCATCATAATGTGCACAATGTGATCAAGGAGTTGATCACGGGATGATGTGTTACAAAACGAGTAAAGAGACTTGCCGGTAACGAGATTGAACAAGGTATCGGGATACTAACGATCGAATCTCGAGCAAGTATCGTACCGCTAGACAAAGGGAATTGTATACGGGATTGATCGAATCCTCGACATCGTGGTTCATCCGATGAGATCATCGTGGAACATGTGGGAACCAACATGGGTATCCAGATCCCGCTGTTTGTTATTGACCGGAGAACGTCTCGGTCATGTCTGCATGGTTCCCGAACCCGTAGGGTCTACACACTTAAGGTTCGGTGACGCTAGGGTTATAGAGATATTAATATGCGGTAACCCGAAAGTTGTTCGGAGTCCCAGATGAGATCCCGGACGTCACGAGGAGTTCCAGAATGGTCTGGAGGTAAAGATTTATATATGGGAAGTCTTGTTTTGGTCGCCGAAAAAGTTTCGCGCATTATTGGTATTGTACCGGGAGTGCCGAAAGGGGTCCGGGGGTCCACCAAGGGGGTCCACCTGCCCCGGGGGCCACATGGGCTGTAGGGGTGTGCGCCTTGGCCTATATGGGCCAAGGGCACCGGCCCCAAGAGGCCCATGCGCCAAGAGATAAGGGAAAGAAAGAGTCCTAAAGGGGGAAGGCACCTCCTGGGTGCCTTGGGGAGGATGGACTCCTCCCTGGCCGCACCCTTCCTTGGAGGAAGGGCCAAGGCTGCGCCCCCCCTCTCCCTTGGCCCTATATATAGTGGGGGGAAGGGAGGGCAGCCGCACCTAAGCCTCGGCGCCTCCCTCTCCCTCCCATGACACATCTCCCTCCTCCCGCAGCGCTTGGCGAAGCCCTGTTGGAATCCCGCTACTTCCACCACCACGCCGTCGTGCTGCTGGATCTCCATCAACCTCTCCTCCCCCCTTACTGGATCAAGAAGGAGGAGACATTGCTGCTCCGTACATGTGTTGAACGCGGAGGTGCCGTCCGTTCGGCGCTAGGATCATCGGTGATTTGGATCACGACGAGTACGACTCCATCAACCCCGTTCTCTTGAACGCTTCCGCGCGTGATCTACAAGGGTATGTTGATCCACTCCTCCCTCGTTGCTAGATGACTCCATAGATAGATCTTGGTGACACATAGGAAATTTTTGAATTTATGCTATGTTCCCCAACACTTTGTTCTCATTCATGGATCCCATCTCAGATTTCATGGCCTCAAGCCATTTTGCATAATCTGGGCTCATCATCGCTTCCTCATAGTTCGTAGGTTCGTCATGGTCAAGTAACATGACCTCCAGAACAGGAATATCGTACCACTCTGGTGCGGATCTCACTCTGGTTGACCTACGAGGTTCGGTAGTAACTTGATCAGAAGTTTCATGATCATCATCATTAGCTTCCTCACTTACTAGTGTAGGAATCACTGGAACTGATCTCAGTCATGAACTACTTTCCAATAAGGGAGCAAGTACAATTACCTCATCAAGTTCTACTTTCCTCCCACTCACTTTTTTCGAAAGAAATCCTTCTCTAGAAAGGATCCATTCTTAGCAACGAATATCTTGCCTTCGGATCTGTGATAGAAGGTGTACCCAACAGTCTCCTTTGGGTATCCTATGAAGACACATTTCTCCGATTTGGGTTCGAGCTTATCAGGTTTAAGCTTTTTCACATAAGCATCGCAACCCCAAACTTTAAGAAACGACAACTTGGGTTTCTTGCCAAACCATAGTTCATAAGGTGTCGTCTCAACGGATTTAGATGGTGCCCTATTTAACGTGAATGCAGCCGTCACTAAAGCATAACCCCAAAATGGTAGCGGTAAATCAGTAAGAGACATCATAGATCGCACCATATCTAGTAAAGTACGATCACGACGTTCGGACACACCATTACGCTGTGGTGTTCCGGGTGGCATGAGTTGCGAAACTATTCCGCATTGTTTCAAATGAAGACCAAACTCGTAACTCAAATACTATGTTTCATTAAGTAGATATACCCATATCTGCTCAAATCATCTGTGAAGTGAGAAAATAACGATATCCACCGCGAGCCTCAATGTTCATTGGACCACATACATCAGTATGTATGATTTCCAATAACTCTGTTGCTCGCTCCATTGTTTCGGAGAATGGAGTTTAGTCATCTTGCCCATGAGGCATGGTTCACAAGTACCAAGTGATTCATAATCAAGTGATTCCAGAAATCCATCAAAATGGAGTTTCTTCATGCACTTTACACCAATATGACCCAAATGACAGTGCCACAAATAAGTTGCAATATCATTATCAACTCTGCATCTTTTGGCTTCAATACTATGAACATGTGTATCACTACTATCAAGATTTAGTAAAATAGACCACTCATCAAGGGTGCATGATCATAAAAGATATTACTCATATAAATAGAACAACCATTATTCTCTGATTTAAATGAATAGCCGTCTCGCATCAAACAAGATCCAGATATAATGTTCATGCTCAATGCTGGCACCAAATAACAATTATTTAGGTCTAAAACTAATCCCGAAGGTAGATGTAGAGGTAGCGTGCCGACGGTGATCACATCGACTTTGGAACCATTTCCCACGCGCATCGTCACCTCGTCCTTAGTCAATCTTCGCTTAATCCGTAGCCCCTGTTTTGAGTTGTAAATATTAGCAACAAAACCAGTATCAAATACCCAGGCACTACTGCGAGCATTAGTAAGGTACACATCAATAACATGTATATCAAATATACCTTTCACTTTGCCATCCTTCTTTTCCGCCAAATACTTGGGGCAGTTCCGCTTCCAGTGACCAGTCCCTTTGCAGTAGAAGCACTCAGTCTCGGGCTTAGGTCCAGACTTGGGTTTCTTCACTTGAGCAGCGGCTGGCTTGTTGTTCTTCTTGAAGTTCCCCTTCTTCCCTTTACCCTTTTTCTTGAAACTGGTGGTCTTGTTGACCATCAATACTTGATGCTCTTTCTTGATTTCTAGCTCCGCAGCCTTTAGCATTGCGAAGAGCTTAGGAATCGTCTTATCCATCCCTTGCATATTATAGTTCATCACGAAGCTCTTGTAGCTTGGTGGCAGTGATTGAAGAACTCTGTCAATGACACTATCATCAAAAAGATTAACTCCCAGCTGAGTCAAGTGGTTGTGGTACCTAGACATTCTGAGTATATGTTCACTCAGAACTATTATCCTCCATTTTATAGCTGTAGAACTTATTGGAGACTTCATATCTCTCAATCTGGGCATTTGCTTGAAATATCAACTTCAACTCCTGGAACATCTCATATGCTCCATGACGTTCAAAACGTCGTTGAAGTCCCGGTTCTAAGCCGTAAAGCATGGCACACTGAACTATCGAGTAGTCATCAGCTTTGCTCTGCCAGGTGTTCACAACATCTGGCGTTGCTCCTGCAACAGGTTTGTCACCTAGCGATGCTTCCAAGACGTATTCTTCTGTGCAGCAATGAGGATAATCCTCAAGTTACGGACCCAGTCTGTGTAGTTGCTACCATCATCTTTCAACCTAGCTTTCTCTAGGAACACATTAAAATTCAACGGAACAACAGCACGGGTCATCTATCTACAACAACATAGACTTGCAAAATACTATCAGGTACTAAGTTCATGATAAATTAAAGTTCAATTAATCAAATTACTTAAGAACTCCCACTTAGATAGACATCCCTCTAATCATCTAAGTGATCATGTGACCCATATCAACTAAACCATGTCTGATCATCACGTGAGATGGAATAGTTTTCAATGGTGAACATCACTATGTTGATCATATCTACTATATGATTCACGCTCGACCTTTCGGTCTCGGTGTTCCGAGGCCATATCTGCATATTCTAGGCTCGTCAAGTTTAACCCTAGTATTCGGCGTGTGCAAAACTGGCTTGCACCCGTTGTATGTGAACGTAGAGCTTATCACACCCGATCATGACGTGGTGTCTCGACACGACGAACTGTAGCAATGGTGCATACTCAGGGAGAACACTTATACCTTGAAATTTAGTGAGAGATCATCTTATAATGCTACCGTCGAACTAAGCAAAATAAGATGCATAAAGTATAAACATCACATGCAATCAATATAAGTGATATGATATGTCCATCATCATCTTGTGCCTTTGATCTCCATCTCCAAAGCACTGTCATGATCACCATTGTCACCGGCTTAACACCTTGATCTCCATCGAAGCATCTTTGTCGTCTCGCCAACTATTGCCTTTACGACTATCGCTACCGCTTAGTGATAAAGTAAAGCAATCACATGACGGTTGCATTTCATACAATAAAGCGACAACCATATGGCTCTTGCCAGTTGCCGATAACTGTGTTACAAAACATGATCATCTCATACAATAAAATTTAGCATCATGTCTTGACCATATCACATCACAAGATGCCCTGCAAAAACAAGTTAGACGTCATCTACTTTGTTGTTGCAAGTTTTACGTGGCTGCTACGGGCTGAGCAAGAACCGTTCTTACCTACGCATCAAAAACCACAACATGGTATAGTGATTGCTTTTTGATCTTCAGAAAGAACCTTGTTCATTGAATCCGATTCAACTAAAGTTGGAGAAACCGACACCCACCAGCCACCTGTGTGCGAAGCACGTCGGTGGAACCAGTCTCGCGTAAGCGTACGCATAATGTCGGTCTAGGCCGCTTCATCCAACAATACCACCGAATCAAGAATCAACTAGTGATGGCAAGCAATATGTATATACCCACGCCCACAACTCCTTTGTGTTCTACTCGTGCATATAACATCTGCGCATAGACCTGGCTTGGATGCCACTGTTGGGGAACGCAGTAATTTAAAAAAAATCCTACGCACACGCAAGATCTATCATGGTGATGCATACCAACGAGAGGGGAAGAGTGTTGTCCACATACCCTCGTAGACCGTAAGTGGAAGCGTTATGACAACGCGGTTGATGTAGTTGTACGTCTTCACGATCTGACCGATCCTAGTACCGAAAGTACGACACCTCCGCGATCTGCACACGTTCGGCTCGGTGACGTCCCACGAACTCTTGATCCAGCTGAGTGTCGAGGGAGAGCTTTGTTAACACGACGGTGTGATGACAGTGATGATGAAGCTACCGGCGCAGGGCTTCGCCTAAGCACTACGGCGATATGACCGAGGTGGATTATGGTGGAGGGGGGCACCACACACGTCTAAGGGATCAATGATCAACTTGTGTGTCCTAGGGTGCCCCTGCCCCCGTATATAAAGGAGCAAGGGGGGAGGACGACTGGCCCTTGGGGCGCGCCAAGGAGGGGAGGAGTCCTCCTCCTAGTAGGAGTAGGACTCCCCCTTTCCTAGTCCAACTAGGAGGAGGAAGGGGAAGGAAGGAGACGAGAAGGGAGAAGGAAAGGGGGCGCCGCCCGAAGGAAATATGCCCTAGAGGCAATAATAAAGTTGTTATTTATATTTCCTTATATCATGATAAATGTTTATTATTCATGCTAGAATTGTATTAACCGGAAACTTAGTACATGTGTGAATACATAGACAAACAGAGTGTCACTAGTTTGCCTCTACTTGACTAGCTCATTGAATCAATGATGGTTATGTTTCCTAACCATAGACATGAGTTGTCATTTGATTAACGGCATAGATTGACATGACCCATTCCATTAGCTTAGCACCCGATCGTTTAGTATGTTGCTATTGCTTTCTTCATGACTTATACATGTTCCTATGACTATGAGATCATGCAACTTCCGAATACCGGAGGAACACTTTGTGTGCTACCAAACGTCACAACGTAACTGGGTGATTATAAAGGTGATCTACGGGTGTCTCCGATGGTGTTTGTTGAGTTGGCATGGATCAAGATTAGGATTTTTCACTCCGATTTTCGGAGAGCTATCTCTGGGCCCTCTCGGTAATGTACATCACAATAAGCCTTGCAAGCAATGTAGCTAATGAGTTAGTGACAGGATGTAGTATTACGGAACGAGTAAAGAGACTTGCCAGTAACGAGATTGAACTAGGTATTGAGATACCGACGATCAAATCTCGGGCAAGTAACATACCGATGACAAAGGGAACAACGTATACCGTTATGCAGTTTGACCGATAAAGATCTTCTTAGAATATGTAGGAGCCAATATGAGCATCCAGATTACGCTATTGGTTATTGACCAGAGACATGTCTCGGTCATGTCTACATAGTTCTCGAACCCGTAGGGTCTGCACGCTTAACGTTCGGTGACGATCGGTATTACGATTTTATGTGTTTTGATGTATCAAAGGTAGTTCGGAGTCCCGGATTTGATCACGGACATGACGAGGAGTCTCGAAATGGTCGAGACGTAAAGATAGATATATTGGAAGCATATGTTTGGACATCGGAATGGTTCCGGGTGAAATCTGGAGTATACCGGAGCACCGGGAGGTTACCGGAACCCCTCAGGAGGTGTATGGGCCTTATTGGGCCTTAGTGGAAGAGAGGGAGAAGAAGCAAAGGAGGGGGCACCCCCCCGAAGCCCAATCTGAATTGGGAGAGGGGCCGGGCCCCCTTTCCTTCCTTCTTCCTCCTCCTTCCTTCTCTCCTAAAACCAAACAAGGGAAGGGGGAATCCTACTCCCGGTGGGAGTAGGACTCCCTTGGGCGCGCCTAGAGAGGTCGGCCCCCTCCCCCTCCTCCACTCCTTTGTATACGGGGGAGGGGGGCACCCCATGGACACACAAGTTGATCATTGATCTTTAGCCGTGTGCGGTGCCCCCCTCTACCATAATCCACCTCGGTAATATCGTAGCGGTGCTTAGGAGAAGCCCTGTTCCGGTAGCAACATCATCACCATCATCACACCGTCGTGCTGATGAAACTCTCCCTCGAAGCTCTACTGGTTCATGAGTTCGCGGGACGTCACCGAGCTGAACGTGTGCAGATCGCGGAGGTGTTGTACCTTCGGTGCTAGATCGGTCGATCGTGAAGACGTACGACTACATCAACCGCGTTGTCATAACGCTTCAGCTTACGGTCTATGAGGGTACATAGACGATACTCTCCCCTCTCATTGCTATGCATCACCATGATCTTGCGTGTGCGTAGGAATTTTTTTGAAATTACTGTGTTCCCCAACAGTGGCATCCGAGCCAGGTTTATGCGTAGATGTTATATGCATGAGTAGAACACAAAGGAGTTGTGGGTGTGGGTATATACATATTGCTTGCCATCACTAGTTGATTGTTGGATGAAGCGGCCCAGACTGACATTACGCATACGCTTACGCGAGATTGGTTCTACCGACGTGCTTCGCGCACAGGTGGCTAGTGGGTGTCTGTTTCTCCAGCTTTAGTTGAATCGGATTCAATGAACAGGGTTCTTTCTGAATATCAAAAAGCAATCACTATACCGCGTTGTGGTTTTTGATGCGTAGGTAAGAACGGTTCTTGCTCAGCCCATAGCAGCCACGTAAAACTTGCAACAACAAAGTAGAGGACGTCTAACTTGTTTTTGCAGGGCATCTTGTGATGTGATATGGTCAAGACATGATGCTAAATTTTATTGTATGAGATTATCATGTTTTGTAACATAGTTATCGGCAACTGGCAGGAGCCATATGGTTGTCGTTTTATTGTATGAAGTGTAATCGCCATGTAATTGCTTTACTTTATCACTAAGCGGTAGCGATAGTCATAGAGGAAATAGTTGGCGAGACGACAACGATGCTTCGATGGAGATCAAGGTGTCAAGCCGGCGATGATGGTGATCATGACAGTGCTTTGGAGATGGAGATCAAAGGCACAAGATGATGATGGCCATATCATATCACTTATATTGATTGCATGTGATGTTAATCCTTTATGCATCTTATTTTGCTTAGTTCGGCGGTAGCATTATAAGATGATCTCCCACTAAATTTCAAGGTATAAGTGTTCTACCTGAGTATGCATCGTCGCTATAGCTCGTCATGCCGAGACACCGCGTGATGATCAGGTGTGATAAGCTCTACGTTCACATACAACGGGTGCAAGCCAGTTTTGCGCACGCAGAATACTCGGATTAAACTTGACGAGCCTAGCATATGCAGATATGGCCTTGAAACACTGGAGACCAAAAGGTCGAGCGTGAATCATATAGTAGATATGATCAACATAGTGATGTTCACCATTGAAAACTACTCCATCTCACGTGATGATCGGACATGGTTTAGTTGATATGGATCACGTAATCACTTAGATGATTAGAGATATGTCTATCTAAGTAGGAGTTCTTAAGTATTTTGATTAACTGAACTTTAATTTATCATGAACTTAGTACCTGATAGTATTTTGCATGTCTATGTTGTTGTATATAGATGGTCGTGATGTTGTTCCGTTGAATTTTAATGCGTTCCTAGAGAAAGCTAAGTTGAAAGATGATGGTAGCAACTACACGGACTGGGTCCGTAAATTGAGGATTATCCTCATTGCTGCACAGAAGAATTACATCCTGGAAGCACAGCTAGGTGAAAACCCCGCTGCAGGAGCAACGCCAGATGTTATGAACACCTGGCAGAGAAAAGCTGATGACTACTCGATAGTTTAGTGTGCCATGCTTTACGACTTAGAACAGGACTTCAACGACATTTTGAACGTTATGGAGCATATGAGATGTTCCAGGAGTTGAAGTTAATATTTCAAGCAAATGCCCGGATTGAGAGATATGAAGTCTCCAATAAGCTCTATAGCTGCAAAATAGAGGAGAATAGTTCTGTCAGTGAACATATACTCAGAATGTCTAGGTACCTGATATGTCTCCAACGTATCTATAATTTTTATTGTTCCATGCTATTATATATTCTATTTTGGATGTTTAATGGGCTTTATTATACACTTTTATATTATTTTTGGGACTAACCTATTAACCCAAGGCCCAGTGCAAATTGCTGTTTTTTGCCTATTTCAGTGTTTCGCAGAAAAGGCATATCAAATGGAGTCCAGATGGAATGAAACCTTCAGGAGCGTGATTTTTGGAACAAACGTGATCTAGAAGACTTGGAGTGGACGTCAAGAAACAACCGAGGAGGCCACGAGGCAAGGGGGCGCGCCTACCCCCTGGGCGTGCCCTCCCCCCTCGTGGGCCCCTCACGGCTCAACCGACCTACTTCTTCCTCCTATATATACTCATATACCCTGAAAACATCCAGGAGCACCACGAAACCCTATTTCCACCGCCACAACCTTCTATACCCAAGAGATCCCATCTTGGGGCCTTTTCCAGAGCTCCGCCGGAGGGGGCATCGATCACGAAGAGCCTCTACATCAACTCCATGGCCCCTCCGATGATGTGTGAGTAGTTTACTTCAGACCTTCAGGTCCATAGCTATTAGCTAGATGGCTTCCTCTCTCTCTTTGAATCTCAATACAAAGTTCTCCTCGATCTTCTTGGAGATCTATTCGATGTAACTCTTTTTGCAGTGTGTTTGTCGAGATCCGGTGAATTGTGGGTTTATGATCAAGTCTATCTATGAACAATATTTGATTCTTCTCTGAAATCTTTTATGTATGACTAGTTATCTTTGCAAGTGTCTTTGAATTATCAGTTTGGTTTGGCCTAATAGATTGATCTTTCTTGCAATGGGAGAAGTGTTTAGCTTTGGGTTCAATCTTGCGGTGCTCGATCCCAGTGACAGAAAGGGAAACGACAGGTATTGTATTGTTGCCATCGAGGATAAAAAGATGGGTTTACATCATATTGCTTGAGTTTATCCCTCTACATCATGTCATCTTACCTAATGCGTTACTCTGTTCTTATGAACTTAATACTCTAGATGCATGCTGGATAGCGGTCGATGTGTGGAGTAATAGTAGTAGATGCAAGCGGGAGTCGGTCTACTTGTCACGGACGTGATGCCTATATACATGATCATGCCTAGATATTCTCATAATTATTCGCTTTTCTATCAATTGCTCGACAGTAATTTGTTCACCCACCGTAATACTTATGCTATCTTGAGAGAAGCCACTAGTGAAACCTATGGCCCCGGGTCTATTCTCCATTATATTAATCTTCCGTCAACAAGATATTTCTATTACCTTTTATTTTGCAATCTTTACTTTTAATCTTTATCATAAAAATACCAAAAAAATTATCTTATCATCTCTATCAGATCTCACTCTCGTAAGTGACCGTGAAGGGATTGACAACCCCTTTATCACGTTGGTTGTGAGGTTATTATTTGTTTGTGTAGGTATGAGGGACTTGCGTGTGGCCTCCTACTGGATTGATACCTTGGTTCTCAAAAACCAAGGGAAATACTTACGCTACTTTGATGCATCACCCTTTCCTCTTCAAGGGAAAACCAACGCAGTGCTTAAGAGGTAGCAAGAAGGATTTCTGGCGCCGTTGCCGGGGAGTCTACGCACAAGTCAAGACATACCAAGTACCCATCACAAACTCTTATCCCTCGCAATACATTATTTGCCATTTGCCTCTCGTTTTCCTCTCCCCCACTTCACCCTTGCCGTTTTATTCACCCTCTTTTTCCGTTCCCCTTCTCTTTTCCAGTTCGTCTCTTTTTGTTTGCTTCTTGTTTGCTTGTGTGTTGGATTGCTTGTTTGTCACAATGGCTCAAGATAACACTAAATTATGTGATTTTTCCAATACCAACAATAATGATTTTATTAGAACTCTGATTGCTCCTATTACCGATGCTGAATCTTGTGGAATTAATGTTGCTTTGCTGAATCTTGTCATGAAAGATCCGTTTTCCGGCCTTCCTTGTGAAGATGCCACTATCCATCTAAACAACTTTGTTGATTTGTGTGATATCCAAAAGAATAAATATGTGGATAATGATATTGTTAAACTAAAGCTATTCCTGTTTTCGCTTAGAGATCGTGCTAAAACTTGGTTTTCGTCTTTGCCTAAAAATAGTATCGATTCATGGAATAAGTGCAAAGATGCTTTTATCTCTAAGTATTTTCCTCCCGCTAAGATCATCTCTCTTAGAAACGATACTACGAATTTTAAGAAACTTGATCATGAATATGTTGCACAAGCTTGGGATAGGATGAAATTAATGATACATAATTGCCCTACACATAGTTTGGATCTTTGGATGATTATACAAAAAATTTATGCCGGATTGAATTTTGCTTCTAGAAATCTTTTAGATTCGGCCGCGGGAGGCACTTTTATGGAAATCACTTTAGGATAAGCTACTAAACTCCTAGATAATATTATGGCTAATTATTCTCAATGGCACACTGAAAGATTGACTAGTAAAAAGGTTCATGCAATAGAAGAAATTAATGTTTTGAGTGGAAAGATGGATGAACTTATGAAATTGTTTGCTAATAAGAGTGTTTATTCTGATCCTAATGATATGCCTTTGTCTACTTTGATTGAGAATAATAATGAATCTATGGATGTGAATTTTGTTGGTAGGAACAATTTTGGTAATAACGCTTATAGAGGTAATTTTAATCATAGGCCCTTTCCTAGTAATCCCTCTAATAATTATGGTAATTCCTACAACAATTCTTATGGAAATTATAATAAGATGCCCTCTGATTTTGAATCTAATATTAAAGAATTTATTAGTTTGCAAAAGAGTTCCAATGCTTTGATTGAAGAAAAATTGTCTAAGATTGATGAGTTGGCTAGGAACGTGGATAGAATTTCTCTCGATGTTGATTCTTTGAAACTTAGATCTATTCCACCTAAGCATGGTATCAATGAGTCTCTCAAAGCTATGAGAATTTCCATTGATGAGTGCAAAGAAAGAACCGCTAGGATGCGTGCTAAAAAAGATTGCTTTGTGAAAGCGTGTTCTTCTAGTTTTGATGATAACAAGGATGAAGATCTAAAAGTGATTGACGTGTCTCCTATTAAATCTTTGTTTTGAAATATGAATCTTGATAATTATGGGACTGGAGATGAGTCAACTTTAGTTAGAAGGCGTCCCAATGATTCGGAGTTTTAAAATCTTGATGCAAAAATTGATAAAAGTGGGATTGGAGAGGTCAAAACTTTAAATAGCAATGAACCCACTATCTTGGATTTCAAGGAATTTAATTATGATAATTGCTATTTGATAGATTGTATTTCCTTGTTGCGATTCGTGCTAAATTCTCCACATGCTTATAGTCAAAATAAAGCTTTTACTAAACATATCGTTGATGCTTTAATGCAATCTTATGAAGAAAATCTTGAATTGGAAGTTTCTATCCCTAGAAAACTTTATGATGAGTGGGAACCTACTATTAAAATTAAAATTAAAGATCATAGATGCTATGCTTGGTGTGATTTGGGTGCTAGTGTTTCCACGATTCCTAAAGCCTTGTGTGATTTGCTAGGTTTCCGTGAATTTGATGATTGTTCTTTAAACTTGCATCTTGCATATTTCACCATTAAGAAACCTATGGGAAGAATTAATGATGTTCTTATTTTTGCAAATAGGAATTATGTGCCCGTAGATTTCATTGTCCTTGATATAGATTGCACTCCTACATGTCCTATTATTCTTGGTAGACCTTTCCTTAGAACGATTGGTGCAATTATTGATATGGAGGAAGGGAATATTAGATTCCAATTTCCGTTAAGGAAGGGCATGGAATACTTTCCTAGAAAGAAAATTAAATTACCTTATGAATCTATTATGAGATCCACTTATGGATTGCATACCAAATATGATAATACCTAGATCTATCCTTGCTTTTATGCCTAGCTAGGGGAGTTAAACGATAGCGCTTGTTGGGAGGCAACCCAATTTTATTTTTGTTTCTTGATTTTTGATTCTCTTCAGTAATAAATAATTCATATATCCTCTGTTTAGATGTGGTTTTATGCTTTTAATTAGTGTTTGTGCCAAGTAAAACCTTTGGGAAGACTTGGGGGAAGTCTTTGCGATCTTGCTGTAAAAAACAGAAACTTTAGCGCTCACGAGATTTGCTGCCATTTTTTACTAGAGAGTGATATTTAGTTAATTCCTTTTTTAGATAATTAATAGATAAATTACTCACGTCCAGCAATTTATTTTAGAATTTTTGAGGTTCCATAAGTATTCGAAACCTACAGATTACTACAGACTGTTCTGTTTTTGACAGATTCTGTTTTTCGTGTGTTGTTTGCTTATTTTGATGAATCTATGGCTAGTAATAGAGTTTATGAACCATAGAAAAGTTGGAATACAGTAGGTTTAACACCAATATAAATAAATAATGAGTTCATTTTAGTACCTTAAGTGGTAACGGAGCTCATGAGATTTTCTGTTTAAGTTTTGTGTTGTTAAGTTTTCAAGTTTTGGGTAAAAGATTTAATGGATTATGGAACAAGGAGTGGCAAGAGCCTAAGCTTGGGGATACCCAAGGCACGCCAAGGTAAAATCCAAGGACAACCAAAATCCTAAGCTTGGGGATGCCCCGGAAGGCATCCCCTCTTTCGTCTTCGTCCGTCGGTAACTTTACTTGGAGATGTAGTTTTATTCACCACATGATATGTGTTTTGCTTGGAGTGTCTTGTATGATTTGAGTCTTTGTTTTTTTAGTTTACCACAATCATCCTTGCTGTACACACCTTTTGAGAGAGACACATATTAATCGGAATTCATTAGAATACTCTATGTGCTTCACTTATATTTTTTGAGTTGGATAATTTTGCTCTAGTGCTTCGCTTATATCTTTTAGAGCACGGCGGTGGTTCTATTTTATAGAAATAATTGATCTCTCATGCTTCACTTATATTATTTTGGGAGTCCTTTATAACAGCATGGTAATTTGCTTTGGTTATAAAATTAGTCCTAATATGATAGGCATCCAAGATAAAAACCTGAAAGTGCATTAAAAACTAAGAGAAGTTTGATACTTGATAGTTGTTTTGAGATATAAAGGTGGTAATATTAGAGGTGTGCTAGTTGAGTAATTGTGAAATTGAGAAATACTTGTGTTGAAGTTTGCAAGTCCCGTAGCATGCACGTATGGTAAATGTTGTGTGACAAATTTGAAGCATGAGGTGTTCTTTGATTGCTTTCCTTATGAGTGGCAGTCGGGGACGAGCGATGGTCTTTTCCTACCAATCTATCCCCCTAGGAGCATGCGCGTAGTGCTTGGTTTTGATGACTTGTATATTTTTTCAATAAGTATGTGAGTTCTTTATGACTAATGTTGAGTACATGGATTATACACACTCTCACCCTTCCATCATTGCTAACCTCTTCGGTACCGTCCATTGCCTTTTCTCACCTTGAGAGTTGGTGCAAACTTCGCCGGTGCATCCAAACCCCGTGATATGATACGCTCTATCACACATAAGCCTCCTCATATCTTCCTCAACACAGCCACCATACCTACCTATTATGGCATTTTCATAGCCATTCCGAGATATATTGCCATGCAACTTTCCACCATTCTGTTTATTATGACACGCATCATCATTGTCATATTGCCTTGCATGATCATGTAGTTGACATTGTATTTGTGGCAAAGCCACCATGCTTAATTTTTCATACATGTCACTCTTGATTCATCGCATATCCCGGTACACCGCCGGAGGCATTCACATAGAGTCATATTTTGTTCTAAGTATCGAGTTGTAATTCTTGAGTTGTAAGTAAATAAAAGTGTGATGATCATCATTAGAGCATTGTCCCAAGTGAGGAAAGGATGATGGAGACTATGATTCCCCCACAAGTCGGGATGAGACTCTCGGACGAAAAAAGAGGCCATAAAAAAAGAAGGCCCAAATAAAAAAATGAGAGAAAAAGAGAGAAGGGACAATGTTACTATCCTTTTTCCACACTTCAAAGTAGCACCATGATCTTCATGATAGAGAGTCTCTTATTTTGTCACTTTCATATACTAGTGGAAATTTTTCATTATAGAATTGTCTTGTATATTCCAATGATGGGCTTCCTCAGATGCCCTAGGTCTTCGTGAGCAAGCAAGTTGGATGCACACCCACTTAGTTTCTTTGATGAGCTTTCATATATTTATAGCTCTAGTGCATCTGTTGCATGGCAATCCCTACTCCTTGCATTGACATCAATCGGTGGGCATCTCCATAGCCCATTGATTAGCTGCATCAATGTGAGACTTTCTCCTTTTTGTCTTCTCACACAACCTCAATCATTATATTCTATTCCACCCATAGTGCTATGTCCATGGCTCGTGCTCATATATTGCGTAAAAGTTGAAAGAGTTTGAAAAGGCTAAGTATGAAACAATTGCTTGGCTTGTCATTAGGGTTGTGCATGATGGGAGCATTTTGTTGACGAAAATGAAGCATGGCCAAACTATATGATTTTGTAGGGATAAGCTTTCTTTGGCTATGTTATTTTGATAAGACATAATTGCTTGGTTAGCATGCTTGAAGTATTATTATTTTTATGTCAACATTAAACTTTTATCTTGAATCTTTCGGATCTGAACATTCATGCCACAATAAATAAAATTACATTGAAGAATATGCTAGAAAGCACTCCACATCGAAAATTCTGTTTTTATCATTTACCTACTCCAGGACAAGCAAGAATTAAGCTTGGGGATGCTTGATATGTCTCCAACGTATCTATAATTTTTGATTGTTCCATGCTATCATATATTCTGTTTTGGATGTTTAATGGGCTTTATTATACACTGTAGGATCGAGAAGAGGTGTCTAGAGGGGGGTGAATAGACTCTTAGCAAGAAAAGTTGCAGTTTTTAATTTCTTTAAGTTGAAGTGGAGTTTTGGCACAAGTTTGAACATTCAGAATACATGTCAAGCAAGCATGACAAGTGTATATGAGCAGCGGAAAGTAAATCATGCAAGTTGCAAGAATGTAAAGGGATGGGATTGGAGTGTGTAAACACAAATGGAGACACAAATGCAGAACAAAACAAGGAAAAGAAAATATAGATGAAGAAAAAAAAGAAAACACGAGAGAACTTCATCTAGAATTGGGCGGTGACAAAGTCACCTATGTTAGAGTATATTGACTGAGGAGTCAAGTAAGAACACTTGATCGTAGGTCATACTCATTGAGGGAGTCCTGGATTAGGGGGTCCTCAGACAGCTGGACTATATACTTTGTCCGGACTGTTGGACTATGAAGATACAAGATTGAAGACTTCGTCCCGTGTCCGGGTGGGACTCTCCTTTGCGTGGAAGGCAAGCTTGGCAATTCGGATATGTAGATCTCCTCCCTTGTAACCGACTCTGTGTAACCCTAGCCCCCTCCGGTGTCTATATAAACCGGAGGGTTTAGTCCATAGGACAACAACAATCATAATCATAGGCTAGCTTCTAGGGTTTAGCCTCTACGATCTCGTGGTGGATCAACTCTTGTAATACTCATATCATCAAGATCAATGAAGCAGGAAGTAGGGTATTACCTTCATTGAGAGGGCCAGAACCTGGGTAAACATTGTGTCCCCCGCTCCTGTTACCATCAGCCTTAGACGCACAGTTCGGGACCCCCTACCCGAGATCCGCCGGTTTTGACAACGACATTGGTGCTTTCATCGAGAGTTCCACTGTACCATCGATAAAGGCTTGATGGCTCCTTCGATCATCGGTAACGATGCGATCTAGGGTGAGGTCTTTCTCCCCGGACAGATCTTCGTATTCGGCGGCTTTGTACTATGGGCCAACTCGCTTGGCCATCTGGAGCAGATCGAGAGCTATGCCCCTGGCCATCAGATCAGGTTTGGAAGCTTGAACTATACTGCCGACATCTGCCGAGACTTGATCTTCGACAGATTCGAGCCCATGTCAGGTGCGCCACATAGTCACGACGAGCATGACTTAGCTCTGTCGTTGGACGGTGTTTGGGAGATCACACCTGTGGCTACTCCGGCCCTCAATCTGGAGCAGATCATGCTGTCCGAGGATGGGTGGATGGACCCCGCCACGGAGGCCGCACACTTAGCGGCAATAGAGCCGAATACTGACTTCACCTCCCATGAGGCATGTGTCATCGGACCCTTGGATTCGTCCCCGGCCAGAGGCTTCGAACCTCTTGCGTCCGTGCCTATCGAATCTGATTGGGAACCGATCATGGAGTTTACCTCCGCAGATATCTTTCAGCACTCACCCTTGGGCGACGTGCTAAATTCATTAAGGTCTCTCTCCTTGTCAGGAGACCCTTGGCTGAACTATGTCCGGCTTGAGTGGGAAGCGGACGATGAAATTTGTTCCCCACCCACCACCCACTTAATAGCCACTGTCGACGACTTAACCGCCATGCTTGATTTCGGCTCTGAAGACTTCGACGGTATGGACGACGATGCAGGAGAAGAACAGGAACCACCGCCCACAGGGCGCTGGACAGCCACCCCATCATATGATATATATATGGTGGACACCACCAAAGAAAGCGATGGCAATAAGGCAACGGAGGATAATCCCCTCGAGAAGCAATCTAAGCATCGGCGTCATCGGCGCCGCTCTAAGCCCCGCCATAGCAAAAGCAGCGATACCGGCACAAGAGACAATAACGCTGCGGATAGTGCCGAAGACAAAGACAATCCCCTCCAGCCAGGCTTCGAGCGGGAGGATGGGCAAGCTAGCTGATGACCCACAAGTATAGGGGATCTATCAAATTCATTTTGATAAGTAAGAGTGTCGAACCTAACGAGGAGCAGAAGGAAATGATAAGCGGTTTCCAGCAAGGTATTCTCTGCAAGTACTGAAACAAGTGGTAACAGATAGTTTTGTGATAGGGTAATTTGTAACGAGCAACAAATAACAAAAGTAAATAAAGTGCAGCAAGGTGTCCCAATCCTTTTTGTAGCAAAGGACAAGCCTGGACAAACTCTTATATAGAGAAAAGCCTCCCGAGGACACATGGGAATATCATCAAGCTAGTTTTCATCACGTTCATATGATTCGCGTTCGGTACTTTGATAATTTGGTATGTGGGTGGACCCGTGCTTGGGTACTGTCCTTACTTGGACAAGCATCCCACTTATGATTAACCTCTATTGCAAGCATCCGCAACTACAACAAAAGTATTAAGGTAAACCTAACCATAGTATGAAACATATGGATCCAAATCAGCCCCTTACGAAGCAACGCATAAACTAGGGTTTAAGCTTCTGCCACTCTACCAACCCATCATCTACTTATTACTTCCCAATGCCTTCCTCTAGGCCCAAATAATGGTGAAGTGCCATGTAGTCGACATTCACATGACACCACTAGAGGAGAGACAACATACATCTCATCAAAATATCGAACAAATACCAAATTCACATGACTACTAATAGCAAGACTTGTCCCATGTCCTCAGAAACAAACGTAACTTCTCACAAAGCATATTCATGTTCATAATCAGAGGGGTATTAATATGCATATAGGATCTGAACATATGATCTCCCACCAAATAAACCAACTAGCATCAACTACAAGGAGTAATTAACACTACCAGCAACCTACTAGTACCAATCCCGGACTTGGAGACAAGAATTGGATACAAGAGATGAACTAGGGTTTTGAGAGGAGATGGTGCTGATGAAGATGTTGATGGAGATTGCCCTCTCCCGATGAGAGGAGCGTTGGTGATGACGAGTGCGATGATTTCCCCCTCCCGGAGGGAAGTTTCCCCGGCAGAACAGCTCTGCCGGAGCCCTAGATTGGTTCCGCCAAGGTTCCGCCTCGTGGCGGCGGAGTTTCGTCCGAGAAGATGGCTTCTTATTTTTTTCTCATTGAAAGACTTCATATAGTAGAAGATGGCCACCGGAGGGCTACCAGGGGGGCCACGAGGTAGGGGGCACACCTAGGGGATAGGGCGCGCCCTCCACCCTCGTGGGTAGGGTGTGCCCCCCCGGTGAATTTCTTGCGCTCAGTATTTTTTATATATTCTGAAAACGTCTTCCGTGAAGTTTCAGGACTTTTGGAGCTGTGCAGAATAGATCTCTAATATTTGCTCCTTTTCCAGCCCAGAATCCCAGCTGCCGGCATTCTCCCTCTTTATGTAAACCTTGTAAAATAAGAGAGAATAGGCATAAGTATTGTGACATAATGTGTAATAATAGCCCACAATGCAATAAATATCGATATAAAAGCATGATGCAAAATGGACGTATCAACTCCCCCAAGCTTAGACCTCGCTTGTCCTCAAGCGAAAGCCGAAATCGAAAATTATGTCCACATGTTTAGAGATAGAGGTGTCGATAAAAATAAAATACGGACATGAGGGCATCATGATCATTCTTAGAACAACAACTTACATAATTCTTGTCATATGATCTCTTATTCTAGAGTAGTGATTCAATCACAATTTCAAGTATGAATCGTAAACTTCATTGAAAACTAACAAACTATAATCTTAGTCATTGGAGCAATTGCAATTTATCATAACATAGGAAAGAGTCAATATATAAGAGCTTTTCAGCAAATCCACATACTCAACTATCATATAGTCTTTCACAATTGCTGACACTCACACAATACTTATGGGTATGGAGTTTTAATCGGACACAGAGAAAGATAGGGGCTTATAGTTTTGCCTCCCAACGTTTTACCTCAAGGGTAATGTCAACAATAATAGTTCATGAAAACTCACATCCAATTAGCCATATATACCAGGATCTTTCCAACATACTGTGCTTGCCAAAGGATAAAATGTAAAAAGGAAGGGTGAAGATCACCATGACTCTTATGCAAGGTAGGAGATAAAAGTAAAAGATAGGCCCTTCACAGAGGGAAGCAGAGGTTGTCATGCGCTTTTATGGTTGGATGCACAAAATCTTAATGCAAAAGAACGTCACTTTATATTGCCACTTGTGATATGGACCTTTATTATGCAGTCTGTCGCTTTTATTTCTTCCATATCACACGATCGTATAAAGCTTATTTCTCCCACACTAATAAGTCATACATATTTAGAGAGCAATTTTTATTGCTTGCACCGATGACAACTTACTTGGAGGATCTTACTCAATCCATAGGTAGGTATGGTGGACTCTCATGGCAAAACTGGTTTAAGGGTATTTGGAAGCACAAGTAGTATCTCTACTTGGTGCGATGAATTTGGCTAGCATGAGGGGGAAAGGCAAGCTCAACCATGTTGGATGATCCATGACAATATAATTTATCTCAGATGTAAGAAAACATAACCCATTACGTTGTCTTCCTTGTCCAACGTCAACTCTTTAGCATGTCATATTTTAATGAGTGCTCACAATCATAAAAGATGTCCAAGATAGTATATTTATATGTGAAGATCTCTCTTTCTTTATTACTTCCTATTAATTGGAACGATGACCAAAACTATTTTTGTCAACTCTCAACAACTTTTATTCATCATACTTTTTCTATGTGAGCTCATTACTCTCCATAAGATCCATATGATCTCTTTATTTCTTTTTATTTATTTCTCTTTTCTTTTATTCACTTAAGATCATGGCAAAATAATCAAGCCCTTGACTCAACACTAATCTTTATTATATATAGCTCACAGACTCGATTAGATAGAAGGATCATAAAGCAAAACTCACAACTAGATCATACTAGAACTTTATTCTACTAGATTAAGATATTATCAAAAGGATCGAACTAAGAAAAACAGTAAAGATAAAAGTGATGGTGATACGATACCGGGGCACTCCCCCAAGCTT
Organism: Triticum aestivum; assembly: GCF_018294505.1. Classification (NCBI taxonomy): domain Eukaryota; kingdom Viridiplantae; phylum Streptophyta; class Magnoliopsida; order Poales; family Poaceae; genus Triticum; species Triticum aestivum. The sequence continues at coordinate 451,831,295 of NC_057812.1, read as the reverse complement.
GGCAGTTGCCAAGGGGAGTGCCCATGCCCATGTGATTATGTCTCCTTTGTTGGTGAAGAAGGTGGAGTTGTTGATGATGGATAGTCGCACATCGAGCATAGAAGGTCTTCTAACTTGCGGATAATGCCTTTGAGTGCGATGATATGCTCCTTCAACAAAATATTTTCACGTGTGAGATACTTATTTTGTATACGAGCTAACTCGATCATCTTGAAAGCTTCGATCTTAGTTGGGGTAAGAATATTGTGATCAAGTTGAAAGATGTCTCCTGTTGCCGGAGCTTGGTCCTCCGTGGCCTTCTTTATCCCTTCATCCTTGTTGGTCTCCATGGGTTCTTCTCTCTTCAGATCTATCTTCATTAGCCAAGCATCGTTGCCCTCATTGTTGGAGGAGGAGGGAGACGACATGATGCTTAGCTTTGACAACCCTGGCAGAGAACAACTCGAAACAAGAACAAAAGATTTTTGCGTGATATGGTGGTCAAAACCTTCGGGAGATTATATAATGAATTTTTACCAACCAAAATACGTGTCGTGTAACAAAACAGAGTCCAGAAAGCGCACGAGGTGCCCACGAGGTAGGGGGGCGTGCCCAGTAGGGTAGGGCGCACCCTCCACCCTCGTGGAGGCCTCGTGTCCTTCCCGGACTGCTTCTTATTTTTCTATTTTTCTAAATATTCCAAAACGGAGAAATATTGCCTTAAAAACTGTTTTGGAGTCGATTTTCTTACCGTACCACATATTTATTCCTTTTCGGAGTCTGGAACGTTCCGGAAAGTGTCCCTTATGTATTCCTCCGGGGTTATGGTTTCAATAACATTGGTTTCAATATTTATAGGATTACCTGAGATATAATGTTTGATTCTTTGACCGTTCACCACCTTCGGATTTGTGCCTTCGAAGTTGTTGATTTTTATGGCACCGGAACGATAGACCTCCTCGATAATGTAAGGACCTTCCCATTTAGAGAGGAGTTTTCCTGCAAAAAAATCTTAAATGAGAGTTGTATAGCAATACATAATCACCTACATTAAACTCACGCTTTTGTATCCTTTTATCATGCCATCTTTTAACTTTTTCTTTAAACAACTTGGCATTTTCGTAGGCTTGGGTTCTCCATTCATCGAGTGAGCTAATATCAAATAACCTCTTCTCACCGGCAAGTTTAAAATCATAATTGAGCTCTTTAATAGCCCAATATGCCTTGTGTTCTAGTTCGAGAGGTAAGTGACATGCTTTTCCATAGACCATTTTATACGGAGACATACCCATAGGATTTTTATATGCAGTTCTATAGGCCCATAATGCATCATCAAGTTTCTTGGACCAATTCTTTCTAGACCTATTGACAGTCTTTTGCAAAATTAATTTGAGTTCTCTATTACTCAATTCTACTTGACCACTAGACTGTGGGTGATAAGGAGATGCAATTCTATGATTAACATCATATTTAGCAAGCATTTTACGGAAAGCACCATGAATAAAATGTGAACCACCATCAGTCATTAAATATCTAGGGACTCCAAATCTTGGAAAAATAACTTCTTTAAGCATTTTAATAGAAGTGTTATGATCAGCACTACTAGTTGGAATAGCTTCTACCCACTTAGTAACGTAATCAACAGCAACTAAAATATGTGTATATCCATTAGAGGAAGGAAAAGGTCCCATATAGTCAAAGCCCCAAACATCAAATGGTTCAATAACGAGTGAATAGTTCATAGGCATTTCTTGACGTCTACTAATATTACCAATTCTTTGACATTCATCACAAGATAAGACAAACTTACGGGCATCCTTGAAGAGAGTAGGCCAATAAAAACCAGATTGCAATACCTTATGTGCAGTCCTATCTCCAGCATGGTGTCCTCCATAAGCTTCGGAGTGACACTTGCGTAGGATCTGTTCCTGTTCATGCTCAGGTACACAACGTCTAATAACACCATCTACTCCTTCTTTATAAAGATGTGGGTCATCCCAAAAGTAATGCCTCAAATCATAGAAGAACTTTTTCTTTTGCTGGTATGTGAAACTAGGTGGTATAAACTTAGCAACAATGTAATTAGCATAATCAGCATACCATGGAGCAGTATGAGAAGCATTTATGACATTTAATTGCTCATCAGGAAAGCTATCATCAATAGGTAGTGGGTCATCAAGCACATTTTCTAACCTAGACAAGTTGTCTGCAACGGGGTTCTCAGCTCCCTTTCTATCAACAATATGTAAGTCAAATTCTTGTAGCAAGAGAACCCATCTAATAAGTCTAGGTTTAGCATCTTTCTTTTCCATAAGATATTTAATAGCAGCATGATCAGTGTGAATAGTTACTTTAGAATCAACAATATAAGGTCTGAACTTATCACAAGCAAATACAACTGCTAAGAATTCTTTTTCAGTGGTAGCATAATTTCTTTGAGCATTGTCTAGGGTTTTACTAGCATATTGAATAACGTTTAATTTCTTATCAACTCTTTGCCCTAGAACAACACCTACAACATAATCACTAGCATCACACATAATTCAAAGGGTAAATTCCAATCAGGTGGCTGAACAATAGGTGCAGAGATCAATGCTTTCTTAAGTATTTCAAATGCTTCTACACAATCATCATCAAAGACAAATGGTATATCTTTTTGTAATAAATTAGTCAGAGGCCGAGAATTTTTTGAGAAGTCCTTAATGAATCTCCTATAAAATCCGGCGTGATCAAGGAAACTTCTTATACCTTTCATGTCCTTGGGATGTGGCATCTTCTCAATAGCATCAACCTTGGCTTTATCAACCTTCAATACCTCTTTCAGAAACTTTATGCCCCAAGACAATACCTTCATTAACCATAAAGTGACACTTTTCCCAATTCAAGACAAGATTAGTTTCTTCACATCTCTGCAAAACTCGATCAAGGTTGCTTAAGCAATCATCAAAAGAAGATCCATAGACGGAGAAATCATCCATGAAAACCTCACAAATCTTTCACAAAAGTCAGAGAATATACCCATCATGCATCTTTTATAGGTAGCAGGTGCATTACATAAACCAAAAGGCATACATCTATAAGCAAAAGTACCAAAAGGGCAAGTAAAAGTAGTCTTTGATTGATCTTTGGCTGACACAGGTATTTGAGGGAAACCAGAATAACCATCTAGAAAGCAAAAATGTGTATGTTTGGATAATCTTTCTAGCATTTGATCGATAAAAGGTAAGGGGTAATGATCCTTTTTAGTGGCCTTATTTAATTTGCGGAAATCAATTACCATCCTATAACCTGTAATAATTCTTTGAGGAATCAATTCATCTTTATCATTAGGAACGACAGTAATACCTCCCTTCTTAGGGACACAATGGACAGGACTTACCCACTGACTATCAGCAACGGGATAAATTATACCTGCCTCAAGGAGCTTTAGTATTTCCTTTCTTACCACTTATTTCATTTTAGGATTCAGCCGTCGTTGATGATCACGAACTGGTTTAGCATCTTCTTCCAAATTTATTTTATGTTGACATAGAGTGGGACTAATGCCCTTAAGATCATCAAGAGTATACCCAATAGCAGAACGGTGCTTCTTCAGAGTTTTCAATAATCTCTCTTCCTCATGCTCTGAAAGGTTAGCACTAATAATAACAGGATATATCTTTTTCTCATCAAGATAAGCATATTTAAGAGTACCAGGCAACGGTTTAAGCTCAAACACGGGATCACCCTTGGGTGGAGGAGGATCCCCTAGGATTTCAACAAGCAAATTGTGTTTCAGAATAGGTTCCTGTTTAAAGAATACTTCATCTATTTCCCTTCTTTCATTCATAAACATATCATTTTCATGGTCTAGCAAATATTGTTCTAAAGGATCACTAGGAGGTACGGCAATAGAAGCAAGACCAATAATTTCATCCTTACTAGGTAATTCTTCTTCACGGTGTTGTCTACTAAATTTTGAGAAATTAAATTCATGGAACATATCATCTAAACCGATAGTAACAACATCCTTTTTGCAGTCTATCTTAGCATTAACAGTGTTCAAGAAGGGTCTACCAAATATAATGGGACAAAAGCTATCTTGTGGGGAACCAAGAACAAGGAAATTAGCAGGATATTTAGTTTTCCCACACAAGACTTCAACCTCTCTAAGAATTCCCATTGGTAAAATAGTATCTCTATTGGCAAGTTTAATTGCGACATCAATATCTTCTAACTCAACAAGTGCAATATCATGCATAATTTCTCTATATAGGCTAATAGGTATTGCACTAGCACTAGCACCCATATCACATAAACCATGATAACAATGATCTCCTATTTTAACAGAACTAACATGCATGCCTACCACGGGTCTAGGTTTATCTTTAGCACAAGGTTTAGCAATTCTAGCAGTTTCATCAAGAAATAAATAACATGCCCATCAATATTATCAGCCAAGAGATCTTTAACAATAGCAATATCAGGTTCAACTTTAATTTGCTCAGAAGGTGTATAAGTTTTAATATTGCTTTTATGAACCACAGTTGAAGCTTTAGCATGATCCTTTATCCTAACAGGAAAAGGTGGTTTCTCAACATAAGCAGTAGGAACAATAGGATCATTATAAGTGACAGTCTTTTCTTCAACTTTAATAGGTGCAGCTACTTTTACTTCTATGGGAGGATGATATTTAAACCACTTCTCCTTGGGGAGATCAACATAAGTAGCAAAAGATTCACAGAAAGAAGCTACTATCTCAGAGTCAAGTCCATATTTAGTGCTAAATTTACGGAAAACATCGGTATCCATAAAAGTTTTAATACAATCAAACCTAGGTGTCATACCTGAGTCCTTACCTTTGTCGAGGTCCCAATCTTCAGAGTTGCGTTTAATTCTTTCCAATAAATCCCATTTGAATTCAATAGTCTTCATCATAAAAGAGCCAGTACAAGAAGTATCAAGCATGGTGCGATTGCTATCAGAAAGCCGAGCATAAATTTTTGAATAATCATTTCTCTTGAGAGCTCATGATTGGGGCATGAATATAACATTGATTTAAGCCTCCCCCAAGCTTGAGCGATGCTTTCTCCTTCGCGAGGCCAAAAATTATATATATAATTGCGATCACGATGAACAAGATGCATAGGATAAAACTTCTGATGAAATTCCAATTTCAATCGTTTGTAGTTCCATGACCCCATATCATCACATAGCCTATACCATGTCGATACATCTCCCTTCAAAGATAAAGGGAAGACCTTCTTCTTAACAACATCTCCGGGTACACCTGCAAGCTTAAATAATCCACAAACTTCATCCACATATATTAGATTCTCATCAGGATGCTTTGTTCCATCTCCTACAGAAGGATTAGCTAGCAGTTTTTCTATCATACCCGAAGGAATTTCAAAGCAGACATTTTCATTTTTAGTAGGTTCAGTAGGTTGAGGAGCAACTCTTTGCTCTACTAGTCGGGGTGAAGATACCCCGAACAAGCCCCTCGGAGGATTACTTTCCATATTAACAAGTGACAGTAAATTTCAGCACACTATATAAATTTTTCCTTACCAAATTCCACCTACCAAAGGCGCTTCACTCCCCGGCAACGGCTCCAGAAAAGAGTCTTGATGACCCACAAGTATAGGGGATCTATCGTAGTCCTTTTGATAAGTAAGAGTGTCGAACCTAACGAGGAGCAGAAGGAAATGATAAGCGGTTTCCAGCAAGGTATTCTCTGCAAGTACTGAAATAAGTGGTAACAGATAGTTTTGTGATAGGATAATTTGTAACGAGGAACAAGTAACAAAAGTAAATAAAGTGCAGCAAGGTGGACCAATCCTTTTTGTAGCAAAGGACAAGCCTGGACAAACTCTTATATAGAGAAAAGCGCTCCCGAGGACACATGGGAATATCATCAAGCTAGTTTTCATCACGTTCATATGATTCACGTTCGGTACTTTGATAATTTGGCATGTGGGTGGACCGGTGCTTGGGTACTGTCCTTACTTGGACAAGCATCCCACTTATGATTAACCTCTATTGCAAGCATCTGCAACTACAACAAAAGTATTAAGGTAAACCTAACCATAGTATGAAACATATGGATCCAAATCAGCCCCTTACGAAGCAACACATAAACTAGGGTTTAAGCTTCTGCCACTCTACCAACCCATCATCTACTTATTACTTCCCAATGCCTTCCTCTAGGCCCAAATAATGGTGAAGTGCCATGTAGTCAACGTTCACATAACACCACTAGAGGAGAGACAACATACATCTCATCAAAATATCGAACGAATACCAAATTCACATGACTAATAATAGCAAGACTTCTCCCATGTCCTCAGAAACAAACGTAACTACTCACAAAGCATATTCATGTTCATAATCAGAGGGGTATTAATATGCATATACGATCTGAACATATGATCTTCCACCAAATAAACCAACTAGCATCAACTACAAGGAGTAATTAACACTACCAGCAACCTACTAGTACCAATCCCGGACTTGGAGACAAGAATTGGATACAAGAGATGAACTAGGGTTTTGAGAGGAGGTGGTGCTGATGAAGATGTTGATGGAGATTGCCCTCTCCCGATGAGAGGAGCGTTGGTGATGACGATGGCGATGATTTCCCCCTCCCGGAGGGAAGTTTCCCCGGCATAACAGCTCTGCCGGAGCCCTAGATTGGTTCCGCCAAGGTTCCGCCTCGTGGCGGCGGAGTTTCGTCCGAGAAGATGGCTTCTTATTTTTTTCTCATTGAAAGACTTCATATAGTAGAAGATGGCCACCGGAGGGCTACCAGGGGGGCCACGAGGTAGGGGGCACACCTAGGGGATAGGGCGCGCCCTCCACCCTCGTGGGTAGGGTGTGCCCCCCCGGTGAATTTCTTGCGCTCAGTATTTTTTATATATTCTGAAAACGTCTTCCGTGAAGTTTCAGGACTTTTGGAGCTATGCAGAATAGGTCTCTAATATTTGCTCCTTTTCCAGCCTAGAATCCCAGCTGCTGGCATTCTCCCTCTTTATGTAAACCTTGTAAAATAAGAGAGAATAGGCATAAGTATTGTGACATAATGTGTAATAACAACCCATAATGCAATAAATATCGATATAAAAGCATGATGCAAAATGGACGTATCACTAGCCCTAAGGAACAGGCGACAGACAGAGAATTAGAGGATGACAATTACATGCCCCTCTCCGAAGACGAGGTGAGCCTCGGCGACGAAGAATTTATCGTGCCTGAGGATCCCATCGAGCAGGAGCGCTTCAAGCGCCGGCTTATAGCCACAGCAAAAAGCCTGAAGAAAAAGCAGCAGCAGCTTCAAGCTGATCAAGATCTGCTAGCGGATAGATGGACCGATGTCCTGGCAGCCGAGGAATACGAACTCGAGCGCCAACCAAAAGTTACCCAAAGCGCAGGTTGCTACCCCAACTCGAGGTGGAAGCATTAAAGCCTACACTACCAGCGTATGAGGCAGCTGACCGGCCACCTCGTGGCCAAGACAAAGCGGCATATCAGCCCGAAGTCCAACCCGCACCCCGTCGCTAGTCAAACAAAAACACCAAGGCCCAGGGCTACATGCAGGACCTGTGAGACGTACTGGAAAACAAAGCAGGACATACAAGATCGATCTACGGATCACGGGGGCGCGCCCCAACGCGTGACGACAACCGTCACGCTGGATATACTAAAAGCAAATCCGGCCGGGCCGAATACAGCAGACAAGACTCATATGAACTGCGTCGTGATATAGCCCGGCACAGAGGCACCGCACACCCCCTATGCTTCATTGATGAAGTAATGGATCATGAATTCCCATAAGGGTTTAAACCCGTGAACATTGAATCATATGATGGTACTACAGACCCCGCGGTATGGATAGAGGATTTCTCCCTCCACATTCACATGGCCCACGGGGATGATCTACACGCCATCAAGTATCTCCCACTAAAACTAAAAGGGCCAGCTCGGCATTGGCTGAATAGCTTGCCGGCAAACTCCATCGGAAGTTGGGAGAACCTGGCAGACGCATTACTGGACAACTTCCAGGGCACTTTTGTGCGCCCACTGGATGCTGATGATTTAAGTCACATAACCCAACAGCCCGGAGAGTCAGCCAGGAAAATCTGGACTCGGTTCTTAACTAAAAAGAACCAAATTGTTGACTGCCCGGATGCCGAAGCCCTACCAGCCTTTAAACATAACATCCGTGATGAGTGGCTTGTCCGACATCTCGGCCAAGAGAAGCCAAAATCCATGGCAGCCCTCAAGACACTCATGACCCGCTTTTGCGCGGGCGAGGATAGCTGGTTGGCCCATAGCAACAACATATCAAGCAATCCTGGCACATCAGAGGCCAGAGATAACAACGACAAACCCCGACGCAACAAACACAAGTGTCGCAAAAATGGTGGTAACACCGAAGATACGGCAGTCAATGCTGGATTTAGTGACTCTAAGTCCGGTCAGCGAAAAAGGACATTCAAAAACGACAATTCGGGCCCGTCTAGCCTGGACCGCATACTCGACTGTCCATGCCAAATTCATGGCACCCCAGGAACACCAGCCAATCATACCAACAGAGAATGCTGGGTCTTCAAACAAGCCGGTAGGTCAAGTGCCGAAAACAAGGAGAAGGGGCCTCAAAGTGATGATAGCAACGAGGAGCCCAGATCACCGAATACAGGAGGGCAAAAGAAATTTCCCTCGCAAATCCAAACAGTGAACGTGGTAAATGCCACCCACACTCCCAACCTGGAACGGATGCGCACCCTTAGGGATGTCGACTTAACGGAACCAGTCGCCCCACAATATAAACTAGGGCCGATCACCTTCAACCGCACAGATCGTCCGATTAATACCAATTAGGGCAATTCAGCCGCACTAGTCCTCGACCCAATAATTGACGGGTTCCACCTCACACGAGTCCTTATGGACGGAGGCAGCAGTCTAAACCTGCTTTACCAGGACACAGTGTGCAAGATGGGTATCGATCATTCGATGATCAAGCCCACTAAAGCCACCTTTAAAGGTATTATACCAGGTGTGGAGGCCAGCTGTACAGGCTCCATCGCCCTTGAGGTAGTCTTCGGATCACCGGGCAATTACCGTGCCGAAGAGTTAATCTTCGACATCGTCCCCTTTCGCAGTGATTATCAGACACTGCTCGGACGAACTGCGTTCGCTCGATTCAACGCAGTGCCACATTATGCCTACCGTAAGCTCAAAATGCCCGGTCTGCGCGGCGTCATCACGGTTAATGGTAAGGCCGAACTCCCCCTCGGTACCAAAGACTATACCGCTGCTTTAATAGCAGGAGCAACGAGTGGCACTTTTCAATCGAACCTCGAGTCGACGGCCAAGCTCCCGGACACCGCCAAAGGACTCTGAACTACTTCGCGGCAGGATAGCCCAGCTCGTCCAGAGCTTAATTAAACACCCCGGCAAAAGCCAGGACAGGCCACATACTACGGCTAAACCGCTCTCTAGCACACAAACATTTCTTGCATTTTCTTTATAGGTTCATTTTTGCCCAGGCCAGGACCGGTGATATGGAAACAGCTCGAACGCGCAAGGGAACCCTTAGATATTCCCCTCGATGACCATCCGACTGCACTCCGGATCTGCACACAGCTTCTTCCTGCCTGGTCTCAGTATGTTCCGCAGTCACTTTCTCTTTTTATTACATTACATGTACTCATATGCATTGACGTATTATTCAAATATAACATGTGGATTTATACGACGCATATCTGCCGTTGTTTCTTATTTGAAACTCTTTTGTCAAATGGCATCTGTATGCCGCGATATGCCTTAATATGCCAGGGGCTTTGTTTTACCCATAATACGGCAATGAAGTCCGAACACCTTAATGGTAGTTCGGCACCCCGAACTTATAGCATTATATGCATCAGCTCCGAATCATGTCTTGGGTCAAATGTTGGGTTTGCCCGGCTCCCATGTTTTGCTGCCTTACGTTCTGCTATATCGGCTAAGGCGGCACAGGGAGAACTACTGCGATTGTGTCCCGGTTCTTCGGGACGAGCACCTCAGTAGAGAAAGCTGAAAACTGACTGTCATGATACGGCGAGAGCTGGTCAGTTGTTCAAGAGGTTGTAAAATCTTTAAGGATTTCTCCCGCATAATGCCATAACCAGTGCAGCGTGCGATGGATCGGCTTTTCTTCCGATCAGGTGCTTATAGAGCCCCTTGTGCGGTCTTCTGAATACCAGGGGCTGCGCCTACCTTCCTTTTCTAAAGCTCCTATGGCTAAGTGAGAGTTATAAAGCCCTATAGTCCGATTGCCTGGTTCGTTGTGCTGAACACCTCCTTCGAAGGACCCAAAACTGGGATAAAGAGTGATCAGGTTTATCCCGAACACCCCCGTACTTCCTACATGGGGGCAGAAGCCGACGACTGGCCAACTCTCATAATTAATATATAAAACGACCGCGCAGGAGGATAAACTTTCATATAACAGGCAATAAATAATAGAAATGACCTTGTTCAACATTGCAAAGGACAACATGATTGTATTCATGGAAATATAATGTCCTTGGTGCCTTGCTCCGCTGCAAGGCAGGATCCTTTCAGGACACTTTCATAATATAACTCAGGCTTGCGGTGCTCCTTTCCCTCCGGCGTCCCTCGGTCACCAGCTTTTCAGCATCCATCTTCCCCCAGTGCACCTTTGCGCGGGCGAAGGCCATTCGCGCACCCTCTATACAGACCGACCTCTTGATGATGTCCAGTCGAGGGCAGGCACTCGCAGGCCGCTTCACGAGCCCGAAGTAGTTGTCTGGAATCGGCTTAGCGGGCCATAGCCAGATAATCAAATCCTTCATGGCTAGCTCGGCCGCCTTTTGCAGTTCGATCAGCCGTTTTAGTTGATCGACAAAAGGCACCGGATAATTCGGTGCCAAATACTGTGACCAGAAGAGCTTATTCGCAGTGTTCCTTTCTTCGGCTCGGTAGAATTGTGCGGCATCAGATATGCTGTGTGGCAGCTCCGCAAATACCCCTGGAGAAATCCGAACTCAAGATTAGAAACATGATTTTCTCCCCAAGTATTTGCCTTACATGGAACAAGCCTTACCCGCCGCGATCTTCCTCGCCTCTTGGATCTCCTGCAGGGCACCTTGGGTTTCCCCCTGGGCATCGCATGCAGCCTGATGAGCCTTAGTAAGTTCGGATTCTTTCTCTGTTAGACTCTGCTCTAAGGTCTCGCATCTTTTCACGACCTCTTGAAGCTCTTGCTCAGCTTCAATAACCCCGGCCTCGTGCTTCTCATGAAGAGCCTGCTCTGCGGCTGCCTTTCTCTCGGCCTTGGCAACAACCTTCTTAAGAGCCTCGACTTCGGCCATCGTCCCTGGCGAAAATCACAAAACATATTTTAAAATTCATTCGCACCGAATGTGAGCAAGGTTTGTGCATACCTTGTTTATCCTCCAACCGCCTTTTCAACTGGCCCAATTTTTCTATGGCCCGCTCAGACTTTGATTTAGTCCGGAGACCTCCGCAGTATGAGAGGCGGCAGTCACTACAGATGCATGTTTATCAAAGAAGAGAGGTAAATGTCATCAAGTAAGTCTCCTGCGAGCATAGATTTGATCCTCTGTCCGGTTCTTTCTCTCACCGAACAGTGTATCAGGGGCTACTATCTATACTGTGACACTCTTCGAAACCTCATAAAACATACCTCAAAGCCTCTTATAAGGCTAATACAGGCTTCATTCAGTCCACTCTCTGCAGACTGAATCTTCTCAATCACCGCACCCATAAGGGCACGGTGTTTATCAATGATGGAGGCGCTTTTCAGCGCCGCCAATAAAGTATCCAGCACCTCTGGTTGGACATAGGTTGCTGGTGGAACAGGTACACCCCTCTAGCCGAGGGAGGCTGCCTGCCTGACTCTGGAACCATATTGGTCTCCGGAATTGCATTCGGCTGGGGGCAGGATTCAAGACGGCTCCCGCCGACGACGCCCATGGGAGCCTTCTCTCCCATGGGCCCGGCCCCTGAAGTTTGACCTCCTGGCGTCAGCTTGGCAATCTTTTCCCCCCTCCTTGGCCTGGGTCCTCCTAGGACGAAGCCTCGGTGTCATTCACGTGTTTGGGGGAAGGGGCCTTCGGGGGTGTCCCGCTCCCCATAGCATCTGAGCCTAGCAAATCCTCCGACGAGGATTGCTCGGCGCGGGACCTTGCCGGACTGCAAAAAGTATGGCCCAGATTAAAATATTATGCCATGATGAGTCTGGACGCATAACTGTGTTCAGATTTTATATACTCACGAGTTCACCAGGGGCTGAGCCCTAGGATCCCGCTCCGGGCTACTATCAGCGGCGGTGGACTCCTCTGGAAGAAGAGTTTTTACCTTCTTAGGCGACTCGGCCTCCAAGGATGTGGAGGCTGTCCTTTTCTTTCTCCCCCCCCCCCGCTGGGGATTCGCCTTCCTTCTCCTCCTCGTCCTCTTCGGAGGAAGAACGGGCATTGGAGTCTTCGGATATCGTGTCCGAGGCGCCACGATGATGGAGGCCGCCCCTGGTCTTCTTGGCCCCTCTCTCGGCCTTCTTCTTCGGCGCCTTGTAGGGCGCCGGGACCAACATCTTTGTTAGAAGCGGGCCGGCCGGTTCTTCAGGTAGCGGGGCCAGATAGTAGATCCGCCCCGCCTTCTTCATCCAGCCCTAGGAGAGTTATGGAAAACACATTAAGCGTTTCCCTTGGGTTATGCGAATAAAACTTATAATGGCTTACCGAACTTGTGGGGCGGGACAGGTGGTACCCGCAGTCCTCGGCTGAATCTGGCCATGATTTGCCGGACTTAAAAAGCACCTTCCAGATGTCTTTGTGTGAGGAGCCAAAGAGCTCTCGCAGGGTCTGGTGCTTGGCCGGGATCCAATTCCCATAAATTGCAAGCCCGGTGTTGACAAGTAAGGATCCGGCGAATTAACATCACCTGGACTACATTGACAAGTTTGATATTCTTGTCTTCCATATCCTTGACGCGCGTCTGGAGCGCCGACAGATCATCGGACGAAGACCAATCCAGGCCCTTCTTGGGCCAGGACGTAAGCCGCAGGGGGGCTCTGGATCGGAATTCAGGAGCAGTGGCCCATTTCGTGCCGCGCGGCTCAGTGATGTAAAACCACTGCTGCTGCCACCCTTTGACGGAATCATTGAAAGTACCTGTTGGCCATGTGACATTGGGCATCTTGCTCACCATGGCGCCTCCGCACTCGGCGTGCTCGCCGCCCACTACCTCGGGCTTCACATTAAAGATCTTCAGCCCTAAGCCGAAGTGTGGCGAGATGCAGAGAAAGGCCTCGCACACGATGATGAATGTCGAGATGTTGAGGAAGGAATTGGGGGATAGATCATGAAAATCGATCCCATAGTAATACATGATACCGCGAATGAATGGGTGGAGGGGAAACCCTAGCCTGCGGACAAAATGAGGGAGGAAAACAACCCTCTCGTGGGGTTCCGGAGTAGGGACGATCTGTCCTGCCGTCGGGAGACGGTGCCTGAGTTTCTGGGCCAGGTACCCGGCCTCCCGAAGCTTTTTGATATTCTTCTCCCGGACGGTAGAGGCCATCCATTTACCTCCTGCTTCGGATCCAGACATTTTCGGAAGGCCTTTGTGGCCAGAGAGGATGAACGCTTGGGCGCTTGGGCTCGAGCGAAGGGGAATGGATAAGCGGCAGAAGAAGGCGTGGGTGAAAAAGGGGAGTTCTTATCTCCTTATAAAGGCAGCAGGGATCTAGCGCCTCCCCACTTGCCCGGTAAACTCGCTTATTCCCCAAGCGTCGCGCTAAAGACGCGGTTGGATTACCCATACTCGTATTGATGAGAATCCCGAGATAGGGGGACACGATCTCTGCTTCGATAAGACATGCCCATAAAACCACCTCGCATCATGCGCAATAGCTGGTTAGGGAGAACGGTTCGAATAAAGACCGGGTTGTGGCGTGGTGTCACGTTAGGAAAGGTTGTCAGCGGATTGGATTTGTGGAATATTGTACTCTCTACGATGGTATGTGGAATTTGTTTTGCAGAGCCGGACACAATCCTTGTGTTCAAAATCTTCTATGGAGTATTCAGAGAAGGAACCCGCCTTGCAATGTCGAAGACAATCTACACGCCGGACTCATCGTCATTGAAGCCTGGTTCAGGGGCTACTGAGGGAGTCCTGGATTAGGGGGTCCTCGGACAGCCGGACTATATACTTTGGCCGGACTATTGGACTATGAAGATACAAGATTGAAGACTTTGTTCTGTGTCCGGGTGGGACTCTCCCTTGCGTGGAAGGCAAGCTTGGCAATTCGGATATGTAGATCTCCTCCCTTCTAACTGACTCTGTGTAACCCTAGCCCCCTCCGGTATCTATATAAACCGGAGGGTTTAGTCCGTAGGACAACAACAATCATAATCATAGGCTAGCTTCTAGGGTTTAGCCTCTACGATCTCGTGGTAGATCAACTCTTGTAATACTCGTATCATCAAGATCAATCAAGCAGGAAGTAGGGTATTACCTCCATAGAGAGGGCCCGAACTTGGGTAAACATTGTGTCCCCCACCTCCTGTTACCATCAGCCTTAGACGCACAGTTCGGGACCCCTACCCGAGATCCGCTGGTTTTGACACCGACACTCATCGTTTAAGCTCAAAATGGGGTTACCATTTTTCGTTTAAGCATTTGATGTATTCACATCTTGTTGAGTTGCTTTGACCTATCACTTGAGGTTAAGCTTCTCTAAGATGGAATGACATACCTTGGGTGGTGGTGTTGATCCTAGTCATGTGGTCAAACTTGTGTGAGTTGCTCGAGGTTGATGTAGTTCATCAAGAGTTGAGAGCACCACTTGTAATTTGAGTTCATCTACCTACATGGGTTAGTTTTGCAAGGAAGAGCACTTGTGTATCCAAAATGACAATCATGAAATTTGATACATATAGTTTGTCAAAGGATATGTTGAAGGGTCTCGTGCTTCCTTGTCATCAACCACCATCTTGTAGAGACTTGGTGATGTAGAGATTGCTCAGGATGTGAGGGAGTTGCAATCTCATAGATTTGGATTCATCCAAGTACCTTCAAGGGTTAGATAGCATGCAAGGGTGCAAATATATCCAGGACATATAAATAGCAACATGAAAGAAATATCAAGGATTAGTCAAAGGCTCATGCCTTGCATGTATCCAAATGGAGTTCCTACTCCAAGTTTGAAGCATCAATGATGTTCAATTCACCTCTCAAACGGCAAAAGACTTTCTCATCAAGCGGTTTGGTAAATATATCCGCCAATTGCTTATCGGTGCGAACATGCTTAAGATCAATGTCCCCTTTAGCAACATGATCTCGAATGAAATGATGACGAACTTCAATATGCTTAGTTCGAGAATGTTGCACGGGATTGTGCAATCTTATAGCACTCTCATTGTCACAAAGCAATGGAACATGTTTCACATTGATCCCATAATCTTTAAGAGTTTGGGTCATCCAAAGTAATTGAGCACAACATGAACCGGCGACAATGTATTCCGCTTCGGCGGTGGATAAGGATACCGAGTTTTGTTTCTTGGAAGACCAAGACACAAGAGATCTACCAAGAAATTGACAAGTACCCGAAGTGGACTTTCTATCAACCTTGTCTCCGGCATAGTCCGAGTCGGAATAGCCAACAAGATCAAAATACGACCTCTTAGGATACCAAATGCCAAAATTTGGTGTATGTATTAAGTATCTCACTATCCTTTTCACAACCTTAAGATGACATTCTTTGGGGGCCGCTTGATATCGTGCACACATGCACACACTTAGCATAATATTGGGACAAGAGGCACATAGATATAACAATGGATCATGGAGCGGTAAACTTTTGGATCAACCAGTTCACCGTCCTTAGTCAAGTCAAGATGTCCACTAGTAGGCATGGGAGTTTTCATACCTTTGCTTTCTTGCATGTTGAACTTCTTGAATAAGTCCTTGGTGTACTTAGTTTGAGAGACAAAGGTGCCTTCCTTAGTTTGCTTGATTTGCAAACCAAGAAAGAACTTGAGTTCACTCATCATAGACATCTCAAACTTCTCCGACATTAGCTTTCCAAACTTCTCACTAAAATGAGGGTTAGTTGATCCCAATATGATATCATCAACATAAGTTTGGCATACAAATAACTCACCATTAACCCTTTTAGTAAAAAGGGTAGAATCTATTTTTCCAATTTCAAAGCCTTTTTCAATAAGGAACTTGGTAAAGCATTTATACCACGCTCTAGGAGCTTGTTTAAGACCATAAAGAGCTTTGTGATGTTTTTAAACATGATTAGGTTTCTTAGAATTGACAAAGCCGGGAGGTTGCTTAACACAAACTTCCTCCTCTATTTCACCATTTAGAAAAGCACTTTTAATGTCCATTTGGTACAGGGTGATATTGTAACACCCCGGATATGACTTTCCCAATTTGTACTCCAACTCTTGCCGTTTCTGGCGTTAAGTTATTTTATTTTCTTGGGTTCGGGTCTTTGTCTCCGTGTGTTGTTGTCGTTGTCATGCATCTCATATCATGTCATCATGTGCATTGCATTTGCATACGTGTTCGTCTCATGCATTCGAGCATTTTCCCCGTTGTCCGTTTTGCATTCCGGTGCTCCGTTCTCCTCCGGTGGTCATTTCTAGCTTTCTTTCGTGTGTGGGGATTAAACATTTCCGGATTGGACCGAGACTTGCCAAGCGGCCTTGGTTTACTACCGATAGACCGCCTGTCAAGTTTCGTATCATTTGGACTTCGTTTGATACTCCAACGGTTAACCGAGGGACCGAAAAGGCCTCGTGTGTGTTGCAGCCCAACACCCCTCCAATTTGGCCCAAAACCCACCTAAACCTGCTCCATCATCTAGAGCGTTCGATCACGATCGCGTGGCCGAAAACCGCACCTCATTTGGACTCTCCTAGCTCCCTCCACCTCTATATAAAGAACCCCCCATTTCAATTCACGGACGAAACCCTAGTGCCACCCACCTCTCGCGCCGGCGGACATTTTTTTGTCTGGCCGGACATGTCCGGATCCACCCGCTCTGCCCGGCCAGCTGCCGCTTGCCACCTGTCCCCGCCGAACAGCCGTTGCCCGAGGCCCGCGAAGCCCGCTCGGGGCCCCCGCGAGCCCACCGCGCCCTGCCGCCATCCTCCCTCCGCGCCGCCCGAGCCGGACGGCTCCTCCAGCCCGGCGCCGCCGCCGCCATCTCGGGTGCCCGGAGCTCGATGCCGGCGCCACCACCTCGCCCCTTCGACGCCGGCCACCGTGGCCGCCGCCTCGCCTCCGCCGCCGCCGCGCCCGGCCTCCGCGCCCGGCCTCCGCGCCCGCCGGCCCCGGCCTCCTTCTCTCCGATCGGCCTCGCCCCGCGCCTCCCCTCGTCAACTCCGGCGCCGGTGAATAGTGCTCCGGCGTGCCTCGATCCGCGCGCTGGATCTGGATCCGAGGAGCCTCTCGGTTGACTTTTTCATCCCCAAACCCTAGCTCATGTGCTCATCTTCATCATGCTATATCTCCGCATCCGTAGCTCCGTTTTTGGCATATAGCATATCAAAATGTTCATCTCAAAGAGTACATCATTTCATTCCATTGCATCATTTTCATTTGAGTTCATCTTAATGCCCGAAATGCGGTTAGAAGAGGGCTACTTGAGATATTTGTCAGATCTGCTACTCCACTTGCATATTTGTCATTTTTGCCATGATTATTGTGTGCATGATATGCCCATGAGCTCTACATATGTTTTGTTAAGGGTTTTGCCATCTTTCTAGAGGTGCAACCCATGTATTTTTGTGATGTGTGTGGTGACTAGCACGAGCTTGTAAAGTGGTGCTCTTGGTAATGCTCATTTCAGGGACTTAGTAATTTCACTAAGTCCTTGATCTGTTTATTACATATGGCCTTATGTTCTTGTTGTTTCCGAGTGATCCGTACCTCTTTTGAGGATGATCAGTAAGGATGTTTTGTTAATCTTGTAGTGCTCTATCCATCCATGTCTTTGTTTGTAATTATGGAGCACCCTAGCTTGAGTCAATCAATCTCTACTTTGGCTACTTTGTGAATCTGGGCAGATTGTCAACTTGTTTACAATTTTGCCGATGAGTTATAGTTGATTCGTGCATGCTATGCTATTGTTCTTGCCATGTCTAGCTTGAATTTTGTGTATTCTTGATGGGTGTATGCTTAGTTTGTCATGACCTGCTCCGTAGTGAGTGCATCGAGCTCGTAAACATGCCTACTTGATATATGTGTTCAGCATGCTCCAGTTTTCACTAAGTCTGTGATCTAATTATGTTTTTGCCATGTTCACATGCTTGCAATTGTATTTTCTGATCCCTTTTGGCTCAAGGTCACTAAGGGACTTTTGTTAAGCTCTTTGAGTAGCTCCATGCCATGCTTTACTTTGCCATGTTCAGGTCCTGTAGCATGTAGTTTTGTTGCTCCGAAGAGGGCTACCTGATCTGAAATTCCAGACAAGTGTTAATTTCACTATCTGAGATCTGTTTACCATATGCATTTTTGTCATGCTTGTTTGAACCTGTTAATGGATGAATTGGCCGTAGCTCAGTGTTAGACTTTTGTTAAGCATCTTGAGTGCAACCCTGCCATGTATTTTGTTGTCATGTTTGGGTGCTGTAGCATGTTAATCTCATTGCATTTAGATGGCTACTTGTTGTAAATCGCAGACCGGTGTCATATTTGTTTTGCTTGCCATTTCCAAACCGTAACTCTGATTCCGGCATTCTTTATATCGTTTTCAAGCGATTTCATATCATCTTTCCAGTGGAACACTTGGATTTCCAAGTTGAGTCCAAGATCTTGCATTTCCTGTCACATCTTGCATATGCATCCCGCATCGCATCCCGCATAGCATATCATCCTTGCATCATTTTGGTTTATCCTTGCACGTGGTTGATTGTTTCCTTGTTGCTTGTTTGTCTTGTTTGGGTAGAGCCGGGAGACGAGTTCACTAACGAGGATACCGTTGCGTTTGCTTTCAAGAATCCAGTCAACTCTGACAACTTTGCAGGCAAGATGATCATACCCTCGAAATCACTACTATCTTTGCTATGCTAGTTTGCTCGTTCTTTTGCTATGCCAATGCTACGATGCCTACCACTTGCTTTCAAGCCTCCCAAATTTCCATGCCAAACCTCTAACCCACCTTGTCCTAGCAAACCGTTGATTGGCTATGTTACCGCTTTGCTCAGCCCCTCTTATAGCGTTGCTAGTTGCAGGTGAAGATTGGAGGCCGTTCCTTGTTGGAACATTTATTTACTTGTTGGGATATCATTATATTATCTTGTTATCTTAATGCATCTATATACTTGGTAAAGGGTGGAAGGCTCGGCCTCTCGCCTAGTGTTTTGTTCCACTCTTGCCGCCCTAGTTTCCGTCATATCGGTATTATGTTCCCGGATTTTGCGTTCCTTACGCGGTTGGGTTATAATGGGAACCCCTTGATAGTTCGCCTTGATTAAAGCTTTTCCAGCAATGCCCAACCTTGGTTTTACCATTTGCCACCTAGCCTCTTTTTCCCTTGGGTTTCCGGAGCCCGAGGGTCATCTTATTTAAACCCCCCCGGGCCAATGCTCCTCTGAGTGTTGGTCCAACCTAGAGCCCCTTGCAGCGCCACCTCGGGGAAACTCGAGGGCTGGTTTTAGTTGTACGGATTGCTTATCTGATTGTGCCCTGAGAACGAGATATGTGCAGCTCCTATCGGGATTTGTCGGCACATTCAGGCGATGTTGCTGGTCTTGTTTTAACCTGTCGAAGTGTCTTGAAGAACCGAGATACCGAGTCTGATCGGAACATCTCGGGAGGAGGTCTATTCCTTTGTTGACCGTGAGAGCTTGTCATGGGCTAAGTTGGGACTCCCCTGCAGGGATTTGAACTTTCGAAAGCCGTGCCCGCGGTTATGGGCAGATGGGAATTTGTTAATGTCCGGTTGTAGATAACTTGAACCTTAACTTAACTAAAATGAATCAACTGAGTGTGTTACCGGGATGGCCTCTTCTCGGCGGAGTCCGGGAAGTGGACACGGTGTTGGAGTAATGCTTGCGCAGGTTGTTCTCTAGTTTCTCGCTCGCGCTTTGCCTCCTCTTCTCGCTCTCTTTTGCGAACAGGATAGCCACCATATATGCTAGTCGCTTGTTGCAGCTCCACTTATTTTTACCTTGCCTTACCTATAAGCTTAAAAAGTCTTGATCGCGAGGGTGCGAGATTGATGAGTCCCTGTGGCTCACAGATTACTATTACACCAGATGCAGGGCCTGATGATTCCGCTCCAGGTGACGTGCTTGAGCTCAAGTGGGAGTTCGACGAGGACTCTCAACGCTATTATGTTTCCTTTCCTGATGATCAGTAGTGGTGCCCAGTTGGGGGTGATCGGGACCGTGTCGCATGTTGGGTTATCTTTTATTTTGGCGCCGTAGTTGGGCCATGAGTGTTTGGATGATGTAATGTTATTTATGTACCTTGATTGACGTGGCGAGTGTAAGCCAACTATGTTATCTCCCCTTTATTATTATATTACATGGGATGTGTAAAGATTACCTTATTTGCGACATATGCCTTCAATGCGATTATGTCTCTAAGTCGTGCCTCGACACGTGGGAGCTATAGTCGCATCGAGGGTGTTACAGATATCATGGTGATTAGCATAGGCAAGTAAGATGCGGATGGACTCAAGTCTAGCAACGGGGGCATATGTCTCACCATAGTCCATACCTTTGACTTGAGTGTAGCCTTGGGCGACTAGACACGCTTTGTTGCGGACGACTTGACCGTCTTCATCTTGCTTGTTCCGAAACACCCATTTGGTACCGATGATGTTGTGGTTGTTGTCAGGCTTCTCGACCAATGTCCACACTTGATTTCTCTCAAAGTTGTGTAGTTCCTCATGCATGGCATTTATCCAATCTGGATCTTCCAATGCTTCTTCAACCTTCATAGGTTCAATGCTAGAGATGAATGAATAATGTTCACAAAAGTTAGCCAAACGAGTTTTAGAGTGAGTGATTCTCCCGGTTTGGATATCATTGTAGATTTGCTCGACAGGATGGTCTTTGGCGACTCTTGCTCGAACTCGTGGAAGCTTTTGCTTGGGTCGGGGAGGAACATCTTCTTCATCTTGTTCTTCTTCTTCTTCTTGGCCTTCTTCATTGTTGACGTTGTCGTTCTCTTGTCGTGGTGGAGAAGGAGGTTGATGAGGTTCATCTTGGTGTACGGCCTTGTTTTCTTCGTCTTGGCGTGTCCCACTCATGGATGCTTCCGTATCAACTCTTGGTTCACCTTGTCGTGAGGTGGAAGCTTCCACTTGGACGGATGAGGTACTCTCCTTCACTTCCGTTGGACGAATCTTGCCAATAGACAAGTCTTGGATTGCTTCCGAAGGGTCTTTGTCTCCTACATCAATTGGCAATTGCTCTACTTGCGAGCCGTTAGATTCATCAAACTTCACATCTACTGTCTCTTCAACCTTTCGGGTGAAATTGTTGTAGACACGGTGATACGTCTCCAATGTATCTATAATTTTTGATTGCTCCATGCTATATTATCTACTGTTTTGGACTATATTGGGCTTTATTTTCCACTTTTATATTATTTTTGGGACTAACCTATTAACCGGAGGACCAGCCCAGAATTGCTATTTTTTTTGCCTATTTCAGTGTTTCAGATAAACGGAATATCAAACGCAGTCCAAACGGAATAAAATCTTCGGGAATGTGATTCTCTCACCGAACGTGATCCAAGAGACTTGGAACCTGCTCCAAGGAACAAAAGAGGCGGTCACGAGGGTGGGGGGCGCGCCCCCCTAGGGCACGCCCCCTGCCTCGTGGGCCCCTCGTTGCTCCTCCGGCGTACTTCTTCCTCCTATATATACACATGTACCCCCAAACGATCAGAACAGGAGCCAAAAACCTAATTCCACCGCCGCAACTTTCTGTATCCACAAGATCCCATCTTGGGGCCTGTTCCGGAGCTCCGCCGAAAGAGGGTCATCATCACGGAGGGCTTCTACATCATCCTAGCCCCTCCGATGAAGTGTGAGTAGTTTACCTCAGACCTTCGGGTCCATAGTTAGTAGCTAGATGGCTTCTTCTCTCTCTTTGAATCTAAATACAAAGTTCTCCCCCTCTCTTGTGGAGATCTATTCGATGTAATCTTCTTTTTGCGGTGTGTTTGTTGAGACTCATGAATTGTGGGTTTATGATCAAGTCTATCTATGAATAATATTTGAATCTTCTCTGAATTCTTTTATGTATGATTGGTTATCTTTGCAAGTTTCTTCGAATTATCTGTTTGGTTTGGCCAACTAGATTGGTAGTTCTTGCCATGGGATAAGTGCTTAGCTTTGGGTTCGATCTTGCGGTGTCCTTACCTAGTGACAGAAGGGGCAGCAAGGCACATATTGTATCGTTGCCATCGAGGATAACAAGATGGGGTTTATTTCATATTGCATGGATTTATCTCTCTACATCATGTCATCTTGCTTAAGGCATTACTCTGTTTTTAACTTAATGTTGGAAATATGCCCTAGAGGCAATAATAAAAGGATTATTATTATATTTCCTTGTTCATGATAATTGTCTTTTATTCATGCTATAATTGTGTTATCCGGAAATCGTAATACATGTGTGAATACATAGACACCAACATGTCCCTAGTAAGCCTCTAGTTGACTAGCTCGTTGATCAACAGATAGTCATTGTTTCCTGACTATGGACATTAAATGTCATTGATAATGAGATCACATCATTAGGAGAATGATGTGATGGACAAGACCCAATCCTAAACATAGCACAAGATCGTATAGTTCGTTTGCTAGAGTTTTTCCAATGTTAAGTATCTTTTCCTTAGACCATGAGATCGTGTAACTCCCGGATACCGTAGGAATGCTTTGGGTGTACCAAACGTCACAACGTAACTGGGTGACTATAAAGGTATACTACGGGTATCTCCGAAAGTATCTGTTGGGTTGACACGGATCAAGACTGGGATTTGTCACTCCGTATGACGGAGAGGTATCTCTGGGCCCACTCGGTAATGCATCATCATAATGAGCTCAAAGTGACCAAGTGTCTGGTCACGGGATCATGCATTACGGTACGAGTAAAGTGACTTGCCGGTAACGAGATTGAACGAGGTATTGGGATACCGACGATCGAATCTCGGGCAAGTAAAATACCGATTGACAAAGGGAATTGTATACGGGGTTGCTTGAATCCTCAACATCGTGGTTCATCCGATGAGATCATCGAGGATCATGTGGGAGCCAACATGGGTATCTAGATCCCGCTGTTGGTTATTGACCGGAGAGTCGTCTCGGTCATGTCTACATGTCTCCCGAACCCGTAGGGTCTACACACTTAAGGTTCGGTGACGCTAGGGTTGTATAGATATGAGTATGCAGTAATCCGAAAGTTGTTCCGAGTCCCGGATGAGATCCTGGACGTCATAAGAAGTTCCGGAATGGTCCGGAGGTGAAGAATTATATATAGGAAGTGTTATTTCGGCCATCGGGAAAGTTTCGGGGTCATCGGTATTGTACCGGGACCACCGGAAGGGTCCCGGGGGTCCACCGGGTGGGGCCACCCATCCCGGAGGGCCCCATGGGCTGAAGTGGGGAGGGAACCAGCCCATAGTGGGCTGGTGCACCCCCCTTGGCCCCCCATGCGCCTAGGGTTGGGAACCCTAGGGGAGGGAGCGCCTCCACTTGCCTTGGGGGCACTCCTCCCCCTTGGCCGTCGCCCCCTAGGAGATCCCATCTCCTAGGGCCGGCGCACCCCCTAGGGGCCTATATAAAGGGGGGGAGGGAGGGCAGCCGCACCCCGAAGTCTTGGCGCCTCCCTCTCCCCTGCTACACCTCTCCCTCTCGCAGTAGAACGGCGAAGCCCTGCTGCGGTGACTGCTGCCTCCACCACCACGTCGTCGTGCTGCTGGATCTTCATCAACCTCTCCTTCCCCCTTGCTGGATCAAGAAGGAGGAGACGTCACGCTGACCGTATGTGTGTTGAACGCGGAGGTGCCGTCCGCTCGGCGCTAGGATCTCCGGTGATTCGGATCACGTTGAGTACGACTCCCTCATCCCCGTTCTCTTGAACGCTTCCGCTCGCGATCTACAAAGGTATGTAGATGCATCCGGTCACTCGTTGCTAGATGAACTCATAGATGGATCTTGGTGAAAACGTAGGAAATTTTTTTGTTTTCTGCAACGTTCCCCAACAGTGGCATCATGAGCTAGGTCGATGCGTAGTTCTCTTTGCACGAGTAGAACACAATTTGTTGTGGGCGTAGATGTTGTCAACTTTCTTGCCACTACTAGTCTTATTTTGCTTCAGCGGTATTGTGGGATGAAGCGGCCCGGACCAACCTTACACGTACGCTTACGTGAGACCGGTTCCACCGACTGACATGCACTAGTTGCATAAGGTGGTTGGCGGGTGTCTATCTCTCCCACTTTAGTTGGAGCGGATTCAACGAAAAGGGTCCTTATGAAGGGTAAATAGAAGTTGACAAATCACGTTGTGGCTTTAACGTAGGTAAGAAAACGTTCTTGCTAGAACCCTCTTGCAGACACGTAAAACTTGCAACAACAATTAGAGGACGTCTAACTTGTTTTTGCAGCAAGTGTTCTGTGATGTGATATGACCAAAGTTGTGATGAATGATGAATGATATATATGTGATGTATGAGATCATGTTCTTGTAATAGGAATCACGACTTGCATGTCGATGGGTATGACAACCGGCAGGAGCCATAGGAGTTGTCTTTATTTTTTGTATGACTTGCGTGTTATTGAGAAATGCCATGTAAATTACTTTACTTTATTGCTAAACGTGTTAGCCATAGTAGTAGAAGTAATAGTTGGCAAGCAACTTCATGGAGACACGATGATGGAGATCATGATGATGGAGATCATGGTGTCATGCCGGTGACAAGATGATCATGGAGCCCCAAGATGGAGATCAAAGGAAGCTATATGATACTGGCCATATCATGTCACTATTATTTGATTGCATGTGATGTTTATCATGTTTTTGCATCTTGTTTACTTAGAACGACGGTAGTAAATAAGATGATCCCTCATAATAATTTCAAGAAAGTGTTTCCCCTAACTGTGCACCGTTGCGACAGTTCGTTGTTTCGAAGCACCATGTAATGATAGGGTGTGATAGATTCCAACGTTCACATACAACGGGTGTAAGACAGATTTACACATGCAAACACTTAGGTTGACTTGACGAGCCTAGCATGTACGGACATGGCCTCGGAACACAGAAGACCGAAAGGTCGAGCATGAGTCGTATAGAAGATACGATCAACATGAAGATGTTCACCGATGTTGACTAGTCCGTCTCATGTGATGATCGGACACGGCCTAGTTAACTCGGATCATGTTATACTTAGATGACTGGAGGGATGTCTATCTAAGTGGGAGTTCATTGAATAATTTGATTAGATGAACTTAATTATCATGAACTTAGTCTAAAATCTTTACAACATGTATTGTAGATCAAATGGCCAACGTTGTCCTCAACTTCAACGCGTTCCTAGAGAAAACCAAGCTGAAAGACGATGGCAGCAACTATACGGACTGGGTCCGGAACCTGAGGATCATCCTCATAGCTGCCAAGAAAGATTATGTCCTACAAGCACCGCTAGGTGAAGCACCTGCTCTCCCTGCAGAACAAGACGTTATGAACACTTGGCAGACACGCACCGATGATTACTCCCTCGTTCAGTGCGGCATGCTTTACAGCTTAGAGCCGGGGCTCCAAAAGCATTTTGAGAGACACGGAGCATATGAGATGTTCGAAGAGCTGAAAATGGTTTTTCAAGCTCATGCCCGGGTCGAGAGATATGAAGTCTCCGACAAGTTCTTCAGCTGTAAGATGGAGGAAAACAGTTCTGTCAGTGAGCACATACTCACTATGTCTGGGTTACATAACCGCTTGACTCAGCTGGGAGTTAATCTCCCAGATGACACGGTCATTGACAGAATCCTTCAGTCGCTTCCACCGAGCTACAAGAGCTTTGTGATGAACTTCAATATGCAGGGGATGGAAAAGACCATTCCTGAAGCATTTGCAATGCTGAAATCAGCAGAGGTAGAAGTCAAAAGGGAACATCAAGTGTTGATGGTGAATAAAACCACTAAGTTCAAGAAAGGCAAGGGTAAGAAGAACTTCAAGAAGGACGGCAAGGGAGTTGCCGCGCCCGGCAAGCAAGCTGCCGGGAAGAAGCCAAAGAATGGACCCAAGCCCGAGACTGAGTGTTTTTATTGCAAGGGAAGTGGTCACTGGAAGCGGAACTGCCCCAAATACTTAGCGGACAAGAAGGCCGGCATCACGAAAGGTATATGTGATATACATGTAATTGATGTGTACCTTACCAGTACTCGTAGTAGCTCCTGGGTATTTGATACCGGCGCGGTTGCTCACATTTGTAACTCAAAGCAGGAGCTGCGGAATAAGCGGAGACTGGCGAAGGACGAGGTGACGATGCGCGTCGGGAATGGTTCCAAGGTCGATGTGATCGCCGTCGGCACGCTACCTCTACATTTACCTACGAGATTAGTTTTAAACCTCAATAATTGTTATTTAGTGCCAGCTTTGAGCATGAACATTGTATCAGGATCTCGTTTAATTCGAGTTGGCTACTCATTTAAATCCGAGAATAATGGTTGTTCTATTTATATGAGAGATATGTTTTATGGTCATGCTCCGATGGTGAATGGTTTATTCTTAATGAATCTCGAGCGTAATGCTACACATATTCATAGTGTGAATACCAAAAGATGTAAGGTTGATAATGATAGTCCCACATACTTGTGGCACTGCCGCCTTGGTCACATAGGTGTCAAACGCATGAAGAAGCTCCATATAGATGGACTTTTAGAGTCTCTTGATTACGAATCATTTGACACGTGCGAACCATGCCTCATGGGTAAAATGACCAAGACTCCATTCTCAGGAACAATGGAGCGAGCAACCAACTTATTGGAAATCATACATACTGATGTGTGCGGTCCAATGAGTGTCGAGGCTCGCGGTGGCTATCGTTATGTTCTCACCCTCACTGATGATTTGAGTAGATATGGGTATGTCTATTTAATGAAACACAAGTCTGAGACCTTTGAAAAGTTCAAGGAATTTCAAAGTGAGGTTGAGAATCAACGTGACAGGAAAATCAAGTTCTTGCGATCAGATCATGGAGGAGAATACTTGAGTCACGAATTTGGCACACACTTAACAAAATGTGGAATAGTTTCACAACTGACGCCGCCTGGAACACCTCAGCGTAATTGAAAGTGCAACTATCCCTAGGTGGTTTTGGTAATTCATAACAACATATAGCTCATTGAGCTAATGCTATTCCAAGATGATTATTTCACGAAAGCTCAATGATTGGCATGGCATGGATGTGAAAGTGGAACCCTCAAAATGCTAAGGACAAAGGATTGGCTCAAGCTCAAAAGCTCAAGACTCTTCATTTCATATTTTAGTGATCCAAGATCACATTGAGTCTCTAGGAAAAGCCAATACTATCAAGGAGGGATGAGGTGTTGCTTAATGAGCCTCTTGCTTCATGTGCTTAGTGTTATGCTCCAAAACCCTCAACTACTTTCCCATATCCACATATGACCTAAACCCTAAGCCAAACTCGGTCCTACCGATTCTTCCTATCCGGCGCCACCGAGTTTCACTTGTCATAAGCCACTGCCAAACCCTAGCAATTCGGTTCTACCGATAGGGATCTCGGTCTCACCGAGATGGGATTGCAAACTCTCTGTTTCCCTTTCGTAACTTTTCGGTCTCACCGAAAGAGCGGATCGGTCCCACCGAGATTGCAATGTAAATTCAGTGTTTCCTTTTTGTAACTTTTCGGTCTCACCGAAAGAGAAAATCGGTCCCACCGAGTTTGCCTGACCAACTCTCTGGTTAGCTAATTACCAAATTCGGTCTCACCGAGTTTGTGTAATCGGTCTCACCGAGATTACGTTATGCCCAAACCCTAACCATATTGGTCCTACCGAGTTGAATGTCAGTCCCACCGAAAATCTCTAACGGTCACTAGGTTTACATTTTCGGTCCGACCGAGTTTGTTGATTCAGTCCCACCGAGATTGGAAAACTGTGTGTAACGGTTGGATTTTGTGTGGAGGCTATATATACCCCTCCACCTCCTCTTCATTCATGGAGAGAGCCATCAGAACACATACACAATTCCAACTCATATGTTCTGAGAGAGAACCACCTACTCATGTGTTGAGACCAAGATATTCCATTCCTACCATATGAATCTTGAACTCTAGCCTTCCCAAGTTGCTTTCCACTCAAATCTTCTTTCCACAAAATCCAAGTCCTATGAGATAGAGTTGAGTGTTGGGGAGACTATCATTTGAAGCACAAGAGCAAGGAGTTCATTACCTACACACCATTTGTTACTTCTTGGAGAGTGGTGTCTCCTAGATTGGCTAGGTGTCACTTGGGAGCCTCCGACAAGATTGTGGAGTTGAACCAAGGAGTTTGTAAGGGCAAGGAGATCGCCTACTTCGTGAAGATCTACCGCTAGTGAGGCAAGTCCTGAGTGGCCGATGGCCATGATGGGATAGACAAGGTTGCTTTTCGTGGACCCTTTGTGGGTGGTTGCTTCTTCGTGGACCCTTCGTGGGTGGAGCCCTTTGTGGACTCGCGCAACCGTTACCCTTTGTGGGTGGAGCCCTCCGTGGACTCGCGCAACCGTTACCCTTTGTGGGTTGAAGTCTCCATCAACGTGGATGTAGGATAGCACCATCTATCCGAACCACGGGAAAAACATCCGTGTCTCCAATTGCATTTGAATTCTCCAAACCCTTCCCTCTACATTCTTGCAAGTTGCATGCTTTACTTTCCGCTGCCAATATACTCTTTGCATGCTTGCTTGAATTGTGTGATGATTGCTTGACTTGTCCTACAATAGCTAAAATCTGCCAAGAACTAAAATTGGGAAAAGGTTAAGCTTTTATTTGGTCAAGTAGTCTAATCACCCCCCCTCTAGACATACTTTCGATCCTACAAGTGGTATCAGAGCTTTGGTTTCCATTTGCTTTGATCTCCATAGCTTTTGGTGGTCATAGCCCTTGTTTCACAACCTAGGAGAGTATGGCGTCTAGCGAGGGAAATTATCACCGTAGAGGTCCTTACTTTGATGGTACTAATTTTGCTAGTTGGAAGCATAAAATGAAAATGCATATTCTTGGACATAACCCCGCCGTTTGGGCTATTGTGTGTGTTGGTTTGCAAGGTGACTTCTTTGATGGGAAAGAACCAAACCGTGAAGCTACCGCGGAAGAGTTGAAGATGTTGCAATACAATGCTCAAGCTTGTGATATTCTCTTCAACGGATTGTGCCCCGAAGAATTCAACAAAATCAGTCGTCTTGAGAATGCAAAGGAAATTTGGGACACTTTGATTGATATGCACGAAGGTACCGACTCCGTCAAGGAATCCAAGTTGGATGTGCTTCAAAGTCAACTTGACAAGTTCAAAATGAAGGATGGTGAAGGTGTCGCTGAAATGTACTCTAGGCTTGCTCTCATCACAAATGAGATTGCCGGCTTAGGAAGTGAAGAGATGACCGATAGATTCATCACCAAGAAGATTCTAAGAGCCTTGGATGGAAAATATGATACCGTGTGCACATTGATCCAAATGATGCCCAATTACAAAGATCTCAAGCCAACGGAGGTGATTGGAAGAATTGTTGCTCATGAGATGTCACTTAAGGATAAAGAGGAACTTCACAACAAGTCAAGTGGTGCCTATAAAGCCTCATGTGAAGCCCCCACATCATCAAGTGAGAAACAAGACTTCAATGAAGAATTAAGCTTAATGGTGAAGAACTTCAACAAGTTCTACAAGAGTAGAAGCAAAGATAGAAGCTTCAAGTCAAGGTCCTACAATGACAAAAGATCTTCTAGTCGAGAGCGAAACTGCTACAGTTGTGGAAGACCCGGACACTATTCCAATGAGTGTACGGCTCCCTACAAGAGAAGAGAAGATTCTCCAAAAAGAAGAAGCAAAGAATCACCACCAAGAGAGAGAAGGAGTAGAGATGATCGTTATGAACGAAGATACTCACGGAGAAGCAAGGATTCGGAAAGGAAGGAAAAACCATCAAGGAGCTACACAAAACGAAGACATCAAGCTCATGTTGGTGAATGGGTATCCGGCTCCGACTCCGTCAGCCACTCCGAGAGAAGTTTATCACTCTGACTCCGAAGATACTCAAGATGAAGGTGTTGCCGGTCTAGCACTTGTGTCAACCAACTCCTACGACATATTTGACTCACCAAATGAAGGAATTGGAAGATGCTTCATGGCCAAAGGTCCTAAGGTAACACACCCCGAGTATGTTGATTTCAATAGTGATGAAGATGACTTGTTAGGTGATGATTTGCTTGTTGACAACTCTAGTGATGAATACTATGATGAAACGTCAATTAATCATGCTAATCAAGATAAAATGAATGACAATGATAAGGAGAAGATTGAGGCTCTAACTCAAGAACTAAACACTCTTAAGTTAGCTCATGAAACTATCTTCGAAGATCATCGAGAACTTTTAAGAGCTCATGACAAATTACTCTTTGAAAAGCTCAATCTTGAGCAAGAGCATGAGTTCTTAAAAGCAATCAATGATGATC
Source organism: Triticum aestivum (assembly GCF_018294505.1). Taxonomy (NCBI): domain Eukaryota; kingdom Viridiplantae; phylum Streptophyta; class Magnoliopsida; order Poales; family Poaceae; genus Triticum; species Triticum aestivum. Next base: position 451,800,605 of record NC_057812.1, on the reverse strand, counting down.
TCCGCAAGAAAAGTTCTTCTTACATTGCCAAGCATTTACTCTTATCCACTTACATGCCTCAAGTCAAGTCTAGTAACAAGAACAAGAAAGATTCTTTCTCTAGCAGTAACAATGATCATGCTAAATCCAATATTGTTGCTTCTAGTAGTTCTCTTGATTCCACTAATGATTCTCTTAGCCAAGTTATACTTGAGCAAGAAAATAGCTTATTGAAGGGAATTATAGAGAAAGGATTGTACAAAAGCCTTGTCGGGAGTAAGCAATTCGAGGAAATTGCGCGCAAGCAAGGAATGCACCGGAAGAATCAAGGTGTTGGTTTTGAACGAAAGTTCAATGCCAATGGAGTTGAGTGGGAAGAAGATCAATACCCCAAGACAAAGTTTGTTCCTCAACAAGAGAAGTATGATACCTCTTTCAAAGGGACACAAGCTCAAGATGATCTTCCACCACAAGACTACAAGCAAAAAGGCAAGGACAAGCTTCAAGAGGAAATTGATGCATTTGAAGAAGCTCCTAAGACCTTAGTCAAGTGGATTCCCAAGACTACTTCAAGTTCCACTTCATCAAATTCGACTACAACTCCAAGGATTCCCATCAAGATGATGTGGATCCAAAAGAAGAAGAACTAGAGAGTTCTTGAGGGTGACTCCACCAACATACTTCACTCTTATCATTTTGGCAAGAACAAGTGCAATCAACTTCCACATCTTGCACTAGTTCAAGGTGTCACAAACCCTCTTGTTGGTAAGACAAGGGACAAGGTAACCTAAAAGTTTTCATGGACATCATCTTGTGTGTGCATCACTCTATGTCTATGGATATCCTTGTTTGTTCCTTGTGGGACTAACCCATGTAGGTATTGAAAGTGCAATTCACTCAAATGGATAGCTCCAAGCGATCTACATCAACATTGAGCGTCCACATCTTCAACATCTACATGAAGTCGTCATCGACAAAACCCAAGGTTAGTTCATCCCTCTTAGGGGGGATATCACATCTAGGGGGAGCTTTACTCTAAGACTTGAGCTAAAGCAACTCTAAAGATGTGAACACAACAATGCTTTATGTAAAAGTGGTAACCCCACTTGAGCTTAAACGATGAGTATGACCTATGATCAAGTGTTCTCACTTGACTCCTAAGTCAATATACTCATATATAGATGACCTTGTCATCGCAAATTGCTTGATAGATGCTAGAATTGGTTGTGCATGCCTTGTCACATATTTCATTTGCCATCTTATTGTGTGAGCATGCTGGTTGCATATTTTACTCATTCGAGGACATCCACTTGTTGTTTTGATTGTTTGGCTTTATTTCCTTTCGCCAAGTGGATGGACAAGAATGCCTAAGAACCTCCTCTAGCTATCTATGCTTTTCTCGTCTCAAACTCTATTCATGCTACGTCACAAAATTTGATCAAGTCAGATTTGAACCAGTCTGTGTGAGGAGCGCTCGGAGTCCCCGATTCTTCATAGGCTTAAACTTCCAAAACCTCTTTGTGACTCTCGGTCTGACCGATACCCCATTTTTGGTCCTATCGAGATCATTAAGTTGATCTAGGTTTTCGATCTCGGTGCAACCGATTTGAACCTTTCGGTCACACCGAGTTTCAGTAACTGCTTGCAGTTATGAATCTCGGTGCCACCGAGTTGTTCCACTCGGTCACACCGACAGGGTCGGGCTATATATAGTCACGGGCAAAAATTTGTAAATTTCTCCGAACCCCTTCGCCCGCGCAATAGCCTGCTCTTCCAACTTGGTCTCCGGATCGTCTCCTCGCCGCCAGCCGCCTCCAGTCGCTGGTCTCCGTCGCCGTCAACGGGAATTCTACCCCACCGTTGCCGTCGTAGCGAGTCTCCGCCGAACTAGGGTATGGACTCGATCTTTGTGCTATTCTCCAATCTGATTCCTAGCACATTGTGATCATCATGACTCTTGCCACGATTGAAACACTCCTATCCAGTCAATGCGTTCGTAGATTAGGTTTGATTCGAAAATTTTAGGGTTAGGTTTCCGCCGAAACCATCTCGGACCCACCGAGTTGAAAAACTCGGTCCCACCGATTTGGCTTATGCCATTGCACAAGTGAGACTCGGTCTGACCGAGAATTACTTATCGGTGTGACCGATTTTGGAACTCTGTGAAACCCTAGCAGTCTCGGTGCCACCGAACTGTGACTCGGTCTGACCGAGTTCACTAGTTTAGGTGCCAAAACTGCTTCGGTATTACCGAGTTTAAAAATCGGTAGATCCGAGATGATTTCAGTGGGAAACTAAAACTAAGTTTTTGGATCATTCTTTTGCAAAAATCTCTGCATTTTGTGATGCTCATCTATTCTACCTCATCTATAAACTGTTCACAGGGTCAGCAGTCAGCTTGTTCATCATGTCAGACCAGAGTGACAGCCAGAATGTGTCAGAACAGCAAGTGCACATGAGTGAGGGCACTAGTCCCTCCAGCTCTTCAGATGATGGCAGCAGAAGTACCCCAAGCAATTTGCCAAAAGCTGCCACTAGACAGAGGAAGAAGAGAACTTTAGATTCTGAAGATGAAGATTATGTGGCAGAGGAAGAGGCCACATCAAAGAGAGTTGAGCCAGCACAGGGCACAAAGCCAGGCTTAAAGATCAAAAGGCCAGCAGGCAGGCAACCTATGTCAAAGGCTAGAGCTTCAACTAAAAAGCCTGCACCCAAAGAGCCAGTTGCTGCTGAAGGCAAGAAGAGGAAGGAAAGGGTAAAGAAGACCGTAGCCAGAATGCTTGGAAAGGCTTCCATTATTGAAGAGGAAGAGGAAGAAGAGGTTGCTGCACCAGCACCTAAGGCACCCAAGCTAATGGGTGATGCTATCAAATCAGGGGCTACTGCATCTAAGCCCAAGGCTGCATCAAAGGTCAAGACAGCACCAAAGAGAAATACAAGGAGCATACCTGCAACTGAAAAGAACAAGGCCCCAGTGCCTGAAGCTGCTGAAGAAGAGGATGAAGAGCAAGTTCTCAGAAAACTCAAGCCCAAGATCCCAGACCACAATGATGCTCATCCTGTGGCTGAGGACATGAAGCTCAGGAGAGACTCAGGGCTGAGGAAGTGGAGAGAAGCAGATCCATATGCTTCAAGGAGGAGGACTGCTGTGGATTACAGATTTCACACCAAGGAACAACAAGATTTCTATGAGATAGTGCTGCTTGATAAGAAGCCCATAGTTTGTGACATGAGATGGGTTGATTGGGAGTGCATGAAGGAAAATGAGGAACACTACCCTGGAGTATATGACAGCTTTAGTGCTTGTGGAGTTGCATCACAAAGTGGAACGAGGAGCTTATCATGCAATTCTACTCCACAGCACACTTCTACCCAGATGGAAGGATTACATGGATGTCTGAAGGTACGAGGTACCAATCCACAGTTGCTGAGTGGCCACAGCTCATTAATGCCCCAGAGGAGCAAGCAGATGACTTGGACATTTATGCCAAGAAGAAGATGGACCACAACTCTATGTCCAATATGTACAAGGAGATTCCAAATGAAGCACTTGACACTTTCAAATTTGGCTCAGTGCATTATCTTCTGTCAGGGCTGCCAACCATCAATTGGATACTGAGGCACACCTTGTTGCCCAAGTCTGGAGATCACAAGATGATCAGAGGGCATGCAATCAACTTGCTACATGTATTTGATGTACCTCAGAAATTCAAGGTCATGAGCCTCATAGTAGAGACTATCAAGAGGACAGCAGCTGACCAGAAGAGGATCTGTGGATATGCCCCACAAATTCAGGAGCTCATTAACTCCAAGATGGGCACGGGCATATACTTGTTGGACAAGGAACACTTGCCCATCCGTCCAGATTTTGAGGATAATCAAGTTATTATGACTGAGAATGAGCCATCATCTGCCCAAGCACAAGCAAAGAAGGAGAAGGCAAGGAAGGAGAAAGCTGCCAAGATGCCAACCCAAGAGGAGGCATCTGAGTATTTCCTGAAAACTAAACAAGAGCAGCTTGGTTACCTGATTGCATCCACCCTGCGGATTGAGAAAGGACTAGCCACCCTAACTCAGAACCAGGCAAGCCTAGAGAGAATCATGGAACAAAAGTTCTATGACTTGGATGTCAAGGTGACAGAGATTTAGACTGCAGTGGAGTAGCTCCAGGATGATATGTAGGAGAGGAAAGGGAAGACAACCACTGATGCCTTTGCCAGAGTGCCACGAGGTCTGAGGTCGTCTGTCGTGCCAGTTGCTGACACCAGAGCCACCACTTCTGCACCAGCTACAGCCTCAGTTCCATCAGCTCCAGCATCTACTTCAGCTCCAACTCCAGCGTCTACTTCAGCGTCTACAGAAGCCTTCGTCCTTGGAGTGATCCGGACTCCACCACCACCTGAAGATCAAGCCTGAGTGTCGATCTAGCACTATGCATTTTCTAGGAACTTTTTGGTAACTTGTTGCCAAAGGGGGAGAAAAATGTATAGATCATAGGCTTCGAGAGAGAGAGTGTTGCTTTTTTCTCTCTTGCTTTATTTGGTGGTTTTTCGAACTTTGTTTGCTTTTGAGTGCTTGAGATACTACGTCATTATCTGTGAGACACTGATGATCATGTGTTTGATCATAAGCTACACTTAATGCTTTCTTAATGCTATTATCTTATCTATCTTGTGTGATCATTCACTATTCTTGGTGATGAGTGCATGTATTTCATTCTTATCATTTTAAGCGCTCCACCAAGATGTATGTGACATGGAAGAGTAACCCATGACTCTAACTCCTTGTGCATTTCCAGTCCAAAGCAAATTTTAAATATGCACAAATTTAGGGGGAGCTCTTACTTGTCACATACTTCTCAAAGTGATGATATATTTCATGCTTATTATCATTTGTCGAAGCTTTGATCTATATGTTGTCATCAATTACCAAAAAGGGGGAGATTGAAAGTGCAACTATCCCTAGGTGGTTTTGGTAATTCATAACAACATATAGCTCATTGAGCTAATGCTATTCCAAGATGATTATTTCAGGAAAGCTCAATGATTGGCATGGCATGGATGTGAAAGTGGAACCCTCAAAATGCTAAGGACAAAGGATTGGCTCAAGCTCAAAAGCTCAATACTCTTCATTTTATATTTTAGTGATCCAAGATCACATTGAGTCTTTAGGAAAAGCCAATACTATCAAGGAGGGATGAGGTGTTGCTTAATGAGCCTCTTGCTTCATGTGCTTAGTGATATGCTCCAAAACCCTCAACTACTTTCCCATATCCACATATGACCTAAACCCTAAGCCAAACTCGGTCCTACCGATTCTTCCTATCCGGCGCCACCGAGTTTCACTTGTCATAAGCCACTGCCAAACCCTAGCAATTCGGTTCTACCGATAGGGATCTCGGTCTCACCGAGATGGGATTGCAAACTCTCTGTTTCCCTTTCGTAACTTTTCGGTCTCACCGAAAGAGCGGATCGGTCCCACCGAGATTGCAATGTAAATTCAGTGTTTCCTTTTTGTAACTTTTCGGTCTCACCGAAAGAGCAAATCGGTCCCACCGAGTTTGCCTGACCAACTCTCTGGTTAGCTAATTACCAAATTCGGTCTCACCGAGTTTGTGTAATCGGTCTCACCGAGATTACGTTATGCCCAAACCCTAACCATATCGGTCCTACCGAGTTGCATGTCAGTCCCACCGAAAATCTCTAACGGTCACTAGGTTTACATTTTCGGTCCGACCGAGTTTGTTGATTCGGTCCCACCGAGATTGGAAAACTGTGTGTAACGGTTGGATTTTGTGTGGAGGCTATATATACCCCTCCACCTCCTCTTCATTCGTGGAGAGAGCCATCAGAACACATACACAATTCCAACTCATATGTTCTGAGAGAGAACCACCTACTCATGTGTTGAGACCAAGATATTCCATTCCTACCATATGAATCTTGATCTCTAGCCTTCCCAAGTTGCTTTCCACTCAAATCTTCTTTCCACAAAATCCAAATCCTATGAGAGAGAGTTGAGTGTTGGGGAGACTATCATTTGAAGCACAAGAGCAAGGAGTTCATTACCTACACACCATTTGTTACTTCTTGGAGAGTGGTGTCTCCTAGATTGGCTAGGTGTCACTTGGGAGCCTCCGACAAGATTGTGGAGTTGAACCAAGGAGTTTGTAAGGGCAAGGAGATCGCCTACTTCGTGAAGATCTACCGCTAGTGAGGCAAGTCCTGTGTGGGCGATGGCCATGGTGGGATAGACAAGGTTGCTTCTTCGTGGACCCTTTGTGGGTGGTTGCTTCTTCGTGGACCCTTCGTGGGTGGAGCCCTTTGTGGACTCGCGCAACCGTTACCCTTTGTGGGTGGAGCCCTCCGTGGACTCGCGCAACCGTTACCCTTTGTGGGTTGAAGTCTCCATCAACGTGGATGTAGGATAGCACCACCTATCCGAACCACGGGAAAAACATCCGTGTCTCCAATTGCGTTTGAATTCTCCAAACCCTTCCCTTTACATTCTTGCAAGTTGCATGCTTTACTTTCCGCTGCCAATATACTCTTTGCATGCTTGCTTGAATTGTGTGATGATTGCTTGACTTGTCCTACAATAGCTAAAATCTGCCAAGAACTAAAATTGGGAAAAGGTTAAGTTTTTATTTGGTCAAGTAGTCTAATCACCCCCCCTCTAGACATACTTTCGATCCTACAAGTGGTATCAGAGCTTTGGTCTCCATTTGCTTTGATCTCCATAGCTTTTGGTGGTCATAGCCTTGGTTTCACAACCTAGGAGAGTATGGCGTCTAGCGAGGGAAATTATCACCGTAGAGGTCCTTACTTTGATGGTACTAATTTTGCTAGTTGGAAGCATAAAATGAAAATGCATATTCTTGGACATAACCCCGCCGTTTGGGCTATTGTGTGTGTTGGTTTGCAAGGTGACTTCTTTGATGGGAAAGAACCAAACCGTGAAGCTACCGCGGATGAGTTGAAGATGTTGCAATACAATGCTCAAGCTTGTGATATTCTCTTCAACGGATTGTGCCCCGAAGAATTCAACAAAATCAGCCGTCTTGAGAATGCAAAGGAAATTTGGGACACTTTGATTGATATGCACGAAGGTACCGACTCCGTCAAGGAATCCAAGTTGGATGTGCTTCAAAGTCAACTTGACAAGTTCAAAATGAAGGATGGTGAAGGTGTCGCTGAAATGTACTCTAGGCTTGCTCTCATCACAAATGAGATTGCCGGCTTAGGAAGTGAAGAGATGACCGATAGATTCATCATCAAGAAGATTCTAAGAGCCTTGGATGGAAAATATGATACCGTGTGCACATTGATCCAAATGATGCCCAATTACAAAGATCTCAAGCCAACGGAGGTGATTGGAAGAATTGTTGCTCATGAGATGTCACTTAAGGATAAAGAGGAACTTCACAACAAGTCAAGTGGTGCCTATAAAGCCTCATGTGAAGCCCCTACATCATCAAGTGAGAAACAAGACTTCAATGAAGAATTGAGCTTAATGGTGAAGAACTTCAACAAGTTCTACAAGAGTAGAAGCAAAGATAGAAGCTTCAAGTCAAGGTCCTACAATGACAAAAGATCTTCTAGTCGAGAGCGAAACTGCTACAGTTGTGGAAGACCCGGACACTATTCCAATGAGTGTACGGCTCCCTACAAGAGAAGAGAAGATTCTCCAAAAAGAAGAAGCAAAGAATCACCACCAAGAGAGAGAAGGAGTAGAGATGATCGTTATGAACGAAGATACTCACGGAGAAGCAAGGATTCGGAAAGGAAGGAAAAATCATCAAGGAGCTACACAAAACGAAGACATCAAGCTCATGTTGGTGAATGGGTATCCGGCTCCGACTCCGACAGCCACTCCGAGAGAAGTTATCACTCTGACTCCGAAGATACTCAAGATGAAGGTGTTGCCGGTCTAGCACTTGTGTCAACCAACTCCTACGACATATTTGACTCACCAAATGAAGGAATTGGAAGATGCTTCATGGCCAAAGGTCCTAAGGTAACACACCCCGAGTATGTTGATTTCAATAGTGATGAAGATGACTTGTTAGGTGATGATTTGCTTGTTGACAACTCTAGTGATGAATACTATGATGAAACGTCAATTAATCATGCTAATCAAGATAAAACGAATGACAATGATAAGGAGAAGATTGAGGCTCTAACTAAAGAACTAAACACTCTTAAGTTAGCTCATGAAACTATCTTCGAAGATCATCGAGAACTTTTAAGAGCTCATGAGAAATTACGCTTTGAAAAGCTCAATCTTGAGCAAGAGCATGAGTTCTTAAAAGCAATCAATGATGATCTCCGCAAGAAAAGTTCTTCTTACATTGCCAAGCATTTACTCTTATCCACTTACATGCCTCAAGTCAAGTCTAGTAACAAGAACAAGAAAGATTCTTTCTCTAGCAGTAACAATGATCATGCTAAATCCAATATTGTTGCTTCTAGTAGTTCTCTTGATTCCACTAATGATTCTCTTAGCCAAGTTACACTTGAGCAAGAAAATAGCTTATTGAAGGGAATTATAGAGAAAGGAGTGTACAAAAGCCTTGCCGGGAGTAAGCAATTCGAGGAAATTGTGCGCAAGCAAGGAATGCACCGGAAGAATCAAGGTGTTGGTTTTGAAAAAAAGTTCAATGCCAATGGAGTTGAGTGGGAAGAAGATCAATACCCCAAGACAAAGTTTGTTCCTCAACAAGAGAAGTATGATACCTCTTTCAAAGGGACACAAGCTCAAGATGATCTTCCACCACAAGACTACAAGCAAAAAGGCAAGGACAAGCTTCAAGAGGAAATTGATGCATTTGAAGAAGCTCCTAAGACCTTAGTCAAGTGGATTCCCAAGACTACTTCAAGTTCCACTTCATCAAATACGACTACAACTCCAAGGATTCCCATCAAGATGATGTGGATCCAAAAGAAGAAGAACTAGAGAGTTCTTGAGGGTGACTCCGCCAACATACTTCACTCTTATCATTTTGGAAAGAACAAGTGCAATCAACTTCCACATCTTGCACTAGTTCAAGGAGTCACAAACCCTCTTGTTGGTAAGACAAGGGACAAGGTAACCTAAAAGTTTTCATGGACATCATCTTGTGTGTGCATCACTCTATGTCTATGGATATCCTTGTTTGTTCCTTGTGGGACTAACCCATGTAGGTATTGAAAGTGCAATTCACTCAAATGGATAGCTCCAAGCGATCTACATCAACATTGAGCGTCCACATCTTCAACATCTACATGAAGTCGTCATCGACAAAACCCAAGGTTAGTTCATCCCTCTTAGGGGGGATATCACATCTAGGGGGAGCTTTACTCTAAGACTTGAGCTAAAGCAACTCTAAATATGTGAACACAACAATGCTTTATGTAAAAGTGGTAACCCCACTTGAGCTTAAACGATGAGTATGACCTATGATCAAGTGTTCTCACTTGACTCCTAAGTCAATATACTCATATATAGATGACCTTGTCATCGCAAATTGCTTGATAGATGCTAGAATTGGTTGTGCATGCCTTGTCACATATTTCATTTGCCATCTTATTGTGTGAGCATGCTGGTTGCATATTTTACTCATTCGAGGACATCCACTTGTTGTTTTGATTGTTTGGCTTTATTTCCTTTTGCCAAGTGGATGGACAAGAATGCCTAAGAACCTCCTCTAGCTATCTATGCTTTTCTCGTCTCAAACTCTATTCATGCTACATCACAACATTTGATCAAGTCAGATTCGAACCACTCTGTGTGAGGAGCGCTCGGAGTCCCCGATTCGTCATAGGCTTAAACTTGCAAAACCTCTTTGTGACTCCCGGTCTGACCGATACCCCATTTTCGGTCCTACCGAGATCATTAAGTTGATCTAGGTTTTCGATCTCGGTGCAACCGATTTGAACCTTTCGGTCACACCGAGTTTCAGTAACTGCTTGTAGTTATGAATCTCGGTGCCACCGAGTTGTGAAACTTCAGATCAAGTTGCTACTGAACTTCGTAGGTCCACAAAGACATGTTCCGCACCAGAGTGGTACGGCAACCCTGTCTTGGAAATCATGTTGTTAGACAACGGTGAACCCTCGAACTATGAAGAAGCGATGGCGGGCCCGGATTCCGACAAATGGCTGGAAGCCTTGAAATCCGAGATAGGATCCATGTATGAAAACGAAGTATGGACTTTGACTGACTTGCCCATTGAGCGGCGAGCCATAGAAAATAAATGGATCTTTAAGAAGAAGACAGACGCGGATGGAAATTTGACCATCTATAAAGCTCGGCTTGTCGCTAAGGGTTATCGACAAGTTCAAGGGGTTGACTACGATGAGACTTTCTCACCCGTAGCGAAGCTGAAGTCCGTCCGAATCATGTTAGCAATTGCCGCATTCTATGATTATGAGATATGGCAAATGGACGTCAAAACGACATTCCTTAATGGTTTCCTTAAGGAAGAATTGTATATGATGCAGCCGGAAGGTTTTGTCGATCCTAAGAATGCTGACAAGGTGTGCAAGCTCCAACGCTCGATTTATGGGCTGGTGCAAGCATCTCGGAGTTGGAACATTCGCTTTGATGAGATGATCAAAGCGTTTGGGTTTATGCAGACTTATGGAGAAGCCTGCGTTTACAAGAAAGTGAGTGGGAGCTCTTTAGCATTTCTCATATTATATGTAGATGACATACTTCTGATGGGAAATGATATAGAGCTTTTGGACAGCATTAAGGCCTACTTGAATAAGAGTTTTTCAATGAAGGACCTTAGAGAAGCTGCTTATATATTAGGCATCAAGATCTATAGAGATAGATCAAGACGCCTCATAGGTCTTTCACAAAGCACATACCTTGATAAGATATTGAAGAAGTTCAATATGGATCAGTCTAAGAAGGGGTTCTTGCCTGTGTTGCAAGGTGTGAAATTGAGCTCAGCTCAATGTCCGACCACGGTAGAAGATATAGAAGAGATGAGTGTCATCCCCTATGCCTCAGCCATAGGGTCTATTATGTATGCCATGCTATGTACCAGACCTGATGTAAACCTTGCCGTAGGTTTGGTAGGTAGGTACGAAAGTAATCCCGGCAAGGAACACTGGACAGCGGTCAAGAATATCCTGAAATACCTAAAAAGGACTAAGGAATTGTTTCTCGTTTATGGAGGTGACAAAGAGCTCGTCGTAAAGGGTTACGTCGATGCTAGCTTCGACACAGATCTGGATGACTCTAAGTCACAAACCGGATACGTGTATATTTTGAATGGTGGGGCGGTAAGCTGATGCAGTTGCAAGCAGAGCGTCGTGACGGGATCTACCTGTGAAGCGGAGTACATGGCGGCCTCGGAGGCAGCGCATGAAGCAATTTGGGTGAAGGAGTTCATCACCGACCTAGGAGTCATACCCAATGCGTCGGGGCCGATCAAACTCTTCTGTGACAACACTGGAGCTATTGCACTTGCCAAGGAGCCCAAGTTTCACAAGAAGACCAGGCACATCAAGCGTCGCTTTAACTCCATTCGTGAAAATGTTCAAGATGGAGACATAGATATTTGTAAAGTACATACGGACCTGAATGTAGCAGATCCGTTGACTAAACCTCTCCCTAGAGCAAAACATGATCAACACCAGAATTCCATGGGTGTTCGATTCATCACAATGTAACTAGACTATTGACTCTAGTGCAAGTGGGAGACTGTTGGAAATATGCCCTAGAGGCAATAATAAAAGGATTATTATTATATTTCCTTGTTCATGATAATTGTCTTTTATTCATGCTATAATTGTGTTATCCGGAAATCGTAATACATGTGTGAATACGTAGACACCAACATGTCCCCAGTAAGCCTCTAGTTGACTAGCTCGTTGATCAACAGATAGTCATGGTTTCCTGACTATGGACATTGGATGTCATTGATAACGAGATCACATCATTAGGAGAATGATGTGATGGACAAGACCCAATCCTAAACATAGCACAAGATCGTATAGTTAGTTTGCTAGAGTTTTTCCAATGTCAAGTATCTTTTCCTTAGACATGAGATCGTGTAACTCCCGGATACCGTAGGAATGCTTTGGGTGTACCAAATGTCACAACGTAACTGGGTGACTATAAAGGTATACTACGAGTATCTCCGAAAGTATCTGTTGGGTTGACACGGATCAAGACTGGGATTTGTCACTCCGTATGACGGAGAGGTATCTCTGGGCCCACTCGGTAATGCATCATCATAATGAGCTCAAAGTGACCAAGTGTCTGGTCACGGGATCATGCATTACGGTACGAGTAAAGTGACTTGCCGGTAACGAGATTGAACGAGGTATTGGGATACCGACGATCGAATCTCGGGCAAGTAAAATACTGATTGACAAAGGGAATTGTATACGGGGTTGCTTGAATCCTTGACATCATGGTTCATCCGATGAGATCATCGAGGAGCATGTGGGAGACAACATGGGTATCCAGATCCCGCTGTTGGTTATTGACCGGAGAGTCGTCTCGGTCATGTCTACATGTCTCCCGAACCCGTAGGGTCTACACACTTAAGGTTCGGTGATGCTAGGGTTGTATAGATATGAGTATGCAGTAATACGAAAGTTGTTCGGAGTCCCGAATGAGATCCTGGACGTCACGAGAAGTTCCAGAATGGTCCGGAGGTGAAGAATTATATATAGGAAGTGTTATTTCGGCCATCGGGAAAGTTTCGGGGTCACCGGTATTGTACCGGGAGCACCGGAAGGGTCCCGGGGGTCCACCGGGTGGGGCCACCCATCTCGGAGGGCCCCATGGGCTGAAGTGGGGAGGGAACCAGCCCATAGTGGTCGGGTGCACCCCCCCTTGGGCCCCCCATGCGCCTAGGGTTGGGAACCCTAGGGGAGGGGGCGCCTCCACTTGCCTTGGGGGGCACTCCTCCCCCTTGGCCGCCGCCCCCTAGGAGATCCCATCTCCTAGGGCCGGCGCACCCCCCTAGGGGCCTATATAAAGGGGGGAGGGAGGGCAGCCGCACCCCGAAGTCTTGGCGCCTCCCTCTCCCCTGCTACACCTCTCCCTCTCGCAGTAGAACGATGAAGCCCTGCTACGGTGACTGCTGCCTCCACCACCACGCCGTCGTGCTGCTGGATCTTCATCAACCTCTCCTTCCCCCTTGCTGGATCAAGAAGGAGGAGACGTCACGCTGACCGTACGTGTGTTGAATGCGGAGGTGCCGTCCGTTCAGCGCTAGGATCTCCGGTGATTTGGATCACGTCGAGTACGACTCCCTCATCCCCGTTCTCTTGAACGCTTCCGCTCGCGATCTACAAAGGTATGTAGATGCATCCAATCACTCGTTGCTAGATGAACTCATAGATGGATGTTGGTGAAAACGTAGGAATTTTTTTTGTTTTTTGCAACGTTCCCCAACACTTAATACTCTAGATGCATGCTGGATAGCGGTCGATGAGTGGAGTAATAGTAGTTGATGCAGAATCGTTTCGATCTACTTGTCACAGACGTGATGCCTATATACATGATCATGCCTAGATATTCTCATAACTATGCTCAATTCTGTCAATTGCTCAACAGTAATTTGTTCACCCACCGTAGAATACTTATGCTCTTGAGAGAAGCCACTAGTGAAACCTATGGTCCCCGGGTCTATTCTCATCATATCAATCTCCATCACTTTAATCTTGTTTTTCTTTTTTACTTTGCTTTTACTTTTTACTTTGCATCTTTATACCAAAAATACCAAAAATATTATATCTATCAGATCTCACTCTCGTAACTGACCGTGAAGGGCTTGACAACCCCTAATCGCATTGGTTGCGAGTAGCTATCGCTTTGTGCAGGTACGAGGGACTTGAGCGTGGGCTCCTACTGGATTGATACCTTGGTTCTCAAAAACTGAGGGAAATACTTACGCTACTCTACTGCATCATCCCTTCCTCTTCGGGGAAAACCAACGCAAGCTCAAGGCGTAGCAAGAAGGATTTCTGGCGCCGTTGTCGGGGAGTCTACGCAAAAAGTCAACATACCAAGTACCCATCGCAATCCCTATCTCTCGCATTACATTATTTGCCATTTGCCTCTCGTTTTCCTCTCCCCCAAATTCAACCTTGCCGTTTTATTCGCCCCCTCTCTCTCTCCCTATCCTCCCTCTCTATTTGCCTCTTTTTGCCCGTTGCTTTTTGTTTGCTCGTGTGTTAGATTGCTTGTTTGTCGCGATGGCTCAAGATACTACTAAATTGTGTGACTTCACCAATACCAATAATAATGATTTCCTTAGCAATCCGATTGCTCCTCTTACCGATGCTGAATCTTGTGAAATTAATATTGCTTTGTTGAATCTTGTTATGAAAGATTAATTCGCCGACCTTCCTAGTGAAGATGCCGCTACTCATTTGAATAGCTTCATTGATTTATGTGATATGCAAAAGAAAAAAGATGTCAATAATGATGTCATTAAATTGAAGCTATTTCCTTTTTTGCTTAGTGATCGTGCTAAAGCTTGGTTTTCGTCTTTGCCTAAGAATAGTATTGATTCATGGAACAAGTGCAAAGATGCTTTTATCTCTAAGTATTTTCCTCCCGCTAAGATCATCTCTCTTAGAAATGATATTATGAACTTTAAACAACTTGATCATGAACATGTTGCACAATCTTGGAAGAGAATGAAATTAATGATACATAATTGCCCTACACATGGTTTGAATTTGTGGATGATTATACAAAATTTTTATGCCGGATTGAATTTTGCTTCTAGAAATCTTTTAGATTCGGCCGCGGGAGGCACTTTTATGGAAATCACTTTAGGAGATGCTACTAAACTTCTAGATAATATTATGGTTAATTATTCTCAATGGCATACGGAAAGATCTAATAAAAAAGTGCATGCGATAGAAGAAATTAATGTGTTGAGTGGAAAGATGGATGAACTTATGAAATTATTTGCTACTAAGAGTGTTTCTTCTGATCCTAATGATATGCCTTTGTCTACTTTGATTGAGAATAACAATGAATCTATGGATGTGAATTTTGTTGGTAGGAATAATTTTGGTAACAACGCTTATAGAGGGAATTTTAATCCTAGGCCATATCCTAATAATCCTTCTAATAATTATGGGAATTCCTACAATAACTCTTATGGGAATTATAATAAGATGCCCTCTGATTTTGAATCTACTATTAAAGAATTTATTTCTTCGCAAAAGAATTTTAATGCTATGATTGAAGAAAAATTGCTTAAGATTGATGATTTGGCTAGGAACGTTGATAGAATTGCTCTTGATGTTGATTCTTTGAAACTTAGATCTATTCCACCTAAGCATGATATAAATGAGTCTCTAAAAGCCATGAGAATTTCAATTGATGAGTGTAAGGAAAGAACCGCTAGGATGCGTGCTTCCAAAGATGCCTTTATTAAAGCATGTTCCTCCAATTCCTATGAAAATCAAGATGAAGATCTAAAAGTTATTTATGTGTCCCCTATTAAATCTTTATTTTGCAATATTAATCTTGATGAAACTGAATATGATCTTCCTTTACCTAGAAGGCGTTCTAAAAATTCGGAGTATTTAGATCTTAATGATGAAATCGATGAAAGTGGGATTGAAAGAAATAAAAATCTAGATGTTGCTAAACCCACTATATTGGATTTCAAGGAATTTAATTATGAAAGTTGCCCTTTAATTGATTGTATTTCCTTGTTGCAATCCGTGCTAAATTCTCCACATGCTTATAGTCAAAATAAAGCCTTCACCAAACATATTGTTGATGCCTTGATGCAATCTTATGAAGAAAAACTTGAGTTGAAAGTTTCTATCCCTAGAAAACTCTATGATGAGTGGGAACCAACTATTAAAATTAAAATTAAAGATCATGAGTTTTATGCTTTGTGTGATTTGGGTGCTAGTGTCTCTACTATTCCCAAGACTTTGTTTGATTTACTAGATTTCCATAACTTTGATGATTGCTCTCTAAACTTGCATCTTGCGGATTCCACTATTAAGAAACCTATGGGAAGGATTAATGATGTTCTTATTGTTGCCAATAGGAATTATGTGCCCGTAGATTTCATTGTTCTTGATATAGATTGCAATCCTTCTTGCCCTATTATTCTTGGTAGACCTTTCCTTAGAACGGTTGGTGCGATTATTGATATGAAGGAAGGGAATATTAGATTTCAATTTCCATTAAAAAAGGGCATGGAACACTTTCCAAGAAAGAAAATAAAATTACCATATGAAACTATCATGAGAGCCACTTATGGATTGCCTACCAAAGATGGCAATACCTAGATGTATCCTCGCTTTTATGCCTAGCTAGGGGCGTTAAACGATAGCGCTTGTTGTGAGGCAACCCAATTTTATTTGTATTCCTTGCTTTTTGCTCCTGATTAGTAATAAATAAATTATTTAGCCTATGTTTTGGTTGTGTTTTTTGTGTTTAATTAGTGTTTGTGCCAAGTAGAACCGTTGGGAAGACTTGGGGAAAGTCTTGTTGAACTTGCTGTAAAAAACAGAAACTTTAGCGCTCACGAGAACTGCTGTCATTTTTATTTGAAGAGCGATATTTAGTTAATGCTTTTTGCATATGATTAATAGATAAATTACACACGTCCAGAAATTTATTTTAGAATTTTTGGGGTTCCAGATCTTGCTCTAGCTACAGATTACTACAGACTGTTCTATTTTTGACAGATTCTGTTTTTCGTGTGTTGTTTGCTTATTTTGATGAATCTATGGCTAGTAAAATAGTTTATAATCCATAGAGAGGTTGGAATACAGTAGGTTTAAGACCAATATAAATAAATAATGAGTTCATTACAGTACCTTGAAGTGGTCTTTTTTCTTTCGCTAACGGAGCTCACGAGTTTTCTATTTTGAGTTTTGTGTTGTGAAGTTTTCAAGTTTTGGGTGAATTCTTTTGATGGATCATGGAAAAAGGAGTGGCAAGAGCCTAAGCTTGGGGATGCCCATGGAACCCCCAAGATAATCCAAGGACACCAAAAATTCAAAGCTTGGGGATGCCCCGGAAGGCATCCCCTCTTTCGTCCACTTCCATCGGTAATTTACTTGGAGCTATATTTTTATTCACCAACATGATATGTGTTTTGCTTGGAGCGTCTTGTATTATTTGTGTATTTGTGTCTTAGTATGCCACAATCATCCTTGCTGTACACACCTTTTGAGAGAGCCATACATGAATTAAAATTTGATAGAATACTCTATGTGCTTCACTTATATCTTTTGAGCTAAGTAGTTTTGCTCTATGTGCTTCACTTATATCTTTTGAGCTAAGTAGTTTTGCTCTATGTGCTTCACTTATATCTTTTGAGCTAGATAATTTTGCTTTATGTGGTTCACTTATATCTTTTGAGCGTTATAATTTTTCTCTATGTGCCTCACTTAGATCTTTTAGAGCACGGTGGTGGATTTGTTTTAAAGAAACTATTGATCTCTCATGCTTCACTTAAATTATTTTGAGAGTCTCTTAATAGCATGGTAATTTGCTCAATAATAATATGCTTGGTATTCAAGATTTGTGAAACTTTCTTTTGAGTGTGTTGAATACTAAGAAAATATTTAAGCATGATAATTGTTTTGAGATATGTAGGTGATAATATTAAAGTCATGCTAGTTGAGTAGTTGTGAATTTAAAGAATACTTGTGTTAAGCTTTGTGATTCCCGTAGCATGCACGTATGGTGAACCGTTATGTAACGAAGTCGGAGCATGATTTGTTTATTGATTGTCTTCCTTATGAGTGGCGGTCGGGGACGAGCGATGGTCTTTTCCTACCAATCTATCCCCCTAGGAGCATGCGCGTAATACTTTGCTTTGATAGCTTCTAGATTTTTGCAATAAGTATATGAGTTCTTTATGACTAATGTTGAGTCCATGGATTATACGCACTCTCACCCTTCCACCTTTGCTAGCCTCTCTAATACCGCGCACGTTTCGCCGGTATCATACACCTACCATATACCTTCCTCAAAACAGCCACCATACCTACCTATTATGGCATTTCCATAGCCATTCCGAGATATATTGCCATGCAACTTTCCACCATCTAGTTCATCATGACACATTCATCATTGTCATATTGCTTAGCATGATCATGTAGTTGACATAAGTATTTGTGGCAAAGCCACCGTTCATAATTTCTTCATACTTGTCACTCTTGATTCATTGCATATCCCGGTACACCGCCGGAGGCATCCATATAGAGTCATACTTTGTTTTAGAATCGAGTTGTAATCATTGAGTTGTAAATAAATAAAAGTGTGATGATCATCATCCAATAGAGAATTGTCCCAATAAAAAAAAGAGAAAGGCCAAAGAAAAAAAGAAGGCCCAAAAAAAAAGAAAATAAATAAAAAGGGGCAATGCTACTATCCTTTTTTCCACACTTGTGCTTCAAAGTAGCACCATGATATAGCGAGTCTCATATATTGTGCTTCAAAGTAGCACCATGTTCTTCATATAGAGAGTCTCATGTGTTGTCACTTTCATATACTAGTGGGAATTTTACATTATAGAACTTGGCTTGTATATTCCGATAATGGGCTTCCTCAAATTTCCCTAGGTCTTCATGAGCAAGCAAGTTGGATGCACACCCACTAGTTTCTTTTGTTGAGCTTTCATACATTTATAGCTCTAGTGCATACGTTGCATGGCAATCCCTACTCACTCACATTGATATCTATTGATGGGCATCTCCATAGCCCGTTGATACACCTAGTTGATGTGAGACTATATTCCCCTCCTTTTTGTCTTCTCCACAACCACCATTCTATTCCACCTATAGTGCTATATCCATGGCTCACGCTCATGTATTGCGTAAAGATTGAAAAAGTTTTGAAAAAGTTAGAGTATAAAACAATTGCTTGGCTTGTCATCGGGGTTGTGCATGATTTAAATACTTTGTGTGGTGAATATGGAGCATAGCCAGACTATATGATTTTGTAGGGATAACTTTCTTTGGCCATGTTATTTTGAGAAAAAATAATTGCTTTGTTAGTATGCTTGAAGTATTATTATTTTTATGTCAATATAAACTTTTGTCTTGAATCTTTCTAATCTGAACCCACAATTAAGAAGATTTACATTGAAATTATGCCAAGTAGCACTCCGCATCAAAAATTCTCTTTTTATCATTTACCTACTCGAGGACGAGCAGGAATTAAGCTTGGGGATGCCTGATACGTCTCCAACGTATCTATAGTTTTTGATTGCTCCATGCTATATTATCTACTGTTTTCGACTATATTGGGCTTTATTTTCCACTTTTATATTATTTTTGGGACTAACCTATTAACCAGAGGCCCAGCCCAGAATTGCTGTTTTTTGCCTATTTCAGTGTTTCGGATAAACGGAATATCAAACGGAGTCCAAACGGAATAAAATCTTCGGGAACGTGATTTTCTCACCGAACGTGATCCAAGAGACTTGGACCCTGCTCCAAGGAACAAAAGAGGCAGTCACGAGGGTGGGGGGCGCGCCCTAGGGCTTGCCTCGTGGACCCCTCGTTGCTCCTCCGGCGTAATTCTTCCTCCTATATATACACACGTACCCCCAAACGATCAGAACAGGAGCCAAAAACCTAATTCCACTGCCACAACTTTCTTTATCCACGAGATCCCATCTTGGGGCCTGTTCCGAAGCTCTACCGGAAGAGGGCCGTCATCACGGAGGGCTTCTACATCATCCTAGCCCCTCCGATGAAGTGTGATTAGTTTACCTCAGACCTTCGGGTCCATAGTTAGTAGCTAGATGGCTTCTTATCTCTCTTTGAATCTCAATACAAAGTTCTCCCCCTCTCTTGTGGAGATCTATTCAATGTAATCTTCTTTTTGCGGTGTGTTTGTTGAGACCGATGAATTGTGGGTTTATGATCAAGTCTATCTATGAATAATATTTGAATCTTCTCTTAATTCTTTTATGTATAATTGGTTATCTTTGCAAGTTTCTTTGAATTATCCGTTTGGTTTGGCCAATTAGATTGGTAGTTCTTGCCATGGGAGAAGTGCTTAGCTTTGGGTTCGATCTTGCGGTGTCCTTACCCAGTGACAGAAGGGGCAGCAAGGCACATATTATATCGTTGCCATCGAGGATAACAAGATGGGGTTTATTTCATATTGCATGAATTTATCTCTCTACATCATGTCATCTTGCTTAAGGCGTTACTCTGTTTTTAACTTAATACTCTAGATGCATGCTGGATAGCGGTCGATGAGTGGAGTAATAGTAGTAGATGCAGAATCGTTTCGATCTACTTGTCACGGACGTGATGCCTATATACATGATCATGCCTAGATATTCTCATAACTATGCTCAATTTTGTCAATTGCTCAACAGTAATTTCTTCACCCACCGTAGAATACTTATGCTCTTGAGAGAAGCCACTAGTGAAACCTATGGTCCTCGGGTCTATTCTCATCATATCAATCTCCATCACTTTAATCTTCTTTTGCCTTTTACTTTGCTTTTACTTTTTACTTTGCATCTTTATACCAAAAATACCAAAAAATATTATATCTATCAGATCTCACTCTCGTAAGTGACAGTGAAGGGCTTGACAACCCCTAATCGTGTTGGTTGCGAGTAGCTATCGCTTTGTGCAGGTACGAGGGACTTGAGCGTGGGCTCCTATTGGATTGATACCTTGGTTCTCAAAAACTGAGGGAAATACTTACGCTACTCTGCTGCATCATCCCTTCCTCTTCGGGGAAAACCAACACAAGCTCAAGACGTAGCACACGGTAAGTGTGAGAGTGTGAGCCATAACCAACTAGGAAACCTTCATGAGATTTAGGAGCAAATTTAGAACGATGATGCTTATCAAGAATGTAGCACTTTGAGCCGAATACTCGAAAGTATCCAACTTGGGGTTTGTTACCGGTGAGGAGTTCGTATGCCGTCTTGCCGAGTAGCTTCTGAAGATACAAGCGATTTGTTGCATGACAAGCTATCTCAACCGCTTCCGCCCAAAAGTGTTTTGGAGTCTTGTACTCATCAAGCATCGTTCTTGCCATCTCAATAAGAGTCTGGTTCTTCCTCTCAACAACTCCATTTTGTTGAGGTGTGTACGTAGCCGAGAACTCGTGTGAAATCCCCTCCTCGTCAAGAAAGGTATCCACATTTGCGTTCTTGAACTCTGTTCCGTTGTCGCTCCAAACCTTCTTGATCTTCACTTCAAATTGATTTTGGGCCTTCCTAGCAAAGTTCTTGAAGATCTTTTGGACCTGCGATTTATCATCAAGAAAGAACACCCACGTAAATCTTGAAAAATCATCAACTATAACCAGACCGAATGAGTTACCACCGAGACTTTTATAGGCATTGGGACCAAAGAGATCCATATGAAGTAGCTCGAGCGGTCTTATTGTGGTCATAATGTTCTTCACGGGGTGACTTCCTCCAACTTGTTTTCCTGCTTGACAAGCACTACAAAGTCTATCCTTGTCAAATATAACATATTTTACTCCAAGGATATGATCACCTTTAATAAGCTTATCAAGATTTCGCATGCCCACATGACCTAGCCTTCTATGCCACAACCAGCCTTTAGAAGATTTAGAAATTAAGCAAGTTCTAGATTGAGCCTTTTTAGTGAAATCAACAATGTAAGTATCACCTCTATGTATACCGGTAAAGACCATTTTATGGTTATCTCTACGAAACACTTGGCAGTCTACTTGAGTAAATAGGACATTGAAACCAAAGTCGGCAAGTCTAGATACGGAAAGTAAATTGTAACCAAGATATTCAACGAGCATAACATTTTGTATGGAGCTATCATGTGAGATGGCCACCTTACCAAGGCCAACCACCTTACCCTTTGAGTTATCACCGAAAGTGACATAATTTCGAGGGCCATTGTTTTCAGCAAGGTCACGAAACATATCTTTGTATCTGGTCGTATGATCAGTGCATCCACTATCAAGGACCCATTCCTTTCCTCCAACCAGGCAGATTAGCCATAAGACCAAAGTGTCTCATCGCATCATCAAGATCATAGTCACTATCATCATCCTCATCATAGTATCCATGTTCAACATCGTCATGTGATGGATCAACTCCTAAAGAGGGTAATTCATTAGAAGCATGACCGTAACAATGTTCATCTCTATGGATTCTAATGACTTCGGAAATGATATTGCTAATAATTCCAACATCTCCTTTTGCACTCGTAAGATTTGTAAGCTCAAATAAGCAATCACCAAACTTGGGACCATTAGAACTCATCTTACTCAATGCAATAGACTTATGAAGAATCTCATCTAGGATTTTCAAGAAATAATTTGGGAATCATTCCTCAAGAAATCTCCATAAGATGTAGGCACAATCAAAAGTAGGAAAGCTAGCAAGCAAGTTTCTAGGCAAACCTCTAGTGATTAAATTGACCGTTCTAAGATTACGGATCATGTCAATAGACTCATCAAGGGTAGGATGCAAAGGATCAACAATGCGAGCACAATGAATAGTAATGTACTTGGTCAAATGATATTCATTGAAGATCTCAAGCATCTCATTTTTCCATTCATGAAAATACTCTTCATCAAGAATAGGCACTCTATGTCTAAGACTCCCCAACGTAGACTCATCCATCTTCCTCCAAAGGTGTTTAAACCAAAGCAATGGAAACCAAGGCTCTGATACCAATTGTAGGATCGAGAAGAGGTGTCTAGATGGGGGTGAATAGACTCTTAGCAAGAAAAGTTGTAGTTTTTAATTTATTTAAGTTGAAGTGGAGTTTTGGCACAAGTTTGAACATTCACAATACATATCAAGCAAGCATGACAAGAGTATATGAGCAGCGGAAAGTAAATCATGCAAGTTGCAAGAATGTAAAGGGATGGGATTGGAGTGTGCAAACACAAATGGAGACACGAAGATTTTTGGCGTGGTTCCGATAGGTGGTGCTATCGTACATCCACATTGATGGAGACTTCAACCCACGAAGGGTAACAGTTGTGCGAGTCCACGGAGGGCTCCACCCACGAAGGGTCCACGAAGAAGCAACCTTGTCTATCCCACCATGGCCATCGTCCACGAAGGACTTGCCTCACTAGGGTAGATCTTCACGAAGTAGGCGATCTCCTTGCCCGTACAAACTCCTTGGTTCAACTCCACAATCTTGACGGAGGCTCCCAAGTGACACCTAACCAACCTAGGAGACACCACTCTCCAAGAGGTAACAAATAGTGTGTTGATGATGAACTCCTTGCTCTTGTGCTTCAAATGAGAGTCTCCCCAACACTCAACTCTCTCCCATAGGATAGGATTTGGTGGAAAGATGATTTGAGTGTAAAGCAACTTGAGTAAGGCTAGAGATCAAGATTTATGTGGTTGGTGTCGGTGTCAAAACCGGCGGATCTCGGGTAGGGGGTCCCGAACTGTGCATCTAGGATCGATGGTAACAGGAGACGGGGGACACGATGTTTACCCAGGTTCGGGCCCTCTCTATGGAGGTAATACCCTACTTCCTGCTTGATTGATCTTGATGAATATGAGTGTTACAAGAGTTGATCTACCACGAGATCGTAAATGGCTAAACCCTAGAAGTCTAGCCTATGAGTATATGATAATGAATCTGTCCTATCCGGACTATGCCCTTCGGTTTATATAGACATCAGAGAGATCTAGGGTTACATGGAGTCGGTTACATAGGAGGGAATCTTCATAGTCGGCCGCCAAGCTTGCCTTCCATGCTAAGGAGAGTCCAATCCGGACACGGGTATAGTCTTCGGTCTTCGTCTCTTCACAGCCCATCAGTTCGGCCCACGGATAACAGGCAGGACGCCCGAGGACCCCTTAGTCCAGGACTCCCTCAGTAGCCCCTGAACCTGGGTTCAATGACGAGGAGTCCGGCGCGCAGATTGTCTTCGACATTGCAAGGTGGGTTCCCCTTCTTCCAAACTCCCAAGACAGTCTTCGGACGTGATGATTATATCCGGACCTGTTACACACCATACACAACCGCATAGAGAATATATATATTCCATATGAGTTCTATCCGCTGGCAGCTTCCGGCAACATGATATCACGCTCGTCCGGTCATAATTTTGAACTGTTTGTCCCACGTTTCAAGACGTGGTTGCCATTGGCACATCTTGTTAAAGCACAGACCATGTCCCCTTATTGCGAGATTCTCATCAATGCGGGTATGGGTAACCCAACCGTGCCGTTTGCACAGCCTTCGGAAACAGGCGAATCTTAAGGCGAGCGAGGAGGCGTTTAATATTCGTTGCCTTTATAAGAGGATAAGGACCCCCTCTTCATCTTCACGCTTTCTCTCCGTCTCCGCCTTCCCGATCTCGAGCTCCAGCGCCCAAGTTCCAATCTCCTTTCCACCCCAGCAACTATGTCCGGATCCGGTGGTCAGGGCAAGTGGATGGTCTCCTCCTTCACGGAGGAGGAAATTACTGAGCTCCGGGCAGCCGGATATTTGGCGAAGGGAATCGCCCACCGCTTGACGGCCGAGGGTCAAGTCGTTCCCATGCCGGAGCCCAACGAGAGGGTAGTATTCCTCCCTCATTTCTTCCGCGGGCTTAGGTTTCCACTCCACCCTTTCGTCCGCGGGCTAATGCATTACTACGGGGTAGATTTCCATGATCTATCCCCGAATTCATTCATCAACATCTCGACATTTATTGTCGTGTGCGAGGCCTTCCTCCGCATCCCACCCCACTTTGGGCTATGGCTCAAAGTCTTCAACGTGAAGCCGAAGGTGGTGGATGGCCAGCACGCGGAGTGTAGTGGAGCCATGG
Organism: Triticum aestivum; assembly: GCF_018294505.1. Classification (NCBI taxonomy): domain Eukaryota; kingdom Viridiplantae; phylum Streptophyta; class Magnoliopsida; order Poales; family Poaceae; genus Triticum; species Triticum aestivum. Next base: position 451,775,873 of record NC_057812.1, on the reverse strand, counting down.
TGAGCAAGCTGCCCAACGTCTCCTGGCCGAAAGGTATTTCTGTGGAGACAGTGAAGGAGTGGCAGAAGTAGTGGTTCTACATAACAAAACCCCACGGCACCTCCTGGGCCACGGCTGCTAAATTCCGCTCTGGTGCTTCTATGCGGCTCACTTCTTGGGTCGAGAAGAGTTCCGATTGGGGTTCATCCAACAAGGTAATAGCACTGCAGACACGCGTTCAAAGCATGATAGCCAAGAACGCCAAGCTTGTAGATGTAATCCAGGTGATGTTAGTTCACCGAATTCTCCCGTGCCAACGCCGAAGCCACCCTTTGTGGGAGTTCGATCCGAAGAAGCACCATACCTTGGTGAAGCTCTTCGAGACTACTCACGTAGACGCGTGGAAGTTGCTCTTTAAGGGCAACGAAAAACAACCGGCCGCAGATTCAGATCACGGACACGACACCAGTCAACCTGCCAGTGAGGTATGTCTCTTTTAATGTATTCCCTACTTGTGTGTTGCTAGGGCGACGCCTGAGCTTTTATTATCGCTATTTTAGGACTGGGCGAAGAGGGCGAAGCAGATCCAGTGTCCGGTTCTGCTGCCCGAAGAACCAGTCATCCCGCACCTAGCGAAGATGCTGGTGCCGGTGCGGTATAAGGCGCCGGAGAAGAAGGCCAAGAAGAAGGCCAAAGGGAAGGCCAAGAGTGGCCTCCGTTGTAAGGGTACTTCGGACGCGGCATCCGAAGACGACGAAACTCATTCCTCTGTCCCTGAGGACAATGACGGGGAAGAGGAGGAGGAAGAAAACAATCCTCCCCCTGAGGAGAGGAAGAAGAAGAGGGCGGCTCCGGCGCATTCTGGAAGCGGAGGCGCCCAAAAAGGGGAAGGGCGCTCCGGCGGCCAACACCGCATGGGACGTGGACAGTATTCCGGAACGACGCCCTCGCCCAAAGCCCCAGGCCGCATCATAAGTGACATGGCTTATTTATGCGCACATCTAGCCCTTTCTCTCCATTATCTTGATATAGTTAGCTGTACTATTGCAGTCCGCCCCGTGATCTTATCCAGCAATCCTCCTCTAGAGGTTCATTGGATTCATCGGAGATGGTGAGCAGATCACCACCGCTTGCTTACTCCCCCGGGGCCGGGGACGACACCGAAGTGTTGTCTTGAAGGACCACTTCGAAGGGAGGAGCCTAGGACATTGTTCGGGAGGCGCCACAAGGCGAGACCTCCACTGCCGGACACGTGGGTGATCCAATCCCCATGGAGACTGGCGAAGAGGGCCGTATCCAGATTGGCCCTCAGCCGAATACGGCTCCGGAGCCCCCTATGGCTCCGGAGTTGGGCGAGCAGCTCCCTTTGAAGGGGGAAGTGCTGCCTCCACCGGTGGCTCCTGTCCATCCAGGAGCGTTGGATGACTTGATGGGGGCCCTGCGAAGCGCCTCCGTCATGGACAAGCACCATGTCCTTATGGGTGCGGTGATCGAGAAAGTTCAGTCTGCCAAGAGCAGACTGAATGAGGCTTGCGGTAGCCTGTTAACAGGTTTTGAGGTAAGTGACATAGAAAGATAAAAACCCCATGTAGTCAGTAGCCCCTGAGACACTTTCTGGTGCTCAGCAAGAGGAACCGGACAGAGGATCAGTACTCTAGTGTAGGAGACTAACGTGATATGTTTGCATGAGCAGGCATCGCTGTTGGCCGCGACCTCACATGCTGCCGAAGTCTCTGAACTGAAGCAGAGGCTGCAGCAGACCAAGAACGAGCTCGGTGAGGTTACACTGCGGCTTCAGGAGAAGCAAGGTAGGTATCGTCTTGCTATGTGTTCGGAAAGAACAAGCGTTGCATACTGACCATAATGTAGAAATGTGTACAGGAGCCACAACCGAGGTGGAGGCCCTGAAAAAGGCTCTGGTCAAAGCCGAGGGGAAGGCCGTCGAGCAGCAAGCCGCTCGAAAAAAGCTCGAGGCCCGAGTCAAGGAGGTCCAATAGGAGCTCCAAGACGCGGTAAAAAAATGTGAGATCCTGGAGAATGACGCGTCGGCTCAAAAGGGTGAACTCTCCAAGGCTCATCGGAATGCGAGACTGCACAACATGAGGCCCGGGCCGCCCTCTAGGAGATCCAGGAGGCTAGGAAGATCACGGCGAGTAAGGCTTTTAAGATGCAAAGCAACTATGCGGAGAAGCAATACCTTTTACTAACCCGGGTTTGGAGTTCCCCAGGGGCTTTTGCGGATTTGCCACGTAGCGTATCAGACGCTGCAGAGTTCTATCAAGCCGAAGGAGGAGGTTCGACGAAGAAGTTATTCTGGACGCAGTATACGACGCCAGCGCATCCCGTGTCCTTCACCGATCAGCTGAAGCAGCTGGTGGAGCTGCACATGGTGGCCGATAACCATGAAGGATTTAACAATCCGGCTATGGACAGCCGAAGCTATGCCCGGCAGCTTCTTCGGACTTGTGAGGCGGCTAGTGGAAGCCTGTCCGCAGCTGGACGTCATCAAGCGCTCTGTATGTATTGAAGGTGCCCATATGGCCTTCGCTCGCTGCAAGATGTGGTGGGCAAAGATGAATGCTATTGAAGTGGCCAGCAGGCCGCCAGAGGGCAAGGAGCACCGCACACCCAAGAAATATTTTGCGGATGTCACAGATGGGTCTCGACTTGTGGCAGCTCAATGTTCGCAGGACGTTATTTTCGAATGAATACATTCGTGTTGTCCTTTGCCTTGTATTATAAAGACAAAGCTTTTTTTGTAATGTAATTTCATTATGATTTAAATTGTTTCCTCCTGTGCGGCCGTGTTACATGCAATCTAAGGGTTGGCCAGTCGTCGGCTTCTGCCCCCACGTAATGAGTACGGAGGTGTTTGGGATGGGATCTAAACAATCTTGATCCAATTATATGGTCCTTGAAGGAGTTGTTTAGCGCAACGAACAAGGCAATCAGACTATACGACTTAAACGCCCTCACTTAGCCATAGGAGTTTGATAATTAAGCAAGTGCGCAGCCCCTGGTCCAAGCCAGGGTGCTGTCAGCATCTGATCGGGAAGTGCCGATCCTTCATGTCACGCGGGAAAAATCTCCAATGATTTTATAACCCTCGAACAGCTGACCGGCTCTCGCCGTATCATGACAGTCAGTTTTCGGCTTTCTCTAGTGAGGTGCTCATCCGATTGAAGCCAGGGCACAATCGCAGTAGTTCTCCCTTTAGTATCCTAGCCGATAGAGCGGAACGTAGGATAGCAAGCACAGGATCAGGGCAACCCAACTATTGACCAAAGACATGATTCGGAGCCAATGCATATAATGCTAAATTCGGGGTGCCGAACTTACATATAAGAAGTGTTCAGACTTTGCTGTCGTATTGCAGGGTGATAAGAAGCCCCTGACGAATATGAGACGTACAAAAGAGTACCGATGCGACTGATAAGCAAATCAAAATAAAATGAAGTAAGAAGCGAAAACCACAGAAACTGGGCCGCAGTTCATTTTTATTGTAACTGAATGGATACGCCAAGGCGTATCATATACAAATAGTGCGATAAGCACCCAGACTATTTAACATGCCGGGATCGAGAAGGAGCAGCATGTGGGTCCTGGGAAATAAGTGAAAATACCGTCAAGAAGAATGTATGGAGGTTACCCTACGCACCTATGCTGCATGCCCCCTTTGTATGCCGATCCTTTGAAGGGGCTGGTGATCAGGCTTGCAGAAAAGGAACCTGAAATAGAGAGAGAAAAAAGGTGTGTCCGGGGTCAGTCTAGCCGAACTGTAGATCCCGGGTTAGCTTGTGCCTCCATCGATGTCCATGGAATTTCGAGTGCATAATTATGTACGCATGGTACTAATGCCACTACTTTATTGGGGCTGGGACAGAGGCCAAATTGCTAGTCGAGCTCTTGACCAGCCTTGCTGTCCTGCTGCAGTGTAGTTCGGAACTTCTTGATGGCATCCGGGGGCTCGGCAGCCGCACTATGGTGCTGCTTGATAAGGCCGCTCTGTACCTCTGCTGCTAGGGCGGCGGTGTGCTCCTCTGTTCGGAGGGAGCATTCCGTGTTGCCATTGACTATTATGACGCCGCGTGGGCCGGGCATCTTGAGCTTGAGATACGCGTAGTGTGGCACTGTGTTGAATCTAGCAAACGCTGTTCGTCCGAGCAGTGCGTGGTAGCCGCTGCGGAATTACCATGCACTATGGAATGGGACGATGTCGAAGATTAACTCCTCGCTTCGGAAATTGTCTGGAGAGCCGAAGAACACTTCCAGTGTGATTGAGCCCGTACAGCGAGCCTCGATGCCTGGAATGACTCCTTTGAAGGTAGTCTTTGTTGGTTTGATTCGTGAGGGGTCAATGCCCATCTTCCACACAGTGTCTTGATAGAGCAGGTTAAGGCTGCTACCGCCGTCCATCAAGACTCGTGTTAGGTGGAACCTGTCAATAATTGGGTCCAGGACCAGTGTGGCTGAACCGCCATGGCGGATGCTAGTTGGGTGGTCTCGTCGATCGAAGGTGGTCGGGAATGACGACCACGGATTGAACTTTGGGGCGACTGGCTCTACCGCGTAGACGTCCCTGAGTGCTCGCTTGCGCTCCCTTTTGGGGATGTGTGTAGCGTATATCATGTTCACCGTTTTGACCCGAGGGGGAAATTTCTTCTGCCCTCCAGTGTTCGGCTGCCGGGGCTCTTCGTCCTCGTCCTCACTTTGTGATCCCTTTTCTTTGTTTTCGGCATTCAACTTGCCAGCCTGCTTGAAAACCCAACAATCCCTGTTGGTATGATTGGCTTGCTTATCCGGGGTGCCATGTATTTGGCACGGACGGTCGAGTATGCGGTCTAGACTGGAAGGTCCTTCATTGTTTCTTTTGTAGGGCTTCTTCCGTTGGCCGGACTTGGAGCCACTGAATCCGGCGTTAACTGTGGTGTCATCGGTGTTGTTATCATTGCTTCGGCGTTTGTGCCTATTGCGCTGGAGCTTGCCAGTGCTATTTTTGGCCTCAGAGGGGCCTGTCTCGCTGACGGTGTTGTTACTACGGGGCCAACCAACTGTCCTCTCCCGCGCAAAAGCGGGTCATGAGTGCCGTGAGGGCTGCCATGGACTTCGGCTTTTCTTGGCCGAGGTGGCGTGCTAGCCATTCGTCATGGATGCTGTGTTTGAAGGATGCTAAGGCCTCGGCGTCCGGATAGTCAACTATCTGGTTCTTTTTGGTTAGGAATCTAGTCCAGAATTTTCGGGCTAATTCTCCAGGTTGTTGAACTATATGGCTTAAGTCATCGGCGTCTGGTGGCCGGACATAGGTTCCTTGGAAGTTGTCTAGGAAAGCTTCTTCCAAGTCCTCCCAGCCGCCGATAGAATTTTCAGGTAGGCTGTTAAGCTAGTGCCGAGCTGGCCCTTTGAGCTTTAGTGGGAGGTATTTAATGGTGTGGAGATCATCTCCTCTAGCCATGTGGATGTGGAGGAAAAAGTCCTCGATCCATACCGCGGGATCGGTTGTGCCGTCATAAGATTCCATATTGACGGGCTTGAACCCCTCGGGGAATTCGTGGTCCAGTACTTCATCTGTAAAGCAGAGAGGGTGTGCGGCGCCTCTATATCGGGCTGCGTCGTGGCATAGTTCCAATGGAGTCCGTCTGTGGTGTTCGGCCCAGGTGTGGTTAGATTTATCACGTCCGAATAAGTAGCCCTCCTCGTGCCTCGAGGCACGCCCTCGCGATTCGTCGATCGATCTTGTGTGTCATGTTCTATCGTCCAAGATTTGACGGAGGTCGTATGTGTGACCCCGAACTCTTCCGTCTCTATTTTTGCGAGGCGGTGGGGCAGGCTGCTGTTCGGCCTGATTTGTCGCTTTGTCCCGGCCGCGGGGTGGCTGGTCAGCCGTCCTGTCTCGACTATGCGGTGGTCGTTCCGCATTACGCGAGGGAGATGTGTGTTCCGGTGCCTCCTCATCAAATTGAGGTAGCAGTCTGCGTTTCGGGTAGCTCTTGGCTGGGCGCTTGAGGTTGTATTATTCGGCTGTCAGGACGTCGATCCATCTGTCGACGAGCAGGTCTTGTTCAGCTTGAAGCTGCTGCTGTTTCTTTTTCAGGCTCGTTGTTGTGGCTATGAGCTGGAGTTTAAAACGCTCCTGCTCCAGAGGGTCCTCCGGCATGATGAAGTCTTCGTTGCCGAGGCTTGTCTCCTTTTTGGAGCGTGGATGGTAACTATCATCCTCCGAGTTATCTTCTATGGCCTGTTCATCGGGGTTGTCTTGTGTGTTGTCATGTTCCTCCTGTTCGGGTGCAGCGCCGACAGGGTCTTCATTGTTTTCTGTGTCGCTCGGAGTACTATTTTCTCCGATGTCAGTGTTGCCATCCTTTGAGTGACGAGGCTTAGAACGGCGTTTGGGGCACCGGTGCTTGGACTACGTCTCAAAGGGTTTGTTCTTATCCGGCTCTTCTTTGTCGTCGCCAGATCCTTTAGGTGTATCAACCATGTACACATCGTATGAAGAGGTGGTCGTCCAACGCCCAATGAATGGCGGGTCTTGGCCTTGCTCCCTGTCGGCATCGTCGTCCATACCATCGATGTCTTCGGAGCCATAGTCAAGCACGTCGGTTAAGTCATTGACGGTGGCTATGAAGTGGGTGGCAGGTGAGAAGCAAAATTCCTCGTCGTCCGCCTCTAGCTCGAACCGAACATAGTTCGACTGTGAGTCTTCCTCCAAGGACAAGTTCAAAGAATTTAGTATGTCACCCAAAGGCAAATGCTGGAAGATGTCTGCGGCGCTAAATTTGAAAATCGATAACCGATCTAGCTCGGTGTCCGCAGGCGCACTTAATCCGGAACGCGTAGCCGGAGACCAGTCCGGAGTTCCGTCGACGCAAGCATTGCAGGATGTCAAGTCCGTGTGCGGCTCCAACGCCGCGGACTTTATGGCCTCGGAGGGGATAATCTGCTTTGGTACTGAGGCCGTTGCAGTAGCAGGATCCATCTCCTGGGTGTGCTCTGATGACAGATTTAAGTCATGTTCATCGGAGAGAAGGGAAGCGATCGTCGCGGACTCAAATCCATCGAAGATCAAGTCTCCACGGATATCCGTGATGCAGTTCAAGCTTCCAAATCTGACCTGATGGCTAGGGGCGTAGCTATCTTCCTGCTCCGGGCGGCCAAAAGAGTTGGCCCGCAGTACGAAGCCGCCGAACACAAAGATTTGTGCGGGGAGGAAGGTTTCTCCCTGGACGGTGTCATTACTGACGATCGAAGGGGCCATCGAATCCTTTCGTCAACGGCACAGTGGAACTCTCGGTGAAAGCACCAATGTCGGTGTCAAAACCGGCGGATCTCGGGTAGGGGGTCCCGAACTGTGTGTCTAGGATCGATGGTAACAGGAGACGGGGGACACGATGTTTACCCAGGTTCGGGCCCTCTCTATGGAGGTAATACCCTACTTCCTGCTTGATTGATCTTGATGAATGTGAGTGTTACATGAGTTGATCTACCACGAGATCGTAATGGCTAAACCCTAGAAGTCTAGCCTATGAGTATATGGTAATGAATCTGTCCTATCCACACTATGCCCTCCGGTTTATATAGACACCAGAGAGATCTAGGGTTACATGGAGTCGGTTACATAGGAGGGAGTCTTCATAGTCGGCCGCCAAGCTTGCCTTCCACGCCAAGGAGAGTCCAATCCGGACACGGGTATAGTCTTCGGTCTTCGTGTCTTCACAACCCATCAGTCCAGCCCACGGATAACAGGCCGGACACCCGAGGACCCCTTAGTCCAGGACTCCCTCAGTTGGAATGAAGTATCTTGAACTTGATACGTCTCCAACTTATCTATAATTTTTGATTGCTCCATGCTATATTATCTTCTGTTTTGGACATTATTGGGCTTTATTATTCACTTTTATATTATTTTTGGGACTAACCTATTAACCGGAAGCCCAGCCCAGAATTGATGTTTTTTGCCTATTACAGAGTTTCGCAGAAAAAGAATATCAAACGGAGTCCAAACGGAATGAAACCTTTAGGAACGTGATTTTTGGAATGAGCATGATCCAGGAGACTTGGACCCTACATCAAGCAACCAACAGGGAAGCCACGAAGTAGGGGGGGGCACCTACCCCCCAGGCGCGCCCTCCACCCTCGTGGGCCCCCTGTTGCTCCACCGACGTACTCATTCCTCCTATATATATACCTACGTAGCCCCAAACGATCAGATACGAAGCCAAAACCATAATTCCACCGCCGTAACTTTCTGTATCCACGAGATCCCATCTTGGGGCCTATTTTGGAGCTCCGCCGGAGGGGGCATCGATCACGAAGGGCTTATACATCGACACCATAGCCCTTCCGATGAAGTGTGAGTAGTTTACCTCAGACCTTCGGGTCCATAGTTATTAGCTAGATGGCTTCTTCTCTCTTTTTGGATCTCAATACAAAGTTCTCCCCCTCTCTCGTGGAGATCTATTCAATGTAATCTTCTTTTGCGGTGTGTTTGTTGAGATCGATGAATTGTGGGTTTATGATCAAGTTTATCTATGAACAATATTTGAATCTTCTCTGAATTCTTTTATGTATGATTGGTTATCTTTGCAAGTCTCTTCGAATTATCAGTTTGGTTTGGCCTATTAGATTGATCTTCTTGCAAGGGGAGAAGTTCTTAGCTTTGGGTTCAATCTTGCAGTGTCCTTTCCCAGTGACAGTAGGGGCAGCAAGGCACGTATTGTATTGTTGCCATCGAGGATAACAAGATGGTTTTTTATCATATTGCATGAATTTATCCCTCTACATCATGTCATCTTGCTTAAAGCGTTACTCTGTTCTTATGAACTTAATACTCTAGATGCATGCTGGATAGCGGTCGATGTGTGGAGTAATAGTACTAGATGCAGGCAGGAGTCGGTCTACTTGTCTCGGACGTGATGCCTATATACATGATCATACCTAGATATTCTCATAACTATGCTCAATACTGTCAATTGCTCAACAGTAATTTGTTCACCCACCGTAAAATACTTATGCTCTTGAGAGAAGCCACTAGTGAAACCTATGGCCCCCAGGTCTATTTTCCATCACATTAATCTTCCAACACTTAGTTATTTTCATTGCCTTTTATCACTAGTAGAAAAAGGGTCAAATGTGAAGCACATTAGTACCGGTTTGAATTTGAGCCGGCACTAATGTGACCATTAGTGCCGGTTCCAACGGCTAGGCGGGCGGGCATCATTAGTACCGGCTCGTTGTCAACCTTTAGTACCAGTTCATGCCACGAACCGGTACTAATGAGGCTGTGTCAAGCTATGGTCAGGCTGGGGCCCCACGAAGACCTTTAGTACCGGTTCCTGCCATGAACCGGTACTAGAGTTTCTTTATAAGTTGATTTTTAGTCCCACCTCGCCAAGAGAGAGGGAATATGAGCGGTTTATAAGCCGTGAGTGCACAGACAATGATGAAGAGTTGCAATGCTCACCTGCATATTGATTAGCTTCAAGCCTTGCGGAATAGCATAGATTGCACTGAGCTATGTGCAGTGCAGTCTACACTATTCTGAATGGCTTGAAGCAAATTAACCAGCATTGCACCTCTTTTTTATTTTTAAGCAGTCTACACTATTCCGAATGGCTTGAAGCAAATTAACCATCATTGCACCTCTTTTTTATTTTTAATAACTTATTTGAACTCCAAACTTCTTTTGTGTTTAGTATGCAGCATTCAAAGTGACGTCATCAATTTCCAACATGTTCTGACATCATTTGTTGTTTTTCGGTCATTTACCTAATTGTTTAGAGAGCTAAATGACTGTGAAATTGAAAATCAGTACAAAATGAATCCTGAAAATGTTGAAACTTGGCATGGTATCATCATATCACCCGCATAGCATGCGCGAAAGAGTAGAGAGGGTCACGGCAAAAACTGGACGCACTTCGTGTACAAACTGGACAAACTCATTTAGAGTATCAGGGTTTCGGACGAGAACTCATCTGTTACACGGCCACTTCAATGTTTTTTAAACTTATTTGAACTCCGGACTTCTTTTGTGTTCAGTATGCATTCAAAGCGACGTCATCAATTTCCAACATGTTCTGACATCATTTGTTGTTTTTCGGTCATTTACCTAATTGTTTAGAGAGCTAAATGACCGTGAAATTGAAAATCAGTACAAAATGAATCCTGAAAATGTTGAAAGTTGGCATGGTATCATCATATCACCCGCATAGCATGCGCGAAAGAGTATAGAGGTTCACGGCAAAAACTGGACGCACTTCGTGTACAAACTGGACAAACTCTTTCGGAGCATCAGGGTTTCGGACGAGAACTCATCTGTTACACGGACACTTCAATGTTTTTTAAACTTATTTGAACTCCGGACTTCTTTTGTGTTCAGTATGCAGCATTCAGAGCGACGTCATCAATTTCCAACATGTTCTGACATCATTTGTTGTTTTTCAGTCATTTACCTAATTGTTTAGAGAGCTAAATGACCGTGAAATTCAAAATCAGTACAAAATGAATCCGGAAAATGTTGAAACTTGGCATGGTATCATCATATCACCCGCATAGCATGCGCGAAAGAGTAGAGAGGGTCACGGCAAAAACTGGACGCACTTCGTGTACAAACTGGACAAACTCTTTCAGAGTATCAGGGTTTCGGACGAGAACTCATCTGTTACACGGCCACTTCAATGTTTTTTAAACTTATTTGAACACTGGACTTCTTTTGTGTTCAGTATGTAGCATTCAAAGCGACGTCATCAATTTCCAACATGTTCTGACATCATTTGTTGTTTTCGGTCATTTACCTAATTGTTTAGAGAGCTAAATGACCGTGAAATTGAAAATCACTACAAAATGAATCCTGAAAATGTTGAAACTTGGCATGCTATCATCATATCACCCGCATAGCATGCGCGAAAGAGTAGAGAGGGTCACGGCAAAAACTGGACGCACTTCGTGTACAAACTGGACAAACTCTTTCGGAGTATCAGGGTTTCGGACGAGAACTCATCTGTTACACGGCCACTTCAATGTTTTTTAAACTTATTTGAACTCAGGACTTCTTTTGTGTTCAGTATGCAGCATTCAAAGTGACGTCATCAATTTCCAACATGTTCTGACATCATTTGTTGTTTTTTGGTCATTTACCTAATTGTTTAGAGAGCTAAATGACTGTGAAATTGAAAATCACTACAAAATGAATCCTGAAAATGTTGAAACTTGGCATGGTATCATCATATCACCTGCATAGCATGCGCGAAATAGTAGAGAGGGTCACGGCAAAAACTGGACAAACTCTTTCGGTGTATCAGGGTTTCGGACGAGAACTCATCTGTTACACGACCACTTCAATGTTTTTAAACTTATTTGAACTCCGGACTTCTTTTGTGTTCAGTATGCAGCATTCAATTTCCAGAAGACAATAAATAGAAGAAAAGAAATAATGCAGAAAATAAAAAAACTATACAAAAAAATTACTCAAAAATAAATAGAAGAAAATAAATAATGCAGAAAAGAAAAAAAAACTATATAAAATACTATTGAAAAATAAATAGAAGAAAATAAATAATGCAGAAAAGAAAAAACTATATAAAAAATTTGTTGGCGCGCTGCCAGTGGACCTGCCAGACCTAGGGTGTGCAAATGCAGGCCCAGAAGGGCCAGCAGGCTCACACGGCAGCGCGCCCTAGTTAATTAGGCCCAGAAGCCTGCTATATGGAGAAGCTCGAAGGAGCAGCCGCGGCTGGGTTTATAAACCAGTGCGGCTGCCCTTCACTCGGCGAGGTGGGACTAAACATTGTGCACCGCCGGTGGCAGCGCACAACCTTTAGTACCGGTTGGTGGCTCCAACCGGTATTAAAGGGGGGGGGTCTTTAGTACCGGTTCGTGGCACGAACCGGTACTAAAGGGGCCGTTTCCCGCCCCTTGGCCTGGCGAATATAGGCCTTTAGTACCGGTTGGTGGCTCCAACCGGCACTAAAGACCCCTCCTATATATATGGAACCTACGAAAAAATCAATTTCGCCCACCAGTAGTTCTTCTCGATCCAAACTTCTCGCCGCGCCCGTCGCCCCATCGCGCGCCGCCCTCGCCGCCCCCGCCGCCCGTCATCGCCGTCACCGCCGTCGCCCCCGCCACTCGTCATCGTCGTCACCGCCGTCGCCCCCGCCACCCGTCGTCGTCGTCACCGGCCGCCCGGCCTGTCGCCCCCGCCGCGCCCGTATGTCACAGCCGCCTCTCGCCCGCCGCGCCCGTCCCCCGTCGTCGCCCGCCGCCGCCCGTACGCCGCCCCCCCGGTCGTACACACACACACAGAGACACACACACGCACACACCACACACACACACACACACACACACACACACACACCACACACACACACATACACACACATTGTTTTTACTTATTCTATTTTCTGTTGTTTAGATTAATGTTAGATAAATTACGTAGATAATAATGTTAGAACAAGTTGAACTAGTTGAATTACTATAGCTAGATATTAATTAGGTATATATATGAGATTTGAACTAGTTGAATTAATATAACTAGTTTATTTTTAGTTTGAAAATTAATAGAACAAGTTTATTTTTAGTAAGAAAATTTAGGTATATGAGATTTGATGATCTAATCAAAATATTACTATATAGAACTACCTACTTTATTTTAGTAAGAAATTAATAGAACTAGTTTATTTTTAGTAAATGCTTAGTTGAATTAATAGAACTAGTTTATTTAGTTGAATTAATAGAACTAGTAAGTGTTTAATGTTTCACCTATATATGAACATATATGTTAGATATTAGATATAAATTATATGTTAGATATATATTTAATTTAGTTATATGAGATTTCATTATCTAATTAACAGAACTAGTTTAGTTGAATTAATTAGTTGAACTAGTTAGTTGAATTAGTTCAATTAATTAGGTATATTCTTCGTAAGTGCTTAGTTGAACTAGTTGAGTTAATAGAATTATTTGAATTAATAGAACTAATAAGTGTTTAATGTTTCACCTATGAACATAGGAATGTCGTCTGACAACGAACACGATTTCATTATGTGCGAATACTGCGAAGACCAGCGCGGCTGTGCGGCAGAAATTTTCTAGTTGATGATAGATGCTTCAGCATCAAGCTGGATGAGAACTTCGAAGTGGATACAGTAAGTCACAACGACAAGTCTTTTTTCGTAATTAAGCATGACTTATGCTTCATTTGCTTCACCTTTTAATTTTAATTTTTCACTATTCTACTAGCGTATCCCCTGCCATGCAAGAATTTTTGTCTTGGATAAGATAGGTTTCAGTCCTAACGAAACTATGGAGGTAAAAAGAGTTTACTTGAAGACCGAGCATGGTTATACCTTCAACGTCAAATTATACAATGCAGACACATACACCTATTTTGAATGCAAAACTTGGCAAGCACTATGCAAGGCTTATGCATTTGAGCCTGATATGGTTATCACCTTTGATATTCGTTCGGAAGATGATATTGAAGGTAATAGAGACATCTGGGTCGATGTGCAGACGCCTCCAGTTCTACCATTATGTGAGTTTCTCAACCATATTTATGTCTTCGATATGAGATTATTTGAACCAGTTGAATAATTAATAGATCTCAATTTATATTGACAGCTTACTTCCAATCAAGCAAACATGTCCGGCGCTTGGTAGACAGGACCGTACACTGTCCTGGGGCTGAACTAAACTGCAAGGAGACAAGTCATTATGTTTCATGGCTTGAGGATCTTGATGCTATCAAGACAAATTTCTTTCCTGCACTTAGAAATGTTAGTACTCAAAACGTGCGACCAATAGTGTTTGTACTGAACTACGGTCACATATATTTAGGAAAGATGGTAAGATTTCTACTATTTCTCCTCAGTGCATCTTTTGCATACATTATTTTTTTAAGCTAAACTTCATTGCTAAGTATGTTACTATACGATGTTTTTCAACAGGGACTCCCGATGAATGCTGTGCCTGATTGGATCGAGACTAAAGGTACCATGAATATTGTTAGCTTACGGCCAAGATATCCTACAATGCACTTTAGTGCATTCAGGATTTCTAATAGCGAGGAATGCTTAATAGTAAAAGACTGGAGCAAAATTGTGAACGATCACAGAGAAGTACTAGGGGGCAGCAATCAGAAGCGTAACCCACGATTAGGAGACAGGTTCATCTGCATGCTCCAATATGATGAATCAGCAAAGCTATACATGTTCTATGCTATTTTTCCTGAGAGAGAGCAGCAGGAGTGATTAATTAGCTAGTTCATGCTCTTAGTACTTGTCCTCTCATGTCCGTGTTCTTCGTCCTGAACTTAATCTCAAAGAGTGATTTGCTTTTGTGGTGTTATGAACGCTTATAATATCATTACCATGTTGAACTCGATGATATCTTTGCTATGAAAACCGTTGGTGATGATATATATGATGCAAGTGTTTTTATATTAATTAATATGATGATGATGAGTTATTATATCATTTATGAAAGAAATTGCATATTAGTTTCAACTGGATGGATTCTAGCTAAGTGATCAAGTATATGCCATATCCATATTAATTACCTCGATCACTTAAGTAGGTGATCAAGTATATATAATATGGATATGACATATACTTGATGACTTAGCTAGGATCCACACGCATCTAGTCAAACTAATCACCTAATGATTTAACAACTCATTATAATATAAAACAATCACTAAATTAAATTGAAAACACAAAATTAAAGTAAAAATAAAAAATAAAACCAAAACACACCAAAACATTTAGTACCGGTTGGTGTTACCAACCGGTACTAATGTCCTACGCGCCCACGGAGCTGGCTCGTGCCACGTGTTTGCCCTTTAGCACCGGTTCGTGCTGAACCGGTACTAAAGGGGGGGGGCTTTAGTGCCTACAATTTAGTGTCGGTTATCGAACCAGCACTAAAGCCCCTTACGAATCGGTGCTATTGCCCGGTTCTGCACTAGTGTATTTTGCTTTGCATCTTTATCATAAAAATACCAAAAATATTATTTTATCATATCTATCAGATCTCACTCTCGTAAGTGACCGTGTAGGGATTGGCAACCCCTTATCGCGTTGGTTGCGAGGATTTATTTGTTTTGTGTAGGTGCGAGGGACTCGCGCATAGTCTCCTACTGGATTGATACCTTGGTTCTCAAAAACTTAGGGAAATACTTACGCTACTTTGCTGCATCACCCTTTCCTCTTCAAGGGAAAACCAATGCAGTGCTCAAGAGGTAGCAGACCTCAACACAAGTGTAGGTGGTTCTCTTTCAGAAAATGTATGTTGGAAGTGTAGGCATGTTCTGATGGCTCTCTCTTCGAATGAAGAGTGGGTGGAGGGGTATATATAGCCTCCACACAAAATCTAACCGTTACACACAAATCACCAAACTCGGTGGGACCGAATCACACAACTCGGTAAGACTAATTTAGTTCATAATGTGACCGTTAGGGTTTTCGGTGGGACTGACTTGATCAACTCGGGGGAACCGATGTGCTAGGGTTAGGGTAAAGCCTCATCTCGGTTTGACCGATTACACAAACTTGATGGGACCGATTTGGGTAATAAGCGAAACAGAGAGTTGGCCAAGCAAACTTGGTGGGACCGATTACATACCTCGGTGGGACCAAAATTATTGGAATAGGCAACAGAGAGTTTGCAATCCCATCTCGGTGAGACCGAGATCCCATCGGTGAGACCGAATTGATTAGGGTTTCTAGCAGTGGCTGTGTCAAGAGAACTCATTGGCGCCGGATAGATAAAATCGGTGGGGCCGAGTTTGACTTTTGGTTTGGGACATATTTGTGGATGTGAGAAAGTAGTTGAGGGTTTTTGGAGCATATCACTAAGCACTTTGAGCAAGAAACTCATTAAGCAACACCTCATCCCCTCTTAATAGTATTGGCTTTTCCTATGGACTCAATGTGATCTTGGATCACTTAAAAATAAAAAATGTAGAGTCCTGAGCTTTGAGCTTGAGCCAATCCTTTGTCCTTAGCATTTTGAGGGATCCACTTTCTAACCCATGCCACTCTATTCTTGAACTTATCTGAATCATACTAGGTAGAGGCATTAGTCCAACAAGAGAGATATTGACATAAATTACCAAAATCACCCAGGGAGCACTTGTGCTTTCATACACTTTTATTTTATTTTTGGGACTAACCTATTAACCCAAGGCCCAGTGGAAATTGCTGTATTTTTGCCTATTTCAGTGTTTCACAGAAAAGGAATGTCAAATGGAGTCCAAACGGAATGAAACCTTCGGGAGCGTGATTTTTGGAACAAACATGATCCAGAGGTATTGGAATGGACGTCAAGAAACAACCGAGGAGGCCACGAGGTAGGGGGGCACGCCTACCTCCCTGGGCGCCCCCCCCCCTCATGGGCCCCTCGTGGCTCAACCGACCTACTTCTTCCTCCTATATATACTCATATACCTTGAAAACATCTAGGAGCACCACGAAACCCTATTTCCACCACCGCAACCTTCTGTACCCAAGAGATCCCATCCTGGGGCCTTTTCCGGAGCTCCCCCAGAGGGGGCATCGATCATGGAGGGCCTCTACATCAACTCCATGGCCGCTCCGATGATGTGTGAGTAGTTTACTTCAGACCTTTGGGTCCATAGCTATTAGCTAGATGGCTTCTTCTCTCTCTTTGGATCTCAATACAAAGTTCTCCTCGATCTTCTTGGAGATCTATTTGATGGAACTCTTTTTGCGGTGTGTTTGTCGAGATCCAATGAATTGTTGGTTTATGATCAAGTCTATCTATGAACAATATTTGATTCTTCTGTGAACTCTTTTATGTATGATTGGTTATCTTTGCAACTCTCTTTGAATTATCAGTTTGGTTTGGCCTACTAGATTGATCTTTCTTGCAATGGGAGAAGTGTTTAGCTTTGGGTTCAATCTTGCGGTGCTCGATCCTAGTGACAAAAAGGGAAATGACACATATTGTATTGTTGCCATCGAGGATAAAAAGATGGGGTTTATATCATATTGCTTGAGTTTATCCCTCTACATCATGTCATCTTACCTAATGTGTTACTCTGTTCTTATGAACTTAATACTCTAGATGCATGCTGGATAGCGGTCGATTTGTGGAGTAATAGTAGTAGATGCAGGCAGGAGTCGGTCTACTTGTCACGGACGTGATGCCTATATACATGATCATGCCTAGATATTCTCATAATTATTCGCTTTTCTATCAATTGCTCGACAGTAATTTGTTCACCCACCGTAATACTTATTCTATCTTGAGAGAAGCCACTAGGGAAACCTATGGCCCCCGGGTCTATTCTCCATTATATTAATCTTCCGTCAAGAAGCTATTTCTATTACCTTTTATTTTGTAATCTTTACTTTTAATCTTTATCCTAAAAATACCAAAAATATTATCTTATCATCTCTATCAGATCTCACTCTCGTAAGTGACCATGAAGGGATTGACAACCCCTTTATCGCGTTGGTTGCGAGGTTCTTATTTGTTTGTGTAGGTACGAGGGACTTGCGTGTGGCCTCCTACTGGATTGATACCTTGGTTCTCAAAAACTGAGGGAAATACTTGCGCTACTTTGCTGCATCACCCTTTCCTCTTCAAGGGAAAACCAACGCAGTGCTCAAGAGGTAGCAGTACCACAACCACTTGACTCAACTGGGAGTTAATCTTCCTGATAATAGTGTCATTGACAGAGTTCTTCAATCACTGCCACCAAGCTACAAGAGCTTCGTGATGAACTATAATATGCAAAGGATGGATAAGACGATTCCTGAGCTCTTCGCAATGCTAAAGGCTGCGGAGGTAGAAATCTAGAAGGAGCATCAAGTGCTGATGGTCAACAACACCACCAGTTTCAAAAAAAGGGTAAAGGGAAGAAGGGGAACTTCAAGAAGAACAACAAGCCAGTTGCTGCTCAAGTGAAGAATATCAAATGGAGTCCAAACGAAATGAAACCTTAAGGAGCGTGATTTTTGGAACAAACATGATCCAGAGGTATTGGAGTGGACGTCAAGAAACAGCTAAGGAGGCCACGAGGCAGGGGGCGCGCCTACCCCCCTGGGGCGCGCCCTCCCCCTTGTGGGCCCCTCGTGGCTCAACCGACCTATTTCTTCCTCCTATATATACTCATATACCCTGAAAACATCCGGGAGCACCACGAAACCCTATTTCCACCGCCACAACCTTCTGTACCCAAGAGATCCCATCTTGGGGCCTTTTCCGGAGCTCCGCTAGAGGGGGCATCAATCATGGAGGGCCTCTACATCAACTCCATGGCCGCTCCAATGATGTGTGAGTAGTTTACTTCAGACCTTCGGGTCCATAGCTATTAGCTAGATGGCTTCTTCTCTCTCTTTGGATCTCAATACAAAGTTCTCCTCGATCTTCTTGAAGATCTATTCGATGTAACTCTTTTTGTGGTGTGTTTGTCGAGATCCGATGAATTGTGGGTTTACGATCAAGTCTATCTATGAACAATATTTGATTCTTCTCTGAAATCTTTTATGTATGATTGGTTATCTTTGCAAGTCTCTTCGAATTATCAGTTTGATTTGGCCTACTAGATTGATCTTTCTTGCAATGGGAGAAGTGTTTAGCTTTGGGTTTAATCTTGCGGTGCTCGATCCCAGTGACAGAAAGGGAAACGACACGTATTGTATTATTGCCATCGATGATAAAAAGATGGGGTTTATATCATATTGCTTGAGTTTATGCCTCTACATCATGTCATCTTACCTAATGTGTTACTCTGTTCTTATGAACTTAATACTCTAGATGCATGCTGGATAGCGGTCGATGTGTGGAGTAATAGTAGTAGATGCAGGCAGGAGTCAGTCTACTTGTCACGGGCGTGATGCCTATATACATGATCATGCCTAGATATTCTCATAATTATTCGCTTTTCTATCAATTGCCCGACAGTAATTTGTTCACCCACCGTAATACTTATGCTATCTTTAGAGAAGCCACTAGTGGAACCTATGGCCCCCGGGTCTATTCTCCATTATATTAATCTTCCATCAACAAGCTATTTCTATTACCTTTTATTTTGCAATCTTTACTTTTAATCTTTATCATAAAAATACCGAAAATATTATCTTATCATCTCTATCAGATCTCACTCTCGTAAGTGACCGTGAAGGGATTGACAACCCCTTTATCGCGTTGGTTGCGAGGTTCTTATTTGTTTGTGTAGGTACGAGGGACTTGCGTGTGGCCTCCTACTGGATTGATACCTTGGTTCTCAAAAACTGAGGGAAATACTTACGCTACTTTGCTGCATCACCCTTTCCTCTTCAAGGGAAAACCAATGCAGTGCTCAAGAGGTAGCAGTACCACAACAAGTTGACTCAACTGGGAGTTAATCTTCCTGATAATAGTGTCATTGACAGAGTTCTTCAATCACTGCCACCAAGCTACAAGAGCTTTGTGATGAACTATAATATGCAAGGGATGGATAAGATGATTCCTAAGCTCTTCACAATGCTAAAGGCTGTGGAGGTAGAAATCAAGAATGAGCATCAAGTGTTGATGGTCAACAAGACCACCAGTTTAAAGGAAAAGGGTAAAGGGAAGAAGGGTAACTTCAAGAAGAATAGAAAGCCAGTTGCTGCTCAAGTGAAGAAACCCAAGTCTGGACCTAAGCCTGAGACTGAGTGCTTCTACTTCAAAGGAACTGGTCACTGGAAGCGGAACTGCCCCAAGTATTTGGCGGAGAAGAAGGATGGCAAAGTGAAAGGTATATTTGATATACATGTTATTGATGTGTAGCTTACTAATGCTCGCAGTAATGCCTGGGTATTTGATACCGGTTCAGTTGCTAACATTTGCAACTCGAAATAGGGGCTACGGATTAAGCAAAGATTGGCTAAAGATGAGGTCACGATGCGCGTGGGAAATGGTTCCAAAGTCGACGTGATCGCCATCGCCATGCTACCTCTACATGTACCTTCGGGATTAGTATTAGACCTAAATAATTATTATTTGGTGCCAGCGTTGAGCATGAACATTATATCTGGATCTTGTTTGATGCGAGACGGTTATTCATTTAAATCAGAGAATAACGGTTGTTCTATTTATATGAGTAATATCTTTTATTGTCATGCACCCCTGATAAGTGGTCTATTTTTACTAAATCTTGATAGTAGTGATACATATGTTCATAGTATTGAAGCCAAAAGATGCAGAGTTGATAATGATAGTGCAACTTATTTGTGGCAATGCCGTTTAGGTCATATTGGTATAAAGCGCATGAAGAAACTCCATTCTGATGGACTTCTGGAATCACTTAATTATGAATCACTTGGTACTTGTGAACCATGCCTCATGGGCAAGATGACTAAAACTCCGTTCTCCGAAACAATGGAGCGAGTAACATAGTTATTGGAAATCATACATACTGATGTGTGTGGTCCAATGAACATTGAAGCTCGTGGCGGATATCGTTATTTTCTCACCTTCACAGATGATTTGAGCAGATATGGGTATATCTACTTGTTAAAACATAAGTCTAAAACATTTGAAAAGTTTAGAGAATTTTAGAGTGAAGTGGAAAATCATTGTAACAAGAAAATCAAGTTTCTACGATATGATCGTGGAGGTGAATATTTGAGTTATGAGTTTGGACTTCATTTGAAACAATGTGGATAGTTTCACAACTTACGCCACCTGTAACACCATAGCGTAATGGTGTGTCCAAACGTCGTAATCATACTTTACTAGATATGGTGCGATCTATGATGTCTCTCACTGATTTACCGCTATCGTTTTGGGGTTACGCTTTAGAGACAGCTGCATTCACGTTAAATAGGGCACCATCTAAATCCGTCGAGACGACACCTTATGAATTGTGGTTTGGCAAGAAACCCAAGTTGTCGTTTCTTAAAGTTTGGGGTTGCGATGCTTATGTGAAAAAGCTTCAACCTGATAAGCTTGAACCCAAATCGGAGAAATGTGTCTTCATAGGATACCCAAAGGAGACAGTTGGGTACACCTTCTATCACAAATCCGAAGGCAAGATATTCGTTGCTAAGAATGGATCCTTTCTAGAGAAGGAGTTTATCTCGAAAGAAGTGAGTGGGAGGAAAGTAGAACTTGACAAGGTAATTGTACCTTCTCCCTTATTGGAAAGTAGTTCATCAATGAAATCAGTTCCAGTGATTCCTACACCAGTAAGTGATGAAGCTAATGATGATGATCATGAAACTTCTGATCAAGTTACTACCGAACCTTGTAGGTTAACCAGAGTAAGATCCGCACCAGAGTGGTACGGGAATCCTGTTCTGGAAGTCATGTTATTTGACCATGACGAACCTACAAACTATGAGGAAGCAAGGATGAGCCCAGATTCCGAAAAATGGCTTGAAGCCATGAAATCTTAGATGGGATCCATGTATGAAAACAAAGTATGGACTTTGGTTGACTTGCCCGATGATCGGCAGGCCATAGAAAATAAATGGATCTTCAAGAAGAAGACTGAGGCTGACGGTAATGTTACTGTCTACAAAGCTCGACTTGTGAAAGGTTTTCGACAAGTTCAAGGAGTTCACTACGATGAGACCTTCTCACCCGCAGTGATGCTTAAGTTTGTCCAAATCATGTTAGCAATTGCCGCATTTTATGATTATGAAATTTGGCAAATGGATGTCAAAACTGCATTCCTTAATGGATATCTTAAAGAAGAGTTGTATATGATGCAACTAGAAGGTTTTATCGATCCAAAAGGTGCTAACAAAGTGTGCAAGCTCCAGCGATCCATTTATGGACTAGTGCAAGCCTCTCAGAGTTGGAATATACGCTTTGATAGTGTGATCAAAGCATATTGTTTTATACAGACTTTTGGAGAAGCCTGTATTTACAAGAAAGTGAGTGGGAGCTCCGTAGCATTTCTGATATTATATGTAGATGAAATATTGTTGATAAAAATGATACTGAATTTCTGAATAGCATAAAAGGATACTTGAATAATAATTTTTCAAGGGAAGACCTCGGTGAAGCTGCTTATATATTGGGCATCAAGATCTATAGAGGTAGATCAAGACGCTTAATTGGACTTTCACAAAGCACATACCTTGATAAAGTTTTGAAGAAGTTCAGAATGGATCAGGCAAAGAAAGGTCTCTTTCCTGTATTACAAGGTGTGAAGTTGAGTCAGACTCAATGCCCGACCATTGCAGAAGATAGAGAGAAAATGAAAGGTGTTCCCTATGCTTCAGCCATAGGCTTTATCGTGTATGCAATGATGTGTACCAGACCTGATGTGTGCCTTGCTATAAGTTTAGCAGGGAGGTACCAAAGTAATTCAGGAGTGGATCACTGGACAGCAGTCAAGAACATCCCGAAATACCTGAAAAGGACTAAGGACATGTTTCTTATATATGGAGGTGAACGTCGATGCAAGCTTTGCCACTGATCCGGATGATTCTAAGTCACAAACCGGATACGTGTTTTTATTAAATAGTGGAGCTGTTAGTTGGTGCAGTTCCAAGCAGAGTGTCGTGGCGAGATGTACGTGTGAAGCGGAATACATAGCTGCTTTGGAAGCAACAAATGAAGGAGTCTGGATGAAGGAGTTCATATCCGATCTAGGTGTCATACCTAGTGCATCGGGTCCAATGAAAATCTTTTTGGACAATACTGGAGCAATTGCCTTGGCAAAGGAATCCAGATTTCACAAAAGAACCAAGCACATCAAGAGACGCTTCAATTCCACCCACGATCAAGTCAAGGAGGGAGACATAGAGATTTGCAAGATACATACAGATTTGAATGTTGCAGACCCATTGACTAAGCCCTCTCTCACGTGCAAAACATGATCAACACCAAGACTCCATGGGTGTTAGAATCATTACAATGTAATCTAGATTATTGACTCTAGTGCAAGTGGGAGACTGAAGGAAATATGCCCTAGAGGCAATAATAAAGTTGTTATTTTATATTTCCTTATATCATGATAAATGTTTATTATTCATGCTAGAATTGTATTAACTGGAAAATTAGTACATGTGTGAATACATAGACAAACAGAGTGTCACTAGTTTGCCTCTACTTGAATAGCTCGTTGAATCAATGATGGTTATGTTTCCTAACCATGGACATGAGTTGTCATTTGATTAACGGGATCACATCATTATAGAATGATGTGATTGACTTGACCCATCTGTTAGCTTAGCACGATGATCGTTTAGTTTGTTGCTATTGCTTTCTCCATAACTATACATGTTCCTATGACTATGAGATCATGCAACTCCCGAATACCGGAGGAACACTTTGTGTGCTACCAAACGTCACAATGTAACTGGGTGATTATAAAGGTGCTCTACAGGTGTCTCCGATGGTGTTTGTTGAGTTGGCATGGATCAAGATTAGGATTTGTCACTCCAATTGTCGGAGAGGTATATCTGGGCCCTCTCGGTAATGTACATCACAATAAGCCTTGCAAGCAATGTAGCTAATGAGTTAGTTATGGTATGTAGCATTACAGAACGAGTAAAGAGACTTGCCAGTAACGAGATTGAACTAGATATTGAGATACCGACGATCAAATCTCGGGCAAGTAACATACCGATGACAAAGGGAACAACGTATACCGTGATGCGGTTTGACCAATAAAGATCTTCGTAGAATGTGTAGGAGCCAATATGAGAATCCAGGTTCCACTATTGGTTATTGACTGGATACATGTCTCGGTCATGTCTACATAGTTCTCGAACCCATAGGGTTTGCACGCTTAACGTCCGGTGACGATTGGTATTACGATTTTATGTGTTTTGATGTACCGAAGGTAGTTCGGAGTCCCGGATTTGATCATGGACATGACGAGGAGTCTCGAAATTGTCGAGACATAAAGATCGATATATTGGAAGCCTATGTTTGGACATCGGAATGGTTTCGGGTGAATTCAGGAGTATACCAGAGCACCGGGAGGTTACCGGAACCCCCCAGGAGGTGTATGGGCCTTATTGGGCCTTAGTGGAAGAGAGAGAGAGAAGATGCAAAGGAGGGGGCATGTCCCCCCAAGCCTAATCTGAATTGGGAGGGGGGCGGCCCCCTTTCCTTCCTTCTTCATCCTCCTTCCTTCTCTCCTAAAACCAAACAAGGGAAGGGGGGAATCCTACTCCCGGTGGGAGTCGGACTCCCTTGGGCACGCCTAGAGAGGCCGCCCCCTCCCCCTCCTCCACTCCTTTATATACGGGGGACAGGGGCACCCCATGGACACACAAGTTGATCATTGATCTTTAGCCGTGTGCGGTGCCCCCCTCCACCATAATCCACCTCGGTAATATCGTAGCGGTGCTTAGGCGAAGCCCTGTTCCGGTAGCAACATCATTACCGTCATCAAGCCATTGTGCTGACGAAACTCTCCCTCGAAGCTCTACTGGATCGTGAGTTCGCGGGACGTCAGCGAGCTAAACGTGTGCAGATCGCGGAGGTGCCATACCTTTCATGCTAGATCGGTCGATCGTGAAGGCGTACGACTACATCAACCGTGTTGTCATAATGCTTCTGCTTACGGTTGATACGCCTCTGTCGTATCTACTTTTCCAAACAATTTTGCCCTTGCTTTGGACTCTAACTTGCATGATTTGAATGGAACTAACCCGGACTGACGCTGTTTTCAGCAGAATTGCCATGGTGTTATTTTTGTGCACAAATAAAAGTTCTCAGAATGACCTGAAAATCAACGGAGAATTATTTTGGAATATATAAAAAATACTGGAAGAAGAATCCACGTCAGGGGGGCCTCCACCTATCCACGAGGGTGGGGGGAGCGCGTGCCCCCTTTGGCGCGCCCCTGCCTCGTGGGCCCCCTGTCGCTCCACCGACCTCAACCTTGACTCCATATATTCACTTTCAGGGAGAAAAAACCAGAGAGAAGGATTCATCGTGTTTTACGATATGGAGCCGCCGCCAAGCCCTAAACTCTCTCGGGAGGGCTGATCTGGAGTCCGTTCAGGGCTCTAGATAGGGGAATCCGTCGCCATCATCATCATCAACCTTCCTCCATCACCATTTTCATGATGCTCACCACCGTGCGTGAGTAATTCCATCGTAGGCTTGTTGGACGGTGATGGGTTGGATGAGATTTATCATGTAATCGATTTAGTTTTGTTAGGGTTTGATCCCTAGTACCCACTATGTTCTGAGATTGATGTTGCTATGACTTTTCTATGCTTAATGCTTGTCACTAGGGCCTGAGTGCCATGATTTCAGATCTGAACCTATTATGTTTTCATCAATATATGAGAGTTCTTGATCCTATCTTGCAAGTCTATAGTCACCTACTATGTGTTATGATCTGGCAACCCCGAAGTGACATTAGTCGGGGCCACTCCTGGTGATGACCGTAGTTTGAGGAGTTCATGTATTCACTATGTGTTAATGCTTTGGTCCGATACTCTATTAAAAGGAGGCCTTAATATCCCTTATTTTCCAATAGGACCCCGCTGCCACGGGAGGGTAGGACAAAAGATATTATGCAAGTTCTTTCCATAAGCACGTATGACTATATTCGGAATACATGCCTACATTACATTGATGAACTGGAGCTAGTTCTGTGTCACCCTATTTTATGACTGTTACATGATCGATCCCATCTGGCATAATTCTCTATCACTGATCCATTGCCTACGAGCTTTCCATATATTGTTCTTCGCTTATTTACTTTTCCGTTGCTCTTGTTATCATCACTATAAAACACCAAAAGTATTACTTTTACTACCGTTACCTTTTACCAGCGTTACCACTACTATCATATTACTTTGCTACTTAATACTTTGCTGTAGATATTAAGTTATCCAAGTGTGGTTGAACTGACAACTCAAATGCTAATACTTGAGAATATTCTTTGGCTCCCCTTGTGTCGAATCAATAAATTTGGGTTGAATACTCTACCCTCAAAAACTGTTGCGATCCCCTATACTTGTGGGTCATCAAGACAATTTTCTGGCACCGTTGCCGGGGAGCATAGTTCTATTCTTTGAGTCACTTGGGTTTATATCTGCTTATCATTATTAAGAACTTGAAAGATCCAAGAACCAAGATTTATCCCTCAACTACGAGGGAAGGTAAGGAACTGCCATCTAGCTCTGCACTTGATTCACCTTCTGTTTTGAGTAAGCTTGCAACACCTAGACCTGCTTCTGCTATTAATTCTGATATGTCGCATGTTATTGATGATGCCACTTCTGCTATGCATGATACTTATGATGAAACTACTATGCTTGATACTACTGTGCCACTTGGTGAATTTCTTGATGAACAACTTGCTAGGGCTAGAGAGAATGAAATTATTGAAACTGATAATATTGATGAAAGTGATGATGAAGATTCTCCCCCTAGATATGAATTACCTATTGTTCCTGAAGGTTATTTTATGGATGAAGAAACTGCTCGAGACTTTCTTGCCTGCAATGATAGAAGTGATCTTAAGAAACCATCAGCTAAGCTTAAACAAAAAACTTTGAATGCTAGAATGAAATATGATCCTGCTTATGCTACTTCACCTATCTTTGTTACTGATAAGGATTATGAATTCTCTGTCGACCCTGAGATAATTACTTTAGTTGAATCTGATCCTTTCTATGGCTATGAATCTGAAGCTGTTGTGGCACATCTTACTAAATTAAATGATATAGCTACCCTGTTCACTAATGATGAGAAAACTCGCTACTATTATATCCTTAAATTATTTCCGTTCTCATTAAAGGGTGATGCTAAGATATGATTTAATTCTCTTGATCCTGGTTGTGTGCATAGTCCCCAGGATATTATTTATTACTTCTTTGCTAAATATTTCCCCGCTCATAAGAAACAAGCTGCTTTAAGGGAAATATATAATTTTGTGCAAATTGAAGAAGAGAGTCTCCCACAAGCTTGGGGGAGGCTTCTCCAATTACTTGATGCTTTGCCTGATCATCCTCTCAATAAAAATGAGATACTTGATATCTTTTATAATGGACTAACCGATGCTTCCAGAGACCACCTGGATAGTTGTGCTGGTTGTGTTTTCAGGGAAAGAACTGTTGATGAAGCTGAAATTCTATTGAATAATATGTTGACTAATGAAAATAATTGGACACTTCCTGAACCAACTCCTAAGCCAACTCCGAAGAAGAGGGGTATTCTATTTCTCAGTCCTGAAGATATGCAAGAGGCAAAGAAATCTATGAAAGAAAAGGGTATTAAAACTGAAGATGTTAAGAATTTACCTCCTATTGAAGAAATACATGGTCTTAATTTACCGCCTATTTAAGAAACACACGGTCTTGATAACCCGACACATGTAGTAAAGGTAAATTCCCTCTATAGATATGATAAAGCTGAAATCCCTCCTACTAAGTTTGCTAGTCAATGCTTAGATGAGTTTGATAACTTTATGGTTAAGCAAGAAGATTTTAATGCTTATGTTGGTAGACAATTGAAACATAATGCTTATATGATTGAACACTTGAGTGATTATATGGCTAATGTTAAAGGTGAACTAAAACTTATTAGTAAACACGCTTCTATGGTTACCACTGAAGTAGAACAAGTACTTAAAGCTCGGAATGATTTGCTCAATGAATTAAATAGTAAGAAAAATGATAATGTTGTTAGAGTTATGACTAGAGGTGGTAAAATGACTCGGGAACCTTTGTATCCTGAGGGCCATCCTAAGAGAATTGAGCAACATTCTCAGAGAAATAATATTGATGCACCTAGTCCTTCTAAGAGGAAGAAAAAGAAAAATGATAGGACTTTGCATGTTTCTAGTGAACCTCTTGATGACACACTTGAGAATCCCAATGATATTTCTATTTCTGATGCTGAAACACAATCTGGTAATGAGCATGAACCTAGTGATAATGTTAATAATGATGTTCATGTTGATGCTCAACCTAGTAATGACAATGAAGTAGAGATGCTGTTGATCTTGATAACCCACAATCAAACAATCAACATTATGATAAGAGAGACTTTGTTGCTAGGAAGCATGGTAAAGAAAGAGAACCATGGGTTCAGAAACCCATGCCTTTTCCTCCTAAACCATCCAAGAAAAAGGATGATGAGAATTTTGAGCGCTTTGCTGAAATGATTAGACCTATCTTCTTGCATATGCGTTTGACTGATATGCTTAAAATGAATCCTTATGCTAAGTATATGAAAGATATTGTTACTAATAAAAGAAAGATACCGGAAGCTGAAATTTCCACTGAGGGAGTCCTGGATTAGGCGGTCTCCGGACAGCCGGACTATATCCTTTGGTCGGACTGTTGCACTATGAAGATACAAGATTGAAGACTTCGTCCCGTGTCCAGATAGGGCTCTACTTGGCGTGGAAGGCAAGCTAGGCAATACGGATATGTATATCTCCTCCTTTGTAACCGACCTTGTGTAACCCTAGCCCCCTCCGGTGTCTATATAAACCGGAGGGTTTTAGTCCGTAGGACAACATACAATCATACCATAGGCTATCTTCTAGGGTTTAGCCTCTCTGATCTCGTGGTAGATCAACTCTTGTAATACTCATATCATCAAGAACAATCAAGCAGGACGTAGGGTATTACCTCCATCAAGAGGGCCCGAACCTGGGTAAACATCGTGTCCCCTGCCTCCTGTTACCATCCTCCTTAGACGCATAGTTCGGGACCCCCTACCCGAGATCCGCCGGTTTTGACACCGACATTGGTGCTTTCATTGAGTTCCACTATGTCGTCACCATAAGGCTTGATGGCTCCTTCGATCATCACTAGCGATGCGGTCCAGGGTGAGGCTTTCCTCCCCGGACAGATCTTCGTATTCGGCGGTTTCGCACTTCGGGCCAATTCGCTTGGCCATCTGGAGAAGATCGAGAGCTACGCCCCTATCCATCAGGTCAGGTTCGGAAACTTAAACTACACCGCCGATATCCGCGGAGACTTGATCTTCGAAGGATTCGAGCCCATGTCGGATACGCCGCACAGTCATGACGAGCATGACGTAACTCTGCCGTCGGACAGTGCTCGGGAGATCGCATCCGCAACTACTCTGGCCGTTAACCCAGAGCAAATCGCGTCGTCCGAGAGCGGAGGGATTGACCCCGCCATGGAGGCGGCCCTCGCAATGGCGATAGAGCCATATACTGACTTCACCCCTTACGAGAGCCGTATCGTCGAACCACTGGGTTCATCTCCGGCCACAGACTCCGAGCCGCTCACATCCATGCCTGTTGACTCCGACTGGGCACCGATCATGGAGTTCACCTATGCGGATATCTTTCAGTACTCGCCCTTCTGCGACGTGCTAAATTCATTAAGATCTCTCTCCCTGTCAGGAGAACCTTGGCCGAACTATGTCCGACTAGAATAGGATGCGGACGACGAAGAAATTCGCTGCCCACCCACCACCCACTTAGTAGCCACTGTCGATGACTTAACCGACATGCTCGACTTCGACTCCAAAGACTTCGACAGTATGGACGACGAAGCCAGAGACGAACAGGAACCACCGCCCTCAGGGCGCTGGACCGCCACCTCATCATATGATATATACATGGTGGACACCCCCAAAGAAGGCAATGGCGACGAGACAGCGAAGGATGACCCCTCCAAGAAGCAACCCAAGCACCGACGTCAGCGGCGCCGCTCTAAGTCCCGCCACAACAAGAGTAGTGATACTGGCACAGGAGATAATAACACTCCGGATAGTGCCAAAGATAACAACAATCCCCTCCAACACGATGTAGAGCTGGAGGACGAACAAGCTAGCCCTCCAGAGCAGGCAGCAGATGGGGAACCAAAGGAGGACAATTACATGCCTCTCTCCGAAGACGAGGCGAGCCTCGGCAACGACGAATTTATCACGCCTGAGGACCCCGTCGAGAAAGAGTGCTTCAAGTGCCGGCTTATGGCCACGGCTAATAGCCTGAAGAAAAAGCATCAACAACTTCAAGTTGATCAAGACTTGCTAGCAGACAGGTGGACCGAAGTCCTTGCGGCCGAGGAGCATGAACTCGAGCGCCCGTCCAAGAGTTACCCAAAACGCATGTTGCTATCTCACCTCGAGGAGGAAGCATTGAAACCTCATTCACCAGTGTACGATGCGGCTGACCGGCCACTACGTGGCCGAGCCAGAGAGGCGTTTCAGCCTGGAGTTCAGCCTGCACTGCGTCGCCACTCAATCAAAAATACTAAGGCCCGGGGTAACACAAAGGACATGCGACACATATTGGACAGTAAGGCAAAAATCGCAAGATCAATATACGGGACATGGGCACGCGCGCCAACACGGGACGATGATCATTGCGTCGGATACACCAAGAGTAAATCCAGCCAGGCCGAATACAGTAGACAAGACTCGTACGAACTGCGTCGGGATATAGCCCGGCACAGAGGCGCCACACCCCCCCTATGCTTCACTGATGAAGTTATGAATCATGAATTCCCAGAGGGTTTCAAACCCATAAATATCGAATCATACGATGGCATAACAGATCCCGTTGTATGGATTGAGGATTTCCTCCTTCACATCCACATGGCTCGCGGCGATGATCTGCATGCCATCAAGTACCTCTCACTAAAACTCAAAGGACCAGCTCGGCATTGGCTGAACAGCTTGCCAGCATATTCCATTGGCAGTTGGGAGGATCTGGAAGACACATTCCTTGACAACTTCCAGGGCACTTATGTGTGGCCACCAGATGCTGATGACTTGAGCCACATAACCCAGCAGCCAGGGGAATCGGCCAGACAATTCTGGACACGGTTCCTGACTAAGAAAAACCAAATTGTAGACTGTCCGGACGTAGAGGCCCTAGCGGCATTCAAGCATAACATCCGCGACGAGTGGCTCGCCTGCCACCTCGGCCAGGAGAAGCCAAAATCTATGGCAGCCCTCACAACACTCATGACCCGCTTTTGCGCGGGCGAGGACAGCTGGCTGGCTCGCAGCAACAACACGCCGAGGAATCCGGACACCTCGGATACCAAAGATGTTAAGGGTAGGCAGCGTCGTAACAGACCAAAGCGCCAGAATAACAGCGATAACACCAAAGATACAACAGTCAATGCCGGATTCAGAGGCTCTAGATCCGATCAGCGGAAAAAGCCATTTAAAAGAAATATTCCGACTCCGTCCAGTCTGGATCGCATACTGGATCACTCGTGTCAAATCCACGGCACCCTGACAAGCCAGCCAATCACACCAATAGAGAATGCTGGGTGTTCAAGCAGGCCGGCAAGTTAAATGCCGAAAACAAGGACAAGGGGCCGCATAGCAATGACGAGGAGGAGCCTCGGCCGCCGAACACAGGAGGACAGAAGGGGCTTCCCCCATAAGTGAAGGTGGTGAACATGATATACGCAACCCACATTCCCAAGAGGGAGCGGAAGCGTGCACTAGGAGACGTCTATGCGATGGAGCCCGTCGCCCCAAAGTTCAACCCATGGTCTGCTTGCCCGATCACCTTCGATCGTAGGGACCACCCCACTAGCATCCGTCATGGCGGATCCACCGCACTAGTCCTAGACCCCATCATTGATGGATTTCACCTCACTCAAGTCCTTATGGACGGCGGCAGCAGCCTGGACCTGCTTTATCAAGATACAGCGCGAAAATGGATATCGATCCCTCGAGGATCAAACCCAGCAAAACCACCTTTAAAGGTGTCATCCCAGGTGTAGAGGCCCATTGCACAGGCTCAATCACACTGGAAGTGGTCTTCGGATCACCGGACAACTTCCAAAGTGAAGAGTTAATCTTCGACATCGTCCCGTTTTGCAGTGGCTATCATGCACTGCTCGGACGGACAACATTTGCAAAATTCAATGTAGTGCCGCATTACGCATACCTCAAGCTCAAGATGCCAGGACCTCACGGGGTCATAATAGTAAATGGAAACACAGAATGCTCGCTCCGTATGGAAGAGCAAACTACGGCCCTTGCAGCAGAAGCACAAAGCAGCCTGTTTAGGCAGACCACTCATCCGGCGTCACAGCCCCCGGACACCTTCAAGCGAGTCCGGAGGCACGATCAGAGCTCGCCTAGCAATTCGGCCCCCGTCCCAGTCCTAGTGAAGCGACGAAATCCATGCCGCGCGTACATAACTACGCATTGAAAATACCATGGACATTGGCGGGGGCACGATTAGGATACGCCCCGCATTGTGGCTTAACCACACTAGGGGTTGTATACCTTTGTCATTCCTTTTTCTCTTTCATGGCCTAACTCTCTGGAAGCCCTTTCCGGCAGTACGATTGCCGGACACATTCCGGAAGCAACAACCAAGGCGGCAAGAAGCCAAGATGAACACGAGAACTGTCAGGTGGTCTCTAATAATAATTGATATACCCATTTTTTACTATCTATGCGCAGCTCGCCTTGGGATAGGACATCTCGAAATTGTCCTACTTTCTGCTTATTGCACTACTTGTACCAGTACGCTTCGACGTATTATTTAAATAACAATGCATATCATTAATCTGTCATTACATTATTTAAGTTTTTCTATTTCTCTTATATGTCCATTTACGATAATCCGCACCCGCACGTTCGGGTATGGTTAGTTCGCCAGGGGTTCTCGTTTACCCCATAATACGACACAAGAATTCCGAACACTTTCGACAGTGCGGCACCCCGAACTTATAGCATTATATGCATCAACTCCGAATCATGTTTTTGGTCAAATGTTGGGTTGCCCGTCTCCCATGCTTTGGTACCCTACATTCTGCTATATCGGCTAAGGTAGCGGTGGGAGAACAACTGCGATTGTGTCCTGGTTCTTCCGGATAAGCACCTCAGTAGAGAAAGCCAAAACTATCATGATAAGGCGAGAGATTGGTCGCTGTTCGAGAGGTCTCAAGTCCTTAAAGACTTTTTCTGCTTTGGGCGAGGAGTCGGCCTTGTCCGGCTTAGGCGTGTATATTGCCCCAAATTCAGCCCTCCGTATACTAGGGGCTTCGCCAAAATTTAAAATTATAGACTTCTATGGCTAAGTGAGAGTGATAAAGCATTATAGTCCGATTGCCTGGTTCATTGTGCTGAACACCTCCCTTGATGGACCAAAAATTGGGGTAAAGAGTGCTTAGGTTTATCCCGAACACCCCAGTACTAGTTACATGGGGGCATAAGCCGATGACTGGCCAACTCTCAGATTTTATAAACAGCCACACAGAAGGTAATATTTTAAATTAAGAAAGCGTCGCATGACGCAAATGAACTCGTTTCATATTACAGGATCACATGAGCATGTTCATTCAAAAATTACATCCTTGGCACACTCATCTGCCACTAGGCGGTAACCCTTCAGGACACTCTCATAATAATTCTCGGGGCAGCGATGCTCCTTGCCCTCCGGTGGCCCCTCCTTCACCAGCTTCATGGCGTCTAGCTTCACCCAGTGTACCTTTGCCCGAGGAAAAGCCCTGCATGCACCCTCGATGCAGACAGAACGCTTGATGACTTCAAGCCGTGGGCAGGCTTCCACAAGCCGCCCCACCAGACCGAAGTAGCTGCCGGACAGGGGCTCACCAAGCCACATCCGGGCTATAAGGCCCCTCATGGCCTGTTCGGCCGCCTTGTGAAGCTCGACCAACTGCTTCAGCTGGTCGCTCAAGGGCACGGGGTGTTCGGTCCCAGTATACTGAGACCAGAACAACTTCTCTGTTGAGCTCCCCTCCTCAGCCCAGTAATACTCCGCGGCATCCAGTACACTGCGGGGAAGATCTGCAAACGCTCCTGGAGAGCTCCGAACTCGGGTAAGAAAAAGAAAAGTCTCCTTCATGTGCTTGCTTTGCATAATGAATGCCTTACCCGCTGCTATCTTCTTCACCGCGTCAATCTCCTAGAGGGCCTTGTGTGATTCGGCCTTGGCGCTCCGGATGCTTTCAAGCGCCTGCGCGAGCTCGGAGTCTCGCGTCTTAGAGTCAAGCTCCAAGGACTCGTGTTTTTTTGCGAGAGCCTCGAGCTCTTGCGGCACCTCGCCTACTCGGGCTTCTTGTTTCTCCCGCTCAATACGCTCCTTGGCCGCTTTGTCTTCGGCCTTGGACAACACTTTTCTCAGGGTCGCCACTTCAGTCGTGGCCCCTAGCAAACCCATGATGATCCTATTATTTTATAACTGAATTTCTTTTTAACTATATAGACAGGAGTATTTCTTACCTTTGCTCTCTTCAAGCTGCCTCTTGGTAAGGCCGAGCTCGTCCTCGGACCGCTTCAGGTCCTGCTTCAGCGCAGAGACCTCCGTAGTACGTGCGGTAGCGGCCAGCAGTGAAGCTTGCACATACACATAGACATACTCTAATTAGACTCATGAGTTATCATTTGATCCTCTATTCGGTTTTTCTTCGCGAACGCCGAACAGAGCATCAGGGGCTACTATCTATGCGGTAATATTTTCTTATATTTTGATTGCTTACCTCAAAGCCTGTTAGGAGGCTAGCACAAGCTTCGGTCAGTCCGTTTTTGGCGGACTGAACCTTCTCGACCACCGCACTCATGACAGTGCGGTGCTCTTCATCGATGGAAGCGCTGCGAAGTGCTTCCAGCAAGTTGTCCGGTGCCTCTGGATGGACAGAGGACACCGGCATGGATGGTTGGCCCCCCTTAACAGGGGACCGCCTGCCGGAGTCCGGAAGCATCGAAGGTTCCGGTACAGTGTTCGGCTGAGGGCCGAACACGGAGCCCGTAGGAGCCTCGCTCCCTTGGTACCCAGGGTCCGGGAAGTCGCCTCGAGGCGCCCCCAGGACCACCTCCCCTTGGCTCGGTGCCTTTTGAGACAACACCTCGGCGTTGTCCGTAGGGCGAGGGGTGGTAGTGGTTGGGAGGGAGCCGTTGTTCATATCCGACGAGTCCAAAGAGCCGCTCGACGAGGATACGTCGAGACGAGCTCAGGATGGACTGCATAATCATGTTCGGCATGAGGAGAGGCAGTGTAATAAAGCGTACCATGAAGTACTATGGCGCCCGGACACTTCCGATTTCGCCAGGGGCTTGACCCTGGGTAGCCACTCGTCGCCGCAGTCGGCGGCCATCATGGCGCAGTTCGGAGGGAGGGTCCTTCCCTTCTTGGACCCTTCGACCTCCCCGATTGGGTCGGCCTTCCTTTTCTTGTCTCCCCCGGCTGGGAGGAGAACTTTCCTCTTCCTCCTCCTCGTCTTCATGGGAGGAGTGCGTGTCGGAGTCACCGGACGATGAGTCCGATACAACCTTGCGCCGGAGACCCTTTCGGGTCCCCGCGGCCTTCTTCTTGGTCTTCTTCACCGACAGCTTGTAAGGTGCCTGAGTCAGCATCTCCATTAGGAGAGCGCCTGCAGGATCTTCGGGCAGGGGGGCTGGGCAATCAAGCTGCTCCGTTGTCTCTATCCAGTCCTGTTAATGGCATAGAAGCTTAGATCCTGCATATGACTAAACTAGGGAAAAAATACCCTGATAGATATAAAAACTTACCGGATTGGCACGGTGTTTTGCGCTGAGTCTGTGGTCCTCTGTGAGGGAAGGAGGAATCTCGGCGCTGTCGGTGTTCTGGGAACGGGGGTCCCCAGACTTGCCTGCCTGCGGCGTGGCTCGAGGAGGGGCCCAGCATGACCCATCTTCATCAACACAGACCCAAGACCCTCGCGAGGGGCCAAGCCTCGCGGGGCAGACGACACGGAGCTTCCTCAGGCACGGCCTCATCAGGCTAGCTCGCAAGGAGGCGGAGAGATCAAGGCGGGGTACCTCACGAGGTGCCCGTGACGCAAGCCATGACGACCAAAGGCGCCAGGCGGGCGCCAGCCGCGCAGTGTCCTCCTTTCCTCTTTGGTGCAAAGGGAGCAAGCGCAGCCGAGAGCATCAAGCAAAGGCACCCGTTTCGGTGCAACGAGACCAAGACCAGTCCAACGGCAGGGAGGAAGTCATTGTGGAGCCCAAGCCAGCGTCACCACCAGAGCCTTTGGCAGGCGAGGACCAACTTTAGTCAGGATAAGTGTACCAGATGTTCCCCTTCAAAATGGCCAATTGTTGGCGCCCTTCCCGCTCAATATTTGGGAAGAGGCCTAGGGCCTTTGCCTATAAATAGGACTAGCCACCCACAGGGTAGAGGGGAGATCGAAGATCAGATCGAAATTAGAGAGAGAATCGAGAAGAGAGAGAGAGAGAAGGGTGTCTGAACTCCTCCTAGCAGTTCATCCCCCCAGCCAAGAACAGACCCTCGCGAGGCTGTTCTTCCTTGTATTGCTCATCATCATCATCCCAAGAGGCAATCCACCACACCACACACTGGAGTAGGGTATTACACCACAACGATGGCCCGAACCAGTATAAACCCTGTGTCTCTTGTGCTGTTCTTTCCATAGCTTAGATCTTAGCGAGGCGAAGGGGTGCAGGTAGGTAGAAGGCGAAATCTCCGTGCGCACCCCAGTGTTCGAACCTCGAGGGTCTGCCGGAACCCGAAATCCGACATTTGGCAAGCCAGGTAGGGGTGCGCCGGAATTCGTCTTCCACCACCCCGTTCTCCTCCGACCATCGCATCCATGTCTGACGCTCGTCGGGCCCGCGCCAAGCACTGGGCCGCTCTCGCTTCCCGCGTCGCCCAGACGGCTCCTGTCGGTGGGCGTCCTCGCCGTTCCCCGTCACCTGCCGTCAACGCCGCCACTGGCCCGGCGGGGGACGAGTAGCAAGCGTCGTCTCAGCATCCGTCCATGTGGCAAGACGGCCGCACCGCTACTCCCTTGCTCACCCCAGCTGGTTCTTCGTCCCGCGCGCTCCGCGCACCCATGGAGGCTCGAGCTGCGCTCATCACGGCAAAGGAGCTCCTGCGCTACCGTCCCATTGACGACGTCTACGAAGAATGGCTCGACTGCGTCGCCGAGCTCATCCAGGCCGCAGGGGGCTCTCCTGCGCCGTCCGTTCCGCTGCACCGCACCCCGCCTCGCGCGGGCGACAAAGCTCCGGGGGCGCCCCAGCCGCCTCCTCCTCATGAAGGCGCCATGGCTCCAAGGCGCGTGGCCCCTGGGCGGAACCCGCTCTGTCAGGTGCCAGCGCGGCAAGAGCAGAGCTGCCAAGAAGTCCCTCGCCCGCAAGAAGCTGCCCGGACGCTCCGTGCTCCAGCACGTCACGACCATGTTCCTGCTCCCGCACATCAAGACCCCGCGCTGCTCCCAGCCGTAGCGCGTGGGGACATGCAAGACCAAGCTCTCTGTCACCCAAGGCCTCCCGTGGCCATAGCAGGCTGTCGTGCCTTCACCACTGAGCTACGCAGCGTCGCGTGGCCCGGCAAGTTCAAGCCAGACCTGCCTCCTCGTTACGATGGCACGGCCGACCCTGCGGAGTTCCTCCAGCTCTATGAGCTGGGCATCGAAGCTGCCAACGGAGACGAGAAGTTCATGGCGAACTGGCTTCCCATGGCGCTCAAGGACGGGGCCCGCACCTGGCTCCTGAACCTGGCTCCAGGCACGATCTCCTCCTGGGACGAGATGCGCATCCGCTTCATCGCCAACTTCCAAGGTACTCGCGACCGGCCACCCGCCGTGAGCGACATGCGCCGCATCAAGCAACAACCCGAAGAGACCCTGCAGAAGTACATCCAACGCTTCAACAATGCACGCCTCAAGATTCCCAAGGTGACCGAGGAGGCCATCATCTCAGCCTTCTCCGACGGTGTGCGCGACGTCAAGATGAAGGAGGAGCTAGCGATGCATGAAGACTTGTGCACTTTCTTGGAGTTGTTCAACTTGGCAACCAAGTGCGCCAGGGCAGAAGAAGGGCGTCTCTCCCTCCTCGAGCTGCCTGCCGCAGATCCAGAAGAGAAGAAGCCCAAGGCCAAGGATGTGAAGCGCAAGGGGGCTACCGTGCTCGCGGCAGAACCAGACACCAAGCGGGGCAGAGATCAGCCCGAATCTTCCAAGGGCAGTAGATACTGTGTGTACCACGACCTCCACACCCACAACACCAACGAATGTCAAGAGCTCCGAGCCGTGCGAGAAGGAAGGATCGACCGTCGCCCTGACCGCGGTGACCGGGGCTACGGTCGAGGAGGAAGGAACGCAGGACGCTGGGAAGACCGCTGCCCGCGCCAAGGGTCGCGCGATCGACCTCGCGAGGATCGCTGGCAAGACCCGCCTCGCGAGGGAGACTGGAGGGATCAGCCTCGCGAGGATCGCCTGCCAGGCAACGCAGGCCTCCCTCCACTGCCGCTGCAGCCAAGGAGAAACGAGGACCGCCATCAGGACGAGGGGGCTGGGGGCTTCCAGGAGCCGCGCGCGATCGCCTGCATCCTGGGCGGGGCTCAAGCCCCAGCCTCTCAACGCATCTTCAAGCAGTTCGCCCGCAAAGTGAATGCAGTCCTCCTCAAGCTCGAAGCCACGCGCCCTCTCAGGTGGTCGGCGTGCGCCATCACGTTCAGCTCAGCATATCAGCTCAAGTGTGCGGCCACAGCCGGAGTCCTCCCGATGCTTTGTTCCCCAATCATCAGCAATGTGGTGGTCACCAGGACCCTCATCGATGGCGGGGCAGGGCTCAACGTCCTGTCGGTGGAAACATTCAACAATCTCCAAGCGCCCTACAACCAGCTTCAGCCAACCAAGCCTTTCTCCGGAGTCACCGACGTCTCCACGGTCCCTATTGGGCAGGTCCGCCTCCCTGTCACCTTCGGGGCACGCGACAACTACCGCACCGAGCTCATCGACTTCGACGTCACTCACATTTGCTTGCCGTACAACGCCATCCTCGGGTACCCAGCGCTGGCCAAGTTCATGGCCGTAACTCACCATGGCTACAACGTCCTCAAGATGCCAGGAAGTGGCGGAGTCATCACGGTGCCCTGTGAAGAGAAGGACGCGGTGTGTTCCCTGGAATGAGCCTTTCAGGCCGCATCGCTGGAAGACCCGGATCATGGAAGCAGGAGGCTTCCCGAGACCGCCCCCAAGAAGAAGAAGACATCGTCCGGCCCGGCCCCTCAGGAGGCAGGCCCCTCAGGGCCTGCGCCTTCCCAGGGGGAACCTCCTTCCATCGCATAGGAAAGTGCGCCCAGCGCCCTCCTCAGGTAGGGCTCGGGGGCTCTCCCCTGGAGGGCCACCGACCTGGCTAAGGTCACGAGGGAGGCGCTTGGGCACCACATGGAGGCGTGTTTTGAAGCACGTTTCCCTCAAGAAGGAGTAAGGCAAGGAGGGCCAGACCCTCAGGAGTTCGTCAGCAAGGCCATTCAGGAGCTACAGGAGTCAAGAGTCATGAGAGGCGGCCGCCGCCTACCAGCTGTGGCTCCCCATCCAGGTGAGGATGGTGGGCTGCGCGTCTGCATCGACATACCAGGGCTCAATCGAGTCGCCTCTCTGGAGCGCCTCTGGCCCTCGCGAGTGGGGCGCTGCGAAGGTCCACCCCACAGCTACGTACGCATGCCTTACGGCTTGCCGAACGCGGCTGCCACGTACCAGTGCCTCATCAGGGGCATCATGGAGGCTCAAGAGGCCAGGCGTTCCGCAGCCCTGGCGGAGATGGAGATGGTTCGCAAGGAGCCACCAGCGCCTCCAGAGCCTCCCGAGGCCCCTGGGCCTGGGGGCTCGTGAGGATCGGCTTCCGCAGCCCATCGAGTCTACTACGCCAAC
This sequence comes from Triticum aestivum, assembly GCF_018294505.1. Taxonomy (NCBI): domain Eukaryota; kingdom Viridiplantae; phylum Streptophyta; class Magnoliopsida; order Poales; family Poaceae; genus Triticum; species Triticum aestivum. Next base: position 451,736,346 of record NC_057812.1, on the reverse strand, counting down.
ACTCCTTCGTCCTCAACATCATCAGGTGACATCTTTCAAGTTTCATTTCCAGCTGGGAGCGCCGCCCAGGGCTGCATTTTTTCCAGGCCGCGTGGGTCCATCCCTGCGGCATGTATCCCTTTTATTTTATGTTGTTAGCTTACCTTGTTGGGGGCGCCCCTCGGGCTGCATCATCCCCCAAGTCACTCGGGCCAGACCCAGCGGCATGTATCCCCTTTTGCGTTTATTTCCGACTATGCGTTCGACCCACCATGCTTGATTATTTGATGCCTGTCCATGGCACCTCTTCTTCTCCATGCCGACCACTTGCACGTTAAAGGGGGGGGGGTACCTGAGCATTGCGACTCAAGGCTCTTACTAGCTCTCCAGCCCTCACCCTCTGGCCTTGTCCACGGCATCGCGACCTGGCATACCAACGACGGCTGAGACCAGCTCGAGGGCCGGGACCCGAGGACGTAGAGTGCCGGCATCTAACCAAATTTGCAGGGACACATCACAAGATAAGGCCCAGTGCCAGGTGCAACCCGCCTAGAGGTAGGGCCCCATGAGTCCTGTGCTGGCTCACGGGTGCCCAGATACACCTTGCTAGGCCCTACCGTGCTAGCCACGTGTCAGGGTGGGGTTGTACATGCCCCGGGGGCTCCTCCCGAAGGGAGCCCCCTCCCACGTACCAGTGGAAGCACCATGCTCCGGGCTGGCTGACGACACTGCCGAGGAGTGGCTATGCCCGTACACATACGGAAGCGCTATGCTCCGCGCTGGTGATAAACAACTGAGGGCGGCCCCCGGGCCGCATCAACCTCAGGGAGCCCAGAGCTTAGTGTCTAGCCTCATCGTAATGCCTCCCCTCGGGAGTGCCGCGCGAGGGGGCTGGGCACGGGGGCTGCGCCTGGGTCACGCCCAGACGCATGCCACCAAGCCAGGCCCCCCCGGGCCAGGTTCGTCGCGCATCTCTCCCCGAGCGGAGCCAAGGTACGAAGGCCGTTTGAGCGTCAACGGGGACTCCTGAGCATCGCGACTCGAGAGCCTAACTGGTCACGTAGCCCCTCACTCCTTAGTTCCGAAAGGCTAACGGCGGTTGAGGTATGCGCGCGGCCGGGCTCTGTAGACGTAGAACGGTAGATCCACCCACATCACACCTCCCTACTTGTTGTTCGTGCACCAAGGGGGACTGCTGAGCATCGCGACTCAGGAGCCTAACTTGTCACGTAGCCACTCACTCCTTGGTCCCGTCTTGGTTTCCGGTCGGGGCTAACGGCGGCTGAGGTATGCGCGGGGCCGGGCTCTGCCAGCGTAGAACATAAGCAAGTAGGAAGGAAAAGCGTAAATTTCAAGGAATTCAAAAGCAAATATTACAGTCCACACTGTTATCTCAATGCCAAACGCAAGTTTAAACGCCTCCCCGAGGCATGATACATGTGCAGGAATTAAAGGCAGGACAGGAGCCACAACGAAGTCACTTGTCGGCGGAGGAGCGGCGTGGAGTGGGTTCGCCTCATGGAGCAGCGGGGTCGGCAGCGCCTTGCTTCGGCTTGGTGCTTAAGGCTCGGAACTTCCCTAGCAGAGCCTCCGCGCGACCCTTCACGGCCTCGGCAGCGGTAGCGGCACGCTCGCCGCTTACTGGCTCCAGCAGGCTGTCGAGGTCGACGCCGGGATCGCGAAGGTAGATGTGGGTGAGGACCCGTGTCAGCGTTGCAGAAGACAGGACACGCGCCTCGGCCTCAGCCGTGGGGCCAAGGCCAAGGGTGACATCTTCAAGAGCGCGAACCAGGAAGGGAAGCAGCTTGGCGGGGCCATCCTCGGCGCCAGCCAGCGGGCTCTCCAGGCCGCTGTCGTAAAGCGTCCTCAGCGAGGAGCGAGCCTTCGCCTCCATTTCCGCGAAGGCCACGCGGTCCTCGGCAAGAACCTGGGCCTTGTCGTCCAGCTCGACCTTCCTCGCCCCCAACTGCTGCTCCAGCGCGCCTAGGCGGTCACGGCGCCTCCTGAGCTTGGCCTCCCTCTCCTTGACGGCCGCCTCGCGAGCCTTCACGCCTTCTTCCTGCTCCTGGCGAAGGCGGGCCTCTTTCGCGAGCTGGTCCCGCAGGCCTTGCAGCGACCACGGATGTCGACCACCTCCCCCAGGGCTGTGTTACGAGTAGCCTTCGCCTCAAGGACGGTCTGCCTCTCCTCATCGCAAGCCGTCGAGGCCTGGACCAACGCCACCCGAATCGAAGCGTCGGAGCGAATCCATCCTGAAGCCAGCTCCAAGCGCCCGGCCACCAAGCGAGGGTCGGCGCCAAGAAGATCCTGCCGCAGCCGGTCCAGCTCAGTAGCAGCACGATCCAGAACGGCAGGAGGAGTCGGAGAAACAGCAGTCGGTGGAGTAGGAAGAGAAGGCGGCAGCGCGACCACAGCATCCTGAGGCAGAGCCTGCTGCGCCCCAACGGCTGTAGTGGCGGCAGCAGGCAAAGGCACCTCAGGAGTGACTTGGGCCATGGGGGCTGAGCTCGCCCCAGCCGGCTCAGCCAGGCCTCGCGAGGACGACCAGGCAGGAGAAGCCCGTGCATCGCGGTCACCTTCCTTCGCGGGCAGAGGCGCTGCCACGGATGGAACCTTAGGAGCTCCCTTCGACTTCTTTGCTGCGGGCGCCAGACTGTCCAAAAGATGTGGACGTCAAGCCTCAGTAGCAGAATAAGAAATAAAGACAAGAATCAAGCGCTTACGGGTCGTCGCCAGTGAGCTCAGGCAGCCTCCGGCCAAATTTGAAGCCTGAAAGCCGGCTGGAAGGGTCAACCTTGGGAAGCTCGGGAGCGGAAGGCGCGTCTGCGGTCCGCCTCGGGGCCGGGGCAGACCCGCGGGAGATCAGTCCGGTCCTGTCCTTCTTCGGGTTCAGGGGCAAGCTCCCGCCGCCCTGCTCGTCATCATCCTCGTCATCATCGCTCGGAGAGAGGCGGAGAGCGCAGGACCTGCACCGGGGGAGGGGAGCCCTCGACTCTCCGTTAGTCGCCTCAGAGTAAGGCCCTTTTTCCCGCTCCCCTCATTCCTCCTCTTCGCTGGAGTCGTCGGAGGACACGTCCACCGATTCCCCGGGAGTTTCCATGGGCACGGGTCTGTCCCCGTTGAAGAAGGGCATGGATTCCACTACCTGCTCCTAGTTGTCGCGGAGGAACAAGGGCGTAGGAGCGCCCTCAAACCTCGCCACATCGCCCCCGACCAGAGATTGGAGGACCACAGCCAGATCTTCGTCGGCCAAGGCCGCGGGGCTCGGATGGGGCCTCCACATCGGAGTTGAGTACTGCCGAAGCGGAGCCAGCTGGTGCTCCAGGAATTCCCTCAGTAGCGACACGCCGGTCAGCTTCGCCGCCGCCATGTTGGCCGGCCTCAGATCCGCGTCCATCTTCTCCAACACCAGCTTCGCGCAAGGGTCCGCGAGCTCTGCTCGACCCCAATCGCTGGAGCTCGTGGGTTGCTCCGTGGGCAAGATCAGCCGAGGGTGGATGCGCCCAGCATCTGCCAAGACCCACTTGCTCCTGAAGCCCTCAATCCTTTTCTCGGGGTTTGAAATGGCAATGGTGCCACCGTACGCGATGAAGCTCACGCACGCGGAAGCAGGACCGCGAGAGGTCCGAAGGTAGAAGTAGTGGCGCAGCAAGGCCACTGAGGGCTGCAACCCAACGTGAGCCTCGCAGTAATAGGCGAAGATTGCCAGGAGAAGGACGGAGTTGGGGTGGAGATGCAAAGCCTGTAGCTTATAATGGCGGAGGACAGAGAAGAAGAACTCCGAGAAGGGAGGCACCAGGCCAGTAGCAATGGCGCTTACAAAGAATGGATAGAAGGTGCTCCCTTAGCCCTCAGGGGTGGCGCAGCCGGCCTTGAACACCTTCGCCCCGTCGATGCCCTGCGCCGCCGCCATCCGGCGCAACCGGGCGAAGCTCGCCTCAGACACGTTCGGCGAGTCCACGGCAGACGAGTACCAAGCTCCGGCCGGGGACTGACGAGGCACCATGGCTTCCTAGGTCACACGGTCGAAGTAGATCTGGAAAATTTTTGGAGGAAGGAAGGAGAGGCGCAAGAAAGGGGATCTAAGCAGCAACCGGAGAAAGCAAAAAAGCAAAGCCTAGGCAGATGCCGCTCCCTTATCAACTCGCGAGGTTGCTGAGGCGCCCACGTCCAGCCAACCGCCACGCAGAGCCCAAGGCCACAGGCTGTTAGGGCCCGCGGCGCTTCGCTCTTGCCCTTTCGCCTCCCTGCACGTCCAAGTCCGGACGCGCCTTGGGCCCGGGGGCTACTGTCGGCGTTCTGGGAATGGGGGTCCCCAGACTTGCCTGCCTGCGGCGTGGCTCGAGGAGGGGCCCAGCACGGGCCATCTTCATCAACACAGACCCAAGACCCTCGCGAGGGGCCAAGCCTCACGGGGCAGACGACACGGAGCTTCCTCAGGCACGGCCTCATCAGGCTGGCTCGCGAGGAGGCGGAGAGATCAAGGCGGGGTACCTCACGAGGTGCCCGTGACGCAAGCCATGATGACCAAAGGCGCCAGGCGGGCGCCAGCCGTGTAGTGTCCTCCTTTCCTCTTTGGTGCAAAGGGAGCAAGCGCAGGCGAGAGCATCAAGCAAAGGCACCCGTTTCGGTGCAACGAGACCAAGACCAGTCCAACGGCAGGGAGGAAGTCATTGTGGAGCCCAAGCCAGCGTCACCACCAGAGCCCTTGGCAGGTGAGGACCAACTTTAGTCAGGATAAGTGTACCAGATGTTCCCCATCAAAATGGCCAATTGTTGGCGCCCTTCCCGCTCAATATTTGGGAAGAGGCCCAGGGCCTTTGCCTATAAATAGGACTAGCCACCCACAGGGTAGAGGGGAGATCGGAGATCGGATCGAAATCGGAGAGAGAATGAGAGAGAGAGAGAGAGAGAGAGAGAGAGAAGGGTGACTGAACTCCTCCTAGCAGTTCATCCCCCCAGCCAAGAACAGACCCTCGCGAGGCTGTTCTTCCTTGTATTGCTCATCATCATCAGCCCAAGAGGCAATCCACCACACCACACACTAGAGTAGGGTATTACACCACAACAGTGGCCCGAACCAGTATAAACCCTGTGTCTCTTGTGCTGTTCTTTCCATAGCTTAGATCTTAGCGAGGCGGAGGGGTGCAGGTAGGTAGAAGGCGAAATCTCCGTGCGCACCCAAGTGTTCAAACCTCGAGGGTCTGCCGGAACCCGAAATCCGACAGGCGCCCTTGAACAGCACCCTCGAGACATCCTCGTGCGTCGTGTCATAGAGCTCTCGCAGCGTCTGGTGCTTGGCCGAGTCGAACTCCCACAAATCGAATGCCCGTCGTTGGCACGAGAGGATCCGGCGGAAGAGCATGACCTGGACCATGTTGACGAGCTTGATTTTCTTGCTCGTCATGTTCCGGATACAGGTCTGGAGTCCGGTCAACTCTGCCGAAGAACCCCAGGACATGCCCTTCTCTTTCCAGGAGGTGAGCCGCGTGGGGATTCCGGATCGAAATTTGGGGGCCGCCACCCAGTTGGAGTCGCGCGGCTCGGTGATGTAGAACCACCCCGATTGCCACCCCCTTTATGGTATCCACATAGGTGCCCTTGAGCCAGGTGACATTAGGCATCTTGCCCACCATGGCGCCTCCACACTCTGCTTGCTGGCCACCCACCACCTTCAGTTTAACATTGAAGTTTTTCAGCCATAGGCCAAAGTGGGGCCTGATGCGGAGGAAGGCCTCACACATGACGATAAACGCTAAGATGTTGAGGATGAAATTGGGGGTCAGATCATGAAAATCCAGCCCATAGTAGAACATGAGCCCGCAGACAAACGGGTGGAGGGGAAATCCCAGTCCGCGGACAGAATGGGTAAGAAAAACTACCCTCTCATGGGGTTCGTGCGTTGGGATGATCTGCCCCACATTTGGCAGCCGGTGCGCGATATCCGCGGCCAAATATCCGGCTTCCTATAACTTTTTGATGTTCTCCTCCGAGATGGAGGAGACCATCCACTTGCCTCCTGCTCCGGACATGCTTGGAGTGGTTTGAGAAGAGGAACGCGAGCTTGGGCGCTAGAGCTCGAGTGTGCGGGAATGGGTAAGCAAGGAGGAAGAAGGCGTGGGTGAAAAGAGTGAATCCTTGTCCCTATATAAGGGCGGGAGAGGCGATGCGTCTCCCCACTTGCCTGGTAAACCGCTTATTCCCCAGGCGTCGGAATTGATGGCACGGTTGGGTTACCCACGTCCGTATTGATGAGAATCCCGTAATAAGGGGGACACGATCTCTGCTTTGACAAGACGTGTCGAGAAAACCGCCCCATGTTGTGTGCGGAGCTGGCTGAGAAAAACGATTCAAATAATGGCCGGGCCATGGCGTGATGTCATGCTGTCAAAACATGTCAGTAGATTAGATTTGTGAAAATATTATTCTCTCTACAGTGGTATGTGGAACTTATTTTGCAGGGTCGGACACTATCCTTGTATTCAAAACTCTTCCATGGTGTATGCGGAGGAGGAAACCACCTTGCAATGCCGAACACAATACTGCATGCCGGACTCATCATCATTGAAGCCTGGTTCAGGGGCTACTGAGGGAGTCCTGGATTAGGGGGTCTCCGGACAGCCGGACTATTGGACTATGAAGATACGAGATTGAAGACTTCGTCCCGTGTCCGGATGGGACTCTACTTGGCGTGGAAGGCAAGCTAGGCAATACGGACATGTATATCTCCTCCTTTGTAACCGACCTTGTGTAACCCTAGCCCCCTCTGGTGTCTATATAAACCGGAGGGTTTTAGTCCGTAGGACAACATACAATCATACCATAGGCTAGCTTCTAGGGTTTAGCCTCTCTGATCTCGTGGTAGATCAACTCTTGTAATACTCATATCATCAAGAACAATCAAGCAGGACATAGGGTATTACCTCCATCAAGAGGGCCCGAACCTGGGTAAACATCGTATCCCCTGCCTCCTGTTACCATCCGCCATAGACGCACAGTTCGGGACCCCCTACCGGAGATCCGCCGGTTTTGACACCGACATCCACCATGCTTGCTAACTATACTTTTAAAGGTGGAATACCTAAGAAACTAGGAGATCCCGGAGTACCAACTATACCATGCTCCATTAAAAGAAACTATGTTAAAACTGCTTTATGTGATCTTGGAGTCGGTGTTAGTGTTATGCCTCTCTCTTTATACCGTAGACTTGATTTGAATAAGTTAACACCTACTGAAATATCTTTGCAAATGGCTGATAAATCAACTGCTATACCTGTCGGTATTTGTGAGGATGTGCATGTTGTGGTCGCAAACGTTAGTATTTTAACGGACTTTGTTATTCTTGATATTCCTGAGGACGATAGTATGTCTATTATTCTTGGAAGACCCTTTTTAATACTGCAGGGTCTGTTATTGATTGCACCAAAGGCAATGTCACTTTTCATGTTAATGGTAATGAGCATACGGTACACTTTCCGAGGAAACAACCTCAAGTCCATAGTATCAATTCTATTGGAAAAATTTCAACTATTACTATTGGAGGTTTTGAATTTCCTCTTCCTACTGTCAAGAAGAAATATGATATTCTTATTGTCGGGACATGCATATCCCTGTTGAGGTAACCTAGTGTTATTCAAAAATTCTCCGGTTCCATGTTATTCGGAATGAGTTTGTTAACAAGACATGATCAACCTTGTTAGTGGATTCCTTTTGATGAGCATGAGATGGATGAATTTAGAAAACACAACTCTCTGTACCCTCTTTTTACTTTCTGTTATTTATATTAAATAAAGCAAAAATAGTATTTTTCTGTCTATTTCCTGAATTATACATGCAATAAAAATACCCCAAAAAAAAGTTCTCCAAATGCCCTGAAATTTAAATATGATTTTTTCTGGAATATTTGAGAATATCTGGCATTGAGAACACAGCAGGGGGAGCAAGCACCTGGCGACGAGGGTCCAGGGCGCGCCCCCTGCCTCGTGGGCCCATGGTGGCTCCCCTCCACTTATTCCAGCTACCACACACTCCTTCCTCCCACAAATATCACTAGCCAGCTCAAACCCGAGTCCAAGGTCATCTTGCTGCCATTTTTGATCTCCTTGCTCGAAGCTCCATTCACAAAACTGCTTTGGGGGATTGTTCTTTGGTATGTGACTCCTCCAATGGTCCAATTAGTTTTTGTTCTAGTGATTTATTCATTGCAAATTTTTGCTGCTTAGGTGACCCTGTTCTTGAGCTTGCATGTCAAATTTATATGGTCAAAAGTAGTTTTAATGCATGATATATCCTCTAGGCACTTGTGGGAGTAGTTGCTATCAATTTTGTTGAGTTTGGTTCACTTTTATTTTGAAGTTACTAAAAATTTCAGAAATTTTTCAGAGGAAGAAATATGTTTAGGGAAATGTACCAAGGTGGTCCTTCAAGGAAGCAAGGACCCAGGCTCGCAATACGTGATGCCAATGATGAACCACCGAGGGAAGCTCAGGTGCGGGCTTGTGAATGGCCGTCAAAGGACTTTATGGATCGAGCAGGAATCAAGGAAGAATTTAACGCGTATGTGCGTAATGCCGATCTTGAGAACTTCGAGGCAGATAAGTGCCGCCAATACCACTATCTCACCGATTCCTTTGTGAGAAGGTTTGAATTTTCATCATCACGCAATTCTCAAACTGTCCTATTTGATCTTTATGAAAATTCTTATACTATGGACATAGAGGATTTTAATACTGCTTGCAAACTTCCACAATGGGGCAGCACTAGTGAGCCTCGCAAATCTGAGTTTAGAGATTTTCTTGCTAGTATAACTGTGGGTGAATCTAGAGATATAACACAAGCTACCATAGTGAGCATTCATTTTCCTGCTATACATTATTTTGCTATCTTCATAGGTAGGTGCATAAATGGTAAGGATGAAGCATGTCACATGTGTGTCCCTGACCTCAATGTTCTCAAGAGTGCTGTATTAGGAGATAAACATTATAATTTGGGAGCCATTGTTGCACGTAGGTTGCATAATAATAGATTTAATGGAGATTTCTTTGGTGGAATTTATGCAACCCATCTAGCTAATTTTCTTGATATACCCATATATGGTTATGATATTGAGTTGCCTCCTGTTTATTTAGATTATGAGGCTATGGTTCGTCATCAGGTTGTTGAGAGGAACGATCAGTTTCTCCAGTACCGACTAATCTTTGACAGACGACACACCTACCACGTTGCTATCCCTGCTCCTACTTTCTTTGACTTTCAGGCAAAAGGGAGATATGTCATAACTAGGGAAGATGCGAACGAGTATGAGAGGAGGGTGGAGACATCTCGCCTCCACGCTGCAGCCCACGATGCAATAGCCGCTGCATCTCAGTACGACCCCAACTACAACTTTGGATATCCGCCAGGCCAGCCGTGGCCATAGACCAACTTAGGCCAAAAGCCTAAGCTTGGGGGAGTACGTATTTCTCACCGACATTACATTTATGTTCACACACTCATGCTAGTTGTCGGTGCTCATACTTTTTCGTTGTATTATCCATGCTAGTTTATTTCCCTTCTTATGCTTTCTTCTTGTGTGTTTGATAAAACTTAAGAAAAACAAAAAAAAGCAGTTGTAGCTTTTCGTTAGTTCACTTTTCATGCTGTAGTAGTAATTAAAAAGAAAACCCAAAAAGATTTCTTGTTCTTCTTTTGCTTGTTGGGAGCTTTCTCGTGTAAATAGTTTTATTTCTTTTCTTATTCTTTGGGGGTCAAGAGGAGAAGACCATAATGAAAATGTTGAGTGGCTCTTATATGCATTATTGTTGATCTAACAAAGAGCCCATATTACCTTGTCTTCTCTCTTGAATTGAATGCTTGCAGATTCCATCTTAGTCCAATTGTAACATCCCAAAATTCAAAATTTTGGAATGTTATATTAATTAACTAAATATATGTTTGATTGTTTGATTGATTGACTGAAAGTGAGTGAAATTTTAAACTTTCAAAGTTGAATGAGAGGGAATGATATGACTTTCCCAAACTTTCACCTTGCATCTTGATATCCAAGAATTCAATTCCATTTCAATTACAACACCCTAGAGTGAAGATGATATGACTTCTTCCATTTAAAGAAATGAAAAGGGATTTTAAATGATTTGAATTCCGTTTGAGAATATTTCAAATTCGAAAACTTTATGCAACTCAATGATTTTCATGAGGGAAGATAAAATGACTTCTTCAAATTATGTGAAATATGAGTTGGAAGTTTCAAAGAATCAAATTGAAAGTCCCTTTGAAGGTATTTTGAAATCCCCTTTCAATTTAGAGTTATTTGGTTTTTATTCAAATTATTTTTCTCCAAAAATAAAATATATTGAAAATAGGGTAAAATGATTCCCTACAGTAAACACATGGAGAAAAATGAGTTTGAAATCATTTTGGTATTTAACAATAACTTTATTTGATTTTAAAATGCAACAGTAGCATTGTTTGCTTTGTTTTAATTTTTGTGTAGTTTATTTGTACATGAAAATATGTTCATGCTTTAGGATTACTTTTTCTAAAAATTTCTATATATTATATGCCTATATAAGACTTTTTATTTCCCTTTAGTTTAGTTTTCTTGTCTGTGTTTAAAAAAAATAAAACCGGCCCACCAGGCGCCAGGCCAGCGGGCCCAGCCGACCGACCCACGGCCCACCAACCGCTCACGCAGCAGGCTAGCATCCAGCCCGTGCCCCCAGCGCTCGATCCCCTCACTGGCGCCGCTGCCTCTCTCTCACGTAACCCTCTCTCTCTCTCTCATTTTTTTCTCTCTTTGACCGCTGGATCCCACCGCCTTATCTCTTTCCTCCCGATACTCCCATGTCCGTATCTCGTTTCGTTCGACGCAGGCCGCGTCCGCGCCCTCGCTAAAACCCTAGCTAAAGTCTTCCCCTCACCCAAGTAACACGTCTATAAGTACCCCTACCCGTCCTCCCGCGATCCCCTTCAGAAACCCTCACAAAAACCTCCCACGTCCGCCACCATCTCCGTTCCGATCTCGCCCGAGCCACCGCCGTTTTCTTCACCTATGAGCATCCCCAACCTCTCTAACCTCTGCTATCGGCCTAGCCTGTGCCCACAAATCTTTTTGACATATTTTTGTTCACCTTCGTCATCCACAGAGGCCGCCCCCAACTCCGCGCTCTCCATCGGAGCATCGAGCTCTGCCGCCTCGTCTTCGTCGTCTCCGCCGTCCCCGACATCCCCTCGCCTCACCGTCCACAGAAAATCGGACGCCCCCGAACCCTCGCATCACCTGGACATCCTCGTCGACGCTGCCGCCAACCAGAGCCCCGCCACCCACCGGCCTCTTCTTCTCTGCCTCGCCCGTTTCCTCTCTGTAAGCACGAACACTCTCCTCTGTTCGCTAGTATTTTTTTTCTCTTTAGATCGAAACGTTGTGTTAGATTAGATCGGTTTAGTAGATCATTTTATTTTCATTAGATCGGTTTTAGTTATGATTTTTTTGTAGCGGTTTAGTACGGTTCTGATCAAACCAGCGGATCGGTTTTATTCTATAGAAAAATAAACGCACGTGCACGTATTGTTAACTTTCGCCCGAGCGTTTGGTAGTTACAGATCGCACCCCCCGTAAGCCCAATAGTGCCCGTTTGTTTATTCCTGTATTTTCGTTTCTGTTTTTTAAAACAAAGTTTCAGTTTCGTAAATTCTATATCTCTTAGGTTATTTTGAGTTTTTGATTGATTCTTTTTGATCTAGTCTGAAAAATTCCTAAAGTTTCTGTATAAAATAGTTTCGGCCATGTTTTAGTTTTTAAAAATTGTTTTTATGAGTTTTATTCAGATTAGTATTTCTGCTATAAAATGAGCTAGAATTAATATTTTTAGGTGATTCTTTTTGCCGCTGCTTTGTTTTGACCTTGCCTAGAAGTAGGATTAATTTGGGTATTTATAAATTTCATTAAAATTAGTTTTTCACGAAAAAAACAATGTGCTAGTTATTTCTAACTTGCTGCTGTTTTCTGTTGTTTTAATTTTTTAAAATATATTTTCAACTATGCTAAATTTTATTTCAGATTTGTTTTTGTAGTTATAGAGGGTGAACTTTTACTTACAGCAAAATAAAATGTTCTATTTCTTTTTCTTACTAGTTTTGTTTTAAGCATAATTAGAGTTTTAATTTAGCTTTTTATGTGTTTCCTTTTGCTAGTAAAACTTTTTGAAAAATACTTTCTGTTAACTTAGTTGATTTAAATTTTATTTTCTGTAATTATTAGTTTAGTATTTTCTTTGTTAAGTTTTACTTAGGACAAAACTATTTTGTGTTATGTGAGTTTTCTTTAGTAGTTTCGTCGTGTAGTTTTCCTTAGTTTTTATTTGGTATGCCTTGTTGGTTTGCATTTTATTTGTTGATGAGTGTTTGAATTGCTTGCTAGTATGTTTGCTTATATGAATGCTATGTTGGACTATATAGATTTTGAACGGAGTGGCGAATAGTTCTACCAAGCTATTTTCGAGAGCGTTATTATCTTCATCAACTTACCAGGCAAGTTCACTTTGACCATGTTTTTTGTACCTATGTTTTATTTGTATGTAGTAGCACCCTTTCAATAATCCCTCCAGTAGTGATAATGATTTCTTGTAGTTGAGTAGAATGCATGAGGTAGGAACCCATCTCCCTATTATAAGTCCGGGACGTTATATGGTTTTAATGCTACACTATAGTAGACGGGGTTTGGTATGAGTGCACGTCAGTGGTGTGAGAAGGACGACTCTATGCCAATGGAGACAACTCCATGATGGCATCGGCAAGGACTGCATCTTCAGGACAAGACCTCAAGATTTCGAGAGTCGAGAAAATAATTCAATACACACTACTGGGTGAAGGACGGTTGACGGGCACCCTGGAGAAACCAGTGGATGGCCGGGATGCATGGAGAAGCGCCATGACATCTTGCAGAAAGCTTCACCCAGACTCAAAGAGACGGAAGAATACTTCATGCCCGGAAGCTTACCTGTGCAACCGCAAGTCACTATGGGCTCTGGCTTGGTTGACCTTAGTGGTGACTCTGACTGGGACGGTGCTAGTAGATGTAGAACTATGGTAGGATTGGATGAGCACCGGACAGTGGTCAGGGGAACTCTTCAGAAGACCATGTTTCGTTCATCTTGTTCTCAAACACCCTGAAGTGCGAGAACATAAAAAAAGAGGGATCGAATCTTGAGGGTAAAGTGTACAAACCTCTGCAGAGGGTTAAAACCTAATCGATTAGCCCTGTGCCTGGTTATGGACAATTTGAGCCTCTGGACTTGGATCTATCTCGGAACTCTCAACACCGGACTGATAACATAATTGTGGGCAACTTATGATGATTTGGGTATGAGACATCGGTTGGCGGAACCATGTCATGATAGAAAACTCCGTAGTACAGACTCCTGATATTCCTTTGTTGTAGGGAAAATAAAACCAGATTTTACATAAAAACATCAGACACAGAGCCACAAAGCCATATTGCATATAGAATAGTATTATCATCTGCTTTCTCATGTTATGATCTTGCCGGTACATTCAATGTACCGACCTACACGGTTGCAACGTCTCATGTTGCAAAAAATTTACTTCCCGGGTAAGAGTAGGTACAGGGTTACGGTCTACACTCAACCTGCCGATGGCGTTGATGGGACTCCACACCCGATTGTTTGTTTCCGCTGAGACTTATGAGGTATATATCAGTTTTACGTTATTTATACACGTGATTGCACTTTGATATATACATTGATGTACTATGTGTGCCAACATACCGATCCAGGGATGGCACAGATACACAAAGACTTGACCATCTGAGGTCGGGTCGCTACAGAGATGGTATCAGAGCACATGTTGACTGTAGGACGTGACCCTAAAAATCGGAAAGCTCCTAGGACAGGAAATTTCTAAAACTTTATTTTCAAAAGAATCCATTACTTCTCATATTTTCTGATTTTACCAAATATCCTCTCCTACCTCAAATAGTTAGAATATACCCCTTTTCCCTTTTGACCACACAGAGGATCAACTGAAGCTGCTCCAAGAAGGACAAGATATCGGACAATCGATGACCATTTCAGAGTAAAGAGGATTTCACCATGCATTAGAAGAGTTGACGCTACAACAGTTGAAGACTCGGAAGACTTGAAGAACTTGAAGAATCTAAAGAATTATTTGACCCTTAGAAGACTAAACCCTTATTATATACTTACGTTAGATACGGCGATTTGTGAGTTGTCAATTGTTTGATGTTTTTCCGACAGCCACAAAAGAAAACCCGTTTCTTCAAAACTATTGTTTGTATTGTGTGTATCTCCCTTCACTCTTCTCTCGTATCTCATCCCAAAACCTTCGGATCCAATAGATGGTGAATGAAGGACTAGTATTCTCTGGATCGATGACTCAACGGGAGGTAGAACTATGGATTCATAATATGGAGGATCACTTCAGGAACAACTTGATTGAAAGTAAGTATGAGGTTCAGTACGCTCTTCGGTACTTTACAAAAAGTGCTGCAACCTGGTGGAAAATGCATCAAGCCATACAAGGATGCAACGGAGCAAGAACTTGGGAGGAATTCAAGAAGACTCCATTAAGACCCCGTCTCATTCAGAAGCACTGGGATAACCCGATGAAGAAACCTTGTGCCTGCAAGATTTGCGGAGAAATAGGACACACCAATGAAGAGCACAAGGATGGATGCCCTCATTGTGACGGAAATCACCCAGCTGAAGAATGCCCAACTGGGCATGTTACTTGTTTCCTGTGTGAAGGAACTATGCACTACCCTGCTCAATGTCAGATTTACCCCAAGGTACAAGAAATTACCAAGCAGTGGAAGGAAGCCATGAAAGAAGCCCTCAGGGAAAGTTTAGAAGAACCCGTGATGGAGGAAGTTATTGAAGACCCTGATGGTGAAGGCCTAAATAGATTTTTCGCCCAAGCCTGCTACTCATGTGGAGAAGAAGGACATTTTTCAGAGTATTGCACAAAGGAAAGCCAAGAGTATCTCAGAGACTTCCCGACAGCAGAAGTGAAGTTTGACCCTCAGCGAATAGAAGCTCTGATCATTACGGAGAAATCCAGGAAGAGAAAACGAAGGCATCCTAGAACAACCCAATTTCTGCAGAGAAGGACCTGAGTCATATCACTTGTTACAGATGCAAGGATTTAGGTCATTATGCTAGCAAATGCCAAGCAAGGAAGCCAACAACCCAAGGAGCCAAGGTAACCACCAGGAAGCCCCTGGATTTGTCTGAAGTCTTTTGTTTACGCTGCAAAGGAGTAGGACATTTTCCCGAAGAATGTTCGGACCGAGGAAAGCTTGAGCAGAGTAGTTGAGATCTTGATATTGGAATAAAGCATGTAATGAATGTGGAATACACTTTTATTTCTGGGGGTGTTGAGTTGAGTTATGAAATGGAAATTGTAATAGCTCATGAAGCAATAAAAGTTGATGTGGTTGGAATCTCATGTGAAATGTTATGAGTTGTTGTTGATTGTGAGTGCCTCTCTCATTATCTCACCCAGACTTAAACCTTGAACCCATGGACAAGCTGGTCCCAAACCTTTCCCCAAAAAAATCACATTTCTCCCAAGGAAATACATACATTACCCTAAGTACCCCTGATATCTTATACCTGCAGATGACAAGCCTTTACGAGTCTTTTCTCAAGGGTCCGGAAACGATCATGACCCTGACTAGTGATCAGGACTACCCAAAGATCCTGAAGGACATGATGAAGCATATTCATCGTAAAGGAGATGCAGTCTACAAGGGTTGTCCTTTCATGGAGAATGGAGTTCAGCTTTGGTACGTGGAGTTACACCTCCACCGTGTGAAGGGAGTTTGCCCAAAGACTATGGGTCAATACTTTTTCATTTCTCGAGTACCACGAGCAACATTCTTCGACTCTGTTGGTGAAGCTGCTTTGGAAGCCATACGTCAGATTGGAGAAATACTTGAAGCAAGACTCCGTCACACTCAGGAATACCTGAGAGAGGTACATGCAGAGATGATGGTGATGAAGCTGATGGCCACCATGATGAAGCAGAAGATCGATGATTTCAAGAATCACATCGAACAATTCCAGTGGGATTGAAGCATCTTCAAGTAGGGCAAATGAATAAAGATGGAAGTAATGCTTGACCATACCAAACTATGTGGATGGCAACATTTGTAATAAATTACTTTTGGAATTTGAATTTTGAGTAGTGATTAAGGATGTAATACATAATTTGATATGAAGAGAGTATGAATTATGGATGCACTAGTACAATTTATTTTTGTGGTAATACCTGATACGTCCATTTTGCATCATGCTTTTATATCGATATTTATTGCATTATGGACTGTTATTTCACTTTATGTCACAATACTTATGGCTATTCTCTATTATTTTACAAGGTTTACATAAGGAGGGAGAATGCTCGCAGCTGGAATTCTGGGCTGGAAAAGGAGCAAATATTTTAGAGACCTATTCTGCGCAACTCCAAAAGTCCTAAAACTCCACGAACATCTTAAAATAATTTAAGAAAAGTCCTGCTCACGAGGGTGGGGGCGCCCCCCCCCTAGGGCGCGCCCCCTACCTCGTGGGCCCCCTGGTGGGTCTCCGATGTCCATCTTCTGCTATATGAAGTCTTTCAATGAGAAAAAAATTAGAAGGAACCTTTCGGGATGAGACTCCGCCGCCACGAGGCGGAACCTTGGTGGAACCAATCTAGAGCTCCGGCAGAGCTGTTGTGCCGGGGATACTTCCCTCCGGGAGGGGGAAATCATCACCATCGTCATCACCAACGCTCCTCTCATCGGGAGAGGGCAATCTCCATCAACATCTTCACCAGCACCATCTCATCTCCAAACCCTAGTTCATCTCTTGTATCCAATTCTTGTCTCAAAGTCCGGGATTGGTGCTAGTAGGTTGCTAGTAGTGTTGATTACACCTTGTAGTTGATGCTAGTTGGTTTATTTGGTGGAAGATCATATGTTCAGATCCTATATGCATATTATTACCCCTCTGATTATGAACATGAATATGCTTTGTGAGTAATTACGTTTGTTCCTGAGGACAAGGGAGAAGTCTTGCTATTAGTAGTCATGTGAATTTGGTATTCGTTTGATATTTTGATAAGATGTATGTTGTCTAGCCTCTAGTGGTGTTATGTGAACGACGACTACATAACACTTCACCATTATTTGGGCCTAGAGGAAGGCATTGGGAAGTAATAAGTAGATGACGGGTTGCTAGAGTGACAGAAGCTTAAACTCTAGTTTATGCGTTGCTTCGTAAGGGGCTGATTTGGATCCATATGTTTCATGCTATGGTTAGGTTTACCTTAATACTTTTGTTGTAGTTGCGGATGCTTGCAATAGAGGTTAATCATAAGTGGGATGCTTGTTCAAGTAAGAACAGCACCCAAGCACCGGTTCACCCACATATCAAATTATCAAAGTACCGAACGCGAATCATATGAACGTGATGAAAACTAGCTTGACGATATTCCCATGTGTCCTCGGGAGCGCTTTTCCTATTATAAGAGTTTGTTCCGGCTTGTCCTTTGCTACAAAAAGGATTGGGCCACCTTGCTGCACTTTATTTACTTTTGTTACTTGTTGCTCGTTACAATTTATCTTATCACAAAACTATCTGTTACCACTTATTTCAGTACTTGCAGAGAATACCTTGCTGAAAACCGCTTATCATTTCCTTCTGCTCCTCGTTGGGTTCGACACTCTTACTTATCGAAAGGACTATGATAGATCCCCTATACTTGTGGGTCATCAAGACTCTTTTCTGGCGCCATTGCCAGGGAGTGTAGCGCCTTTGGTAGGTGGAATTTGGTAAGGAAAAATTTATATAGTGTGCTGAAATTTACTGTCACTTGCTACTATGGAAAGTAATTCTCTGAGGGGCTTGTTCAGGGTATCTTCACCCCGTCCAGTAGAGAAAAGAGTTGCTCCTCAACCTACTGAACCTATTGAAAATGAAACTCCTTTTGAATTTCCTTTGGGTATGATGGAAAAACTGCTAGCTAACCCTTTTACAGGAGATGGAACAAAGCATCCTGATGAGCACTTAATATATGTGGATGAAGTTTGTGGATTATTTAAGCTTGCAGGTATACCCGATGATGTTGCTAAGAAGAAGGTCTTCCCTTTATCTTTAAAGGGAGACGCATTGATATGGTATAGGCTATGTGATGATATGAAATCATGGAACTATAAAAGACTGAAATTGGAATTTCATCAAAAGTATTACCCTATGCATCTTGTTCATCATGATCGCAATTATATATATAATTTCTGGCCTCGCGAAGGATAAAGCATCGCTCAAGCTTGGGGGAGGCTTAAATCAATGTTATATTCATGCCCCAATCATGATCTCTCGAGAGAAATAATTATGCAAAGTTTTTATGCTCGGCTTTCTGAAAACAATCGCACCATGCTCGATACTTCTTGTGTTGGCTCTTTTATGATGAAGACTATTGAATTCAGATGGAATTTATTGGATAGAATTAAACGCAACTCTGAAGATTGGGACCTCGACGAAGGTAAGGAGTCAGGTATGACACCTAAGTTTGATTGTGTTAAATCTTTTATGGATACCGATATTTTCCGTAAGTTTAGCACTAAATATGGACTTGACTCTGAGATAGTATCTTCTTTCTGTGAATCTTTTGCTACTTATGTTGATCTCCCTAAGGAGAAGTGGTTTAAATATCATCCTCCCATAGAAGTAAAAGTAGCTGCACCTATTAAAGTTGAAGAAAAGACTGTCACTTATAATGATCCTATTGTTCCTACTTCTTATGTTGAGAAACCACCTTTCCCTGTTAGAATAAAGGATCATGCTAAAGCTTCAACTGTTGTTCGTAAAAGCAATATTAGAACTTATACACCTCCTGAGCAAGTTAAAGTAGAACCTAATATTGCTATTGTTAAAGATCTCTTGTCTGATAATATTGATGGGCATGTTATTTAGTTCAAAGGTGAAACTGCTAGAATTGCTAAACCTTGTGCTAAAGATAAACATAGACCTGTGGTAGGCGTGCCTGTTATTTCTGTTAAAATAGGAGATCATTGTTATCATGGCTTATGTGATATGGGTGCGAGTGCTAGTGTTATATCGCATACTTTATACGAAGAAATTAAGAATGAAATTGCACCTGCTGAGTTAGAAGGTATTGACGTCACAATTAAACTTGCCAATAGAGATACTATTTCACCAATTGGAATTGTTAGAGATGTTGAAGTCTTGTGTGGGAAAACTAAATATCCTGCTGATTTCCTTGTTCTTACTTCTCCGCAATATAGCTTTTGTCCCATTATATTTGGTAGACCCTTCTTGAACACTGTTAATGCTAGGATAGATTGCAAAAAGAATGTTGTTACTATTGGCTTGGATGATATGGTTCATGAGTTTAATTTCTCTAAATTTAGTAAACAACATCGTGAGGAAGAATTACCTAGTAAGGATGAGATTATTGGTCTTGCTTCTATTGCCGTACCTCCTAGTGATCCTTTAGAACACTGAAAGAAGGGAAATAGATGAAGTATTCTTTAAACAGGAACCTATTCTGCAACACAATTTGCCTGTTGAAATTTTAGGGGATCCTCCTCCACCCAAGGGTGATCCCGTATTTGAGCTTAAACCATTGCCTGATAATATTAAATATGATTATCTTGATGAAAATAAGATATATCCTGTTATTATTAGTGCTAACCTTTCAGAGCATGAAGAAGAAATATTATTGAAAACTCTGAAGAAGCATCGTGCTGCTATTGGATATACTCTTGATGATCTTAAGGGCATTAATCCCACTCTATGTCAACATAAAATAAATTTGGAAGCAGATGCCAAACCAGTTCGTGATTCTCAATGACGTCTGAATCCTAAAATGAAAGAAGTGGTAAGAAAAGAAATACTCAAGCTTCCGGAGGCAGGTATAATTTATCCCGTTGCTGATAGTCAGTGGGTAAGTCCTGTCCATTGTGTCCCTAAGAAGGGAGGTATTACTGTTGTTCCTAATGATAAAGATGAATTGATTCCACAAAGAATTATCACAGGTTATAGGATGGTAATTGATTTTCGCAAATTAAATAAAGCTACTAAGAAAGATCATTACCCCTTACCTTTTATTGATCAAATGCTAGAAAGATTATGCAAACATACACACTATTGCTTTCTAGATGGTTATTCTGGTTTCTCTCAAATACCTGTGTCGGCTAGAGATCAATCAAAAACTACTTTTACATGCCCTTTTGGTACTTTTGCTTATAGACGTATGCCTTTTGGTTTATGTAATGCACCTGCTACCTTTCAAAGATGCATGATGGCTATATTCTCTGACTTTTGTGAAAAGATTTGTGAGGTTTTCATGGACAATTTTTCTGTCTATGGTTCCTCTTTTGATGATTGCTTGAGCAATCTTGATCAAGTTTTGTAGAGATGCGAAGAAACTAATCTTGTCTTGAATTGGGAAAAGTGCCACTTTATGGTTAATGAAGGTATTATCTTGGGGCATAAAGTTTCTGAAAGAGGTATTGAAGTTGTTAAAGCCAAGGTCGATGCTATTGAAAAGATGCCATGTCCCAAGGACATCAAAGGTATAAGAAGTTTCCTTGGTCATGCCGGATTTTACAGGAGGTTCACTAAGGACTTCTCAAAAAATTCTCGGCCTCTGACTAATTTATTGCAAAAAGATATACCATTTGTCTTTGATGATGATTGTGTAGAAGCATTTGAAATACTTAAGAAAGCATTAGTCTCTGCACCTGTTGTTCAGCCACCTGATTGGAATTTACCCTTTGAAATTATGTGTGATGCTAGTGATTATGCTGTTGGTGCTGTTCTAGGGCAAAGAGTTGATAAGAAATTAAATGTTATTTATTATGCTAGTAAGACTCTAGACAATTCTCAAAGAAATTATGCTACTACTGAAAAAGAGCTTTTAGCAGTTGTATTTGCTTGTCATAAGTTCAGACCTTATATTGTTGATTCTAAAGTAACTATTCACACTGATCATGCTGCTATTAAATACCTTATGGAAAAGAAAGATGCTAAACCTAGACTTATTAGATGGGTTCTCTTGCTACAAGAATTTGATTTGCATATTGTTGATAGAAATGGAGCTGAGAACCCCGTTGCAGACAACTTGTCTAGGTTAGAGAATGTTCTTGATGACCCACTACCTATTAATGATAGCTTTCCTGATGAACAATTAAATGTTATAAGTACTTCTCGTAGTACTTCATGGTATGCTGATTATGCTAATTATATTGTTTCTAAGTTTATACCACCTAGCTTCACATACCAGCAAAAGAAAAAGTTTTTCTATGAATTGAGACATTACTTTTGGGATGATCCACATCTTTATAAAGAACGAGTAGATGGTGTTATTAGACGTTGTGTACCTGAGCATGAACAGGAACAGATCCTACGCAAGTGTCACTCCGAGGCTTATGGAGGACACCACGCTGGAGATAGAGCTGCACATAAGGTATTGCAATCTGGTTTTTATTGGCCTACTCTCTTCAAGGATGCATGTAAGTTTGTCTTGTCTTGTGATGAATGTCAAAGAATTGGCAATCTTAGTAGACGTCAAGAAATTCCTATGAATTATTCACTTGTTATTGAACCATTTGATGTTTGGGGCTTTGATTATATGGGACCTTTTCCTGCCTCTAATGGATACACACATATTTTAGTTGCTGTTGATTACGTTACTAAGTGGGTAGAAGCTGTTCCAACTAGTAGTCATGATCATAACACTTCTATTAAAATGCTTAAAGAAGTTATTTTTCAGAGGTTTGTAGTCCCTAGATATTTAATGACTAATGGTGGTTCACACTTTATTCATGGTGCTTTCCGTAAAATGCTTGCTAAATATGATGTTAATCATAGAATTGCATCTCCTTATCACCCTCAGTCTAGTGGTCAAGTAGAGTTGAGAAATAGAGAGCTCAAATTAATTTTGCAAAAGGCTGTTAATAGGTCTAGAAAGAATTGGTCCAAAAAACTTGATGATGCATTGTGGGCTTATAGAACTGCATACAAAAATCCTATGGGTATGTCTCCGTATAAAATGGTTTATGGAAAAGCATGTCACTTACCTCTCGAACTAGAACATAAGGCATATTGGGCTATTAAAGAGCTCAACTATGATTTTAAACTTGCCGGTGAGAAGAGGTTATTTGATATTAGCTCACTTGATGAATGGAGAACCCAAGCTTATGAAAATGCCAAGTTGTTTAAAGAAAAAGTTAAAAGATGGCATGAAAAAAGGATACAAAAGCGTGAGTTTAATGTAGGTGATTATGTATTGCTATACAACTCTCGTTTAAGATTTTTTGCAGGAAAACTTCTCTCTAAATGGGAAGGCCCCTATGTTATCGAAGAGGTCTATCGTTCCGGTGCTATAAAGATCAACAACTTTGAAGGCACAAATCCGAAGGTGGCAAACGGTCAAAGAATTAAACATTATATCTCATGTAATCCCATAAATGTTGAAACCAATATTATTGAAATCGTAACCCCGGAGGAATACATAAGGGACACTTTCCGGAATGTTTCAGACTCCGAAAAGGAATAGGTATGTGGTACGGTAAGTAAACCGACTCCAAAACAATTTTTAAGGCAATATTTCTCCGTTTTGGAATATTTAGAAAAATAGAAAAATAAGTAGCAGTCCGGGAAGGACACGAGGGCCCCACGAGGATGGTGGGCGCGCCCTACCCCTCTGGGCGCGCCCCCTACCTCGTGAGCACCTCGTGTGCCTTCCGGACTCCGTTTTCTTGCACGATACGTATTTTGGTCGGTAAAAATTCATTATATAACCTCCCGAAGGTTTTGACTCCCGTATCACGCAAATATCTTCTGTTTTCGTTTCGAGCTGTCCCGTTGCAGATTAAATCAACATGTCTTCCCAGGATTCAGAAGGAGAAAGCTATGTGGATAATTACTTAGCAAATCCCAAGGTCTATGGAGTTGTGGAACACGATGGATGGACCAAGGAAGAAGAGGACTATGAACCCAAGGGGAAGGAGGAGACGAGCTCAGATGAAGATGAAGCACCATTACCTCAACCTGGGGACATGCACGTGGAGTTCAAAAAGTCAAGTCTCCCTGATAGGGTAAAGAAACCCAAGTTCGAGTTTATCCCTTTTCATCTCTTGCAAGATAATAAGCAGGACCTATGCAAAAAGATATTAACCCTGTAGTGGGAGATTGATGATCTGAGGGATCAAAATGCCGTCCTCAAGTGCAAATTAAGGGAGAATCCTAAGCCATCAACTAAGCCAACATCACCACCACCTTCTTCACCAACAAAGAAGGAGATATAATCACATGGGTATGGGCACTCCCCTTGGCAACTGCAATCTTGGGGGAGGTGCCCCGGTATCGTATCACCATCACAACTCCTATCTTTATCGTTTTTCTTAGTTCGATCCTATTAGTAGTATCTTGATCTAGTATAATAAAGTTTATGGCATGATCTAGTTTTGAGTGTTGCTTTATGATCTTTCTCTGTAATCGAGTCCGTGAGCTATATATAATAAAGATTAGTGTTCAGTCAAGGGCTTGAGTATTTTGCCATGATCTTGGGTGAATAAAAAAAAGACAAAAGGAATAAAAAGAAACAAAAAGTTCATATTGATCTTATTGAGAGTAATGACTTCACATAGAAAGAGTATGATGATTAAAAGTTGTTGGGAGTTGGCAGACATAGCTTTGGTCATGGTTGCAATTAATAGGAAATAATAAGGAAAGATAGGTTTTCACATATAGATATATTATCACTGACACCTTTTATGATTGGGAGCACTCATTAAAATATGACATGCTAAAGGGTTGATGTTGGACAAGGAAGACAACGTAATGAGTTATGTCTTTCTTATATCTGAGATAAAGTATGTTGTCATGGATCCTCTAACATGTTGAGCTTGTCTTTCCCCCTCATGCTAGCCAAATTCTCAGCACCAAGTATAAATACTACTTGTGCTTCCAAATACCCTTAAACCAGTTTTGACATGAGAGTCCACCATATCTACCTATGGATTGAGTAAGATCCTTCAAGTAAGTTGTCATTAGTGCAAAGCAGAAAAAATTGCTCTAAATATGTATGATTGATTGGTGTGGGAGAAATAAGATTTATATGATCTTGTGATGTGGAAGTAATAAAAGCGACGGACTGCATAATAAAGGTTCATATCACAAGGGGCAATATAAAGTGACGTTCTTTCGCATTGAGATTTTATGCATCCAACCATAAAAGCGCATGGCAACCTCTGCTTCCCTCTGCGAAGGGCCTATCCCTAATTATTATCTTCTACCTTATGCAAGAGTCACGGTGATCTTCACCTTTTCTTTTTCATTTTATCCTTTGGCAAGCTCAGCATGTTGGAAAGAACATGATATATATATATATATATATATATATATATATATATCTAATTGGGTGTAGGGGAGCATGAACCATTATTGTTGACATTACCCTTGAGGTAAAAGGTTGTGGGGTAAAACTATAAGCCCCTATCTTTCTCTGTGTCCGATTAAAACTCCATAACCACAAGTATTGCGTGAGTGTTAGCAATTATGGAGGACTAAATGATAGTTGAGTACGTGGACTTGCTTTTTAGCTCTGACATACTCTTTTCGATGTTATGATAAATTGCAATTGCTTCAATGACTAAGATTATAGTTTGTCGGAGCCCAATAAGGTTTATGATTTATACTTTTGCATTGTGAATAGATCATCACTTGAACATAAGTAATCATATGACAAAATATATATATGTTGTTGTTATGAGAATAATCATGATGCCTTCATGTACGTATCTCATTTTTATCGACGCCTCTACCTCTAAACATGAGGACATATTTATTGTTATCGGCTTTTCGCTTGAGGACAAGCGAGGTCTAAGCTTGGGGGAGTTGATACGTCCATTTTGCATCATGCTTTTATATCGATATTTATTGCATTATGGACTGTTATTTCACTTTATGTCACAATACTTATGGCTATTCTCTCTTATTTTACAAGGTTTACATAAGGAGGGAGAATGTCGGCAGCTGGAATTCTGGGCTGGAAAAGGAGCAAATATTAGAGACCTATTCTGCGCAACTCCAAAAGTCCTGAAACTCCACGGAACATCTTAAAATAAATAAAGAAAAATCATCGCCAAAGATGA
The DNA here is from genome assembly GCF_018294505.1 of Triticum aestivum. NCBI lineage: Eukaryota > Viridiplantae > Streptophyta > Magnoliopsida > Poales > Poaceae > Triticum > Triticum aestivum. Next base: position 451,711,166 of record NC_057812.1, on the reverse strand, counting down.
AGGCCAGGGGGCCCACACCCTGCTCACGAGGGTGGGGGCGCCCCCCCTAGGGCGCGCCCCCTACCTCGTGGGCCCCCTGGTGGGTCTCCGACGTCCATCTTCTGCTATATGAAGTCTTTCAATGAGAAAAAAATCAGAAGGAACCTTTCGGGACGAGACTCCGCCACCACGAGGCGGAACCTTGGCAGAACCAATCTAGAGCTCCGGCAGAGCTGTTGTGCCGGGGATACTTCCCTCCGGGAGGGGGAAATCATCACCATCGTCATCACCAACGCTCCTCTCATCGGGAGAGGGCAATCTCCATCAACATCTTCACCAGCACCATCTCATCTCCAAACCCTAGTTCATCTCTTGTATCCAATTCTTGTCTCAAAGTCCGGGATTGGTGCTAGTAGGTTGCTAGTAGTGTTGATTACTCCTTGTAGTTGATGCTAGTTGGTTTATTTGGTGGAAGATCATATGTTCAGATCCTATATGCATATTATTACCCCTCTGATTATGAACATGAATATGCTTTGTGAGTAATTACATGTGTTCCTGAGGACAAGGGAGAAGTCTTGCTATTAGTAGTCATGTGAGTTTGGTATTCGTTTGATATTTTGATAAGATGTATGTTGTCTAGCCTCTAGTGGTGTCATGTGAATGTCGACTACATAACACTTCACCATTATTTGGGCCTAGAGGAAGGCATTGGGAAGTAATAAGTAGATGATGGGTTGCTAGAGTGACAGAAGCTTAAACCCTAGTTTATGTGTTGCTTCGTAAGGGGCTGATTTGGATCCATATGTTTCATGCTATGGTTAGTTTTACCTTAATACTTTTGTTGTAGTTGCGGATGCTTGCAATAGAGGTTAATCATAAGTGGGATGCTTGTTCAAGTAAGAACAGCACCCAAGCACCGGTCCACCCACATATCAAATTATCAAAGTACCGAACGCGAATCATATGAACGTGATGAAAACTAGCTTGACGATATTCCCATGTGTCCTCGGGAGCGCTTTTCCTATTATAAGAGTTTGTTCCGGCTTGTACTTTGCTACAAAAAGGATTGGGCCACCTTGCTGCACTTTATTTACTTTTGTTTCTTGTTGCTCATTACAATTTATCTTATCACAAAACTATCTGTTACCACTTATTTCAGTACTTGCCGAGAATACCTTGCTGAAAACCGCTTATCATTTCCTTCTGCTCCTCGTTGGGTTCAACACTCTTACTTATCGAAAGGACTACGATAGATCCCCTATACTTGTGGGTCATCAATACCCTGTGAAGACACCTGACCAATGGAAAGGAAAATGTATTCCATAGAGCGGAGTTTGGACAAAATGAGTTGGAGTTTTTTTGTTATGATGGTTACCCCAAGAGTATGGAGGAATGAAGTACTATTGGATTTAAAGGAGATGTAATTTTGGAATATGGAACAATAGTAACTCCAAGGATGAGTTAAAGATATACAAGTATTGAAGTGGGCCATTGCCCACAGGACGCAGGATTTAAAAGGAACAAGCACAACCTTGTTGTAGGAAGAAATTATGGAAGAAGTTGTGATTTCATCAACGGACGTTCCATAGGAGGTTACGTAAACCCGAGAGTTGTGAAGAAACGATAGACGTTTTGTTTGGCTTGCAGGACATATGGATTTACCCGAACGTAGATCGTGGAGAAGAGAAGTTCTGCAATGCTTGTGAGTATGCCCAAGTGTTAGAATACGTGATTCGATGTCTGCATATGTAGTAATGGTTCAAGTACGGGATGGATTGGCCCCCATACCGAAGACTCCTATCATGAACTATCATACATTGATGGAGAATCAGAGAGCCATGAAAACCTTAGAAGAGTGTCGATACGATAAGCCAAAAACCTTAGAATGGTAGGGAGATGGAATCCTTTACAGGCAACCGTTGCCAATCGTAGGATATACGGTGAGATTCAACCCAGACCAATTTCCTGCAGGAGAAGCCAATAATGATTGACCACCATGAGATTTCGAAAGTTGTTTAGTCTTGACGACATACATGTCAGATATGAAGACCCACTCTTCAGAAGAACCTCACCATGATTGAGAGGACACAAGATTTTGAGAAAAAAAAAGGTCATGCCCTGACCGGAAGAGCACCAGTGAAAGAGTTATTCCAGAGAATATGAGAAGGCCGACACCGTCAACCCAAAGGATGGAGTACATGAATTTTTTTAGAACCATACCCTTGCTTTTAAGTGTGGTAGCACCCTAGACCTCTCTGGTCGATGGATTTGCTGGAAGACCCCCAAACCCTAACCTTTTCTTGCTAGCCTCTTCGAATCTCGAGGACGAGATTCATTTTAAGTGTGGTAGGTTTGTAACATCCCAAAATTCAAAATTTTGGAATGTTTTTATTAATTAAATAAATATATGTTTGATTGTTTGATTGTTTGATTGATTGACTGTAAGTGAGTGAAATTTGAAACTTTCGAAGTTGAATGAGAGGGAATGATATGACTTTCCCAAACTTTCACCTTGCATCTTGATCTCCAAGAATTCAATTTCATTTCAATTACAACACCCTAGAGTGAAGATGATATGACTTCTTCCATTTAAAGAAATGAAAAGGGATTTCAAATGATTTGAATTCCGTTTGAGAATATTTCAAATTCGGAAACTTTATGCAACTCAATGATTTTCATGAGAGAAGATAAAATGACTTCTTCAGATTATATGAAATATGAGTTGGAAGTTTCAAAGAATCAAACTGATAGTCCCTTTGAAGGTATTTTGAAATCCCCTTTCAATTTAGAGTTATTTGGTTTTTATAAAAATTATTTTTCTCCAAAAATAAAATATATTGAAAATAGCGTAAAATGATTCCCTACAGTAAACACATGGAGAAAAATGAGTTTGAAATCATTTTGGTATTTAACAATAACTTTATTTGATTTTAAAATGCAACAGTAGCATTGTTTGCTTTGTTTTAGTTTTTGTGTAGTTTATTTGTACATGAAAATATGTTCATGCTTTAGGATTTCTTTTTCTGAAAATTTCTATATATTATATGCCTATATAAGACTTTTTATTACCCTTTAGTTTAGTTTTCTTGTCTGTGTTTAAAAAAAATAAAACCGGCCCACCAGGCGCCAGGCCAGCAGGCCCAGCCGACTGACCCGCAGCCCACCAGCCACTCGCACAACAGGCCAGCGTCCAGCCCGTGCCCCCAGCGCTCGATCCCCTCGCTAGCGCCGCTGCCTCTCTCTCATGTAACCCTCTCTTTCTCTCATTTTTTTTCTCTTTGACCGCTGGATCCCACCGCCTTATCTCTTTCCTCCTGATACTCCCATGTCCGTATCTCGTTCCGTTTGATGCCGGCCGCATCCGCGCCCTCGCTAAAACCCTAGCTAAAGTCTTCCCCTCGCCCAAGTAACACGTCCTATAAGTACCCCTACCCGTCCTCCCGCGATCCCCTTTAGAAACCCTCGCAAAAACCTCCCACGTCCGCCACCATCTCCGTTCCGATCTCGCCCGAGCCACCGCCATTTTCTTCACCGGTGAGCATCCCCAACCTCTCTAACCTCTGCTATCGGCCTAGCCTGTGCCCACAAATCTTTTTGACATATTTTTGTTCACCTTCGTCATCTATAGAGGCCGCCCCCAACTCCGCATGCTCCATCGGAGCACCGAGCTCCGCCGCCTCGTCTTCGTCGTCTCCGCTGTCCCCGACATCTGCTCGCCTCACCGTCCATTGAAAATCAGACGCCCCGAACCCTCGCATCACCTGTACATCATCGCCGATGCTGCCGCCGACCAGAGCCCCGCCGCCCACCGGCCTCTTCTTATCTGCCTCGCCTGTTTCCTCTCTGTAAGCATGAACCCTCTCCTCTGTTCGCTAGTGTTTTTTTCTCTTTAGATCAAAATGTTGTGTTAGATTAGATCGGTTTAGTAGATCATTTTATTTTCATTAGATCGGTTTTAGTTACGGTTTTTTTGTAGGGGTTTAGTATGATTCTGATCAAACTAGCAGATCGGTTTTATTCTATAGAAAAATAAATACACGTGTACGTATTGTTAAGTTTCGCCCGAGCGTTTCATAGTTACAGATCGCACCCCCCGTAGGCCCAATAGCGCACGTTTGTTTTTTTTCTGTATTTTCGTTTCTGTTTTTAAAACAAAAAAGTTTCAGTTTCGTAAATTCTATATCTCTTAGGTTATTTAGATTTTTTGATTGATTCTTTTTGATCTAGTCTGAAAATTTCCTAAAGTTTCTGTATAAAATAGTTTCGGCCATGTTTTAGTTTTTCAAAATTGTTTTTATGAGTTTTATTCAGATTAGTATTTCTGCTATAAAATGAGATAGAATTAATATTTTTAGGTGATTCTTTTTGCCACTGCTTTGTTTTGACCTTGCCTAGCAGTAGGATTAATTTGGGTATTTATAATTTTCATTAAAATTATTTTTCATGAAAACAACAATGTGCTAGTTATTTCTAACTTGCTGCTGTTTTCTGTTGTTTTAATTTTTTAAAATATATTTTCAACTATGCTAAATTTCATTTCAGATTTGTTTTTGTAGTTATAGAGGGTGAACTTTTATTTACAGAAAAATGAAATGTTTTATTTCTTTTTCTTACTAGTTTTGTTTTAAGCATAATTAGAGTTTTAATTTAGCTTTTAGTGTGTTTCCTTTTATTAGTAAAACTTTATGAAAAATACTTTCTGTTAACTTAGTTGATTTAAATTTTATTTTCTGTAATTATTAGTTTAGTATTTTCTTTGTTAAATTTTACTTAGGACAAAACTATTTTGTGTTATGTGAGTTTTCTTAGTAGTTTCGTCGTGTAGTTTTCCTTAGTTTTTATTTGGAATCCCTTGTTGGTTTGCATTTTATTTGTTGATGAGTGTTTGAATTGCTTGCTAGTATGTTTGCTTATATGAATGCTATGTTGGACTATATAGATTTTCAATGGAGTGACGAATAGTTCTACCAAGCTATTTTCAAGAGCGTTATTATCTTCATCAACTTACCAGGCAAGTTCACTTTGACCATGTTTTTTTGTACCTATGTTTTATTTGCATGTTGTAGCACCCTTTCAATAATCCCTCCAGTAGTGATATTGATTTCTTGTAGTTGAGTAGAATGCATGAGGTAGGAACCCATCTCCCTGTTATAAGCCTGGGACGTTATATGGTTTTAATGCTACGCTATAGTAGACGGGGTTTGGTATGAGTGCGTGTGAGTGGTGTGAGAAGGAGGACTCTACGCCAATGGCGACAACTCCATGATGGCATCGGCAAGGACTGCATCTTCAGGACAAGACCTCAAGATTCCGAGACTCGAGAAAAGAATTCAATACACACTACTGGGTGAAGGACGGTTGACGGGCACCCTGGAGAAACCAGTGGATAGCTGGGATGCATGGAGAAGCGCCATGACATCTTGCGAAAAGCTTCACCCAGACTCAAAGAGGCGGAAGAATACTTCATGCCCGGAAGCTTACCTGTGCAACCGCAAGTCACTATGGGCTCTGGCTTGGTTGACCTTAGTGGTGACTCTGACTAGGACGGTGCTAGCAGATGTAGAACTACGGTAGGATTGGATGAGCACCGGACAGTGGTTAGGGGAACTCTTCGGAAGACCATGTTTCAGTCATCTTTTTCTCAAACACCCTGAAGTGCGAGAACGTAAAAAAAGAGGGATTGAATCTTGCGGGTAAAGTGTACAAACCTCTACAGAGGGTTAAAACCTAATCAATTAGTCGTGTCCCCGGTTACGGACAATTTGAGCCTCTGGACTTGGATCTATCTCGGAACTCTCAACACCGGACTGATAACATACTTGTGGGCAACTTATAATGATTTGGGTATGAGACATCGGTTGGCGGAACCATGTCATGATAGAAAACTCCGTAGTACAGACTCCTGATATTCCTTTGTTGTAGGGAAAATAAAACCAGCTTTTACGCAAAAACATCAGACACAGAGCCACAAAGCCATATTGCATATAGAATAGTATTATCATCTGCTTTCTCATGTTATGATTTTGTCGGTACACTCAATGTACTAACCTACATGGCTGCAACGTCTCATGTTGCAGAAATTTTACTTCCGACGAGTAAGAGTACGGTACAGGGTTACGGTCTACACTCAACCTGCCGATGGCGTTGATGGGACTCCACACCCGATTGTTTGTTTCCACTGAGACTTATGAGGTATATATCAGTTTTACGTTATTTATACATGTGATTGCACTTTGATATATACATTGATGTACTGTGTGTGCCAGCATACCGATCCAGGGATGGCACAGATACAAGGAGACTTGACCGTCTGAGGTCGGGTCGCTACACCAATGCATGTGCACTATTATTATTATCCACACTATTCGGTCGTGCAAGTGAAAGGCAATAATGATGATTATATGATGAACTTATTGAGATGAGAAAAGCTGGTATGAACTCGACCTCTCTTGTTTTTGTAAATATGATTAGTTCATCATTCCTGATTCAACCTATTATGAATAAACATGTTTGCAATGACAATTAGAGATTATAGTTACTTATGCCATGCTTAATTAGCTAGGAGCTTATAATGGTTTACCTTGCGTGCCAACATGCTATTAAAATGGTTGTGATGTGGTATGATAGGGTGGTATCCTCTTTTGAACGATTCGAGTGGCTTGACTTGGCACATGTTCACGCATGTAGTTGAATCAAAATCGACATAGCCTCTACGATATTTATGTTCATGGTGGATTATACCCTACTCATGCTTGCATTCGGTGTTGATTAATTTTAATGCATGTCCATGACTGTTGTCTCTCTCTAGTTGGTCGCTTCCTAGTCTTTTTCTAGCCTTCACTTGTACTAAACGGGAATACCGCTTGTGCATCCAATTCCATAAACCCCAAAGTTGTTCCATATGAGTCCACCATACCTACCTATATACGGTATCTACATGCCGTTCCAAGTAAATTTGTATGTGCCAAATTCTAAACCTTCAAATGAACATTCTGTTTTGTATGCTCGAACAGCTCATGTATCAAGTAGGGTTGTCTGTATCTTCCATGCTAGGCGGGTAATTCTCAAGAGGAGTGGACTCTGCTCCTCACTCACGAGAACATGGATGGTCAACGGGATGCCCAGTCCCATGCTTTATGAAAATCAAATCAAAATAACTGCAAACAAAACTCCCCGGGGACTCTTGTTAGTTGTAGGCACTCGTTGTTTCGAGCAAGCCATGATTGATGCTTGTTGGTGGAGGGGCAGTATAAACTTTATCATTCTATTTGGGAACCGCCTATAATGTGTGTAGCATGGAAGATATCGAGATCTCTCGGTTGTTATGTTGACAATGAAAGTATACCGCTCAAAATATTATTCATATCTATTTCAAAACTGAGCTCTGGCACCTCTACAAATTCCCGCTTCCCTCTACAAAGTGCCTATCCATATACTTTTATGTTGAGTCATCATCCTCTTATTAAAAAGCACTAGTTGGAGAGCACCGCTATCATTTGCATCCATTACTATTAGTTTACATTGAGTATGACTTGACTGGATCTCTTTTACCATGAATTACAATGTCTAGTCAGTCCTTGATCTTTAAAGGTGCTCTGCATTTATGTTTTGCGGTCTTAGAAAGGGCTAGCGAGATACCATCTTGTTATATCATATCATGATTGTTTTGAGAAAGTGTTGTCATCCGAGATTTATTATTATTGCTTGCTAGTTGATTATGCCATTGATATGAGTAAACATGAGACCTAAATGTTATTGTGAATATGGTTAGTTTATAATATTTGCTGAAAACTTGAATGCTGGCTTTACATATTTACAACAACAAGAGCAAACCGAGTTTGTAAAAGTTTTTCTTTATCACTTTCAATTTATCAACTGAATTGCTTGAGGAAAAGCAAAGGTTTAAGCTTGGGGGAGTTGATACGTCTCCGTTGTTTCTACTTTTCCAAACACTTTTGCCTTTGTTTTGGACTCTAACTTGCATGATTTGAATGGAACTAACCCGGACTGACGCTGTTTTCAGCATAATTGCCATGGTGTTATTTTTGTGCAGAAATAAAAGTTCTCGGAATGACCTAAAAATCAACGAAGAATTATTTTGGAATATATAAAATATACTGGACGAAGAATCCACATCAGGGGGCCTCCACCTGTCCACGAGGGTGGGGGCACGCCCCCTGACACTCCACCGACATCAACCTTGACTCCATATATTCACTTTTGGGGAGAAAAAACCCAGAGAGAAGGATTCATCGCATTTTACGATACGAAGCCGCCGCCAAGCCCTAAACTCGCTCGGGAGGGCTGATCTGGAGTCCGTTCGGGGCTCCAGAGAGGGGAATCCGTCGCCATCGTCATCATCAACCTTCCTCCATCCCCAATTTCATGATGCTCACCACCGTGCGTGAGTAATTCCATCGTAGGCTTGCTGGACGGTGATGGGTTGGATGAGATTTATCATGTAATCGAGTTAGTTTTGTTAGGGTTTGATCCCTAGTATCCACTATGTTATGAGATTGATGTTGCTATGAATTTGCTATGCTTAATGCTTGTCACTAGGGCCCGAGTGCCATGATTTCAGATCTGAACCTATTATCTTTTCATCAATATATGAGAGTTCTTGATCCTATCTTGCAAGTCTATAGTCACCTACTATGTGTTATGATCCGACAACCCCGAAGTGACAATAGTCGGGACCACTCCCGGTGATGACCGTAGTTTGATGAGTTCATGTATTCACTATGTGTTAATGCTTTGGTCCAGTACTCTATTAAAAGGAGGCCTTAATATCCCTTAGTTTCCAATAGGACCCCGCTGCCACGGGAGGGTAGGACAAAAGATGTTATGCAAGTTCTTTCCATAAGCACGTATGACTATTCAGAATACATGCCTACATTACATTGATGAACTGGAGCTAGTTCTGTGTCACCCTAGTTTATGACTGTTACATGATCAATCGCATCCGGCATAATTCTCTATCACCGATCCATTGCCTACGAGCTTTCCATATATTGTTCTTCACTTATTTACTTTTCTGTTGCTATTGTTATCATCACTATAAATACACCAAAAATATTACTTTTGCTACCGTTACCTTTTACCACCGTTACCACTACTATCATATTACTTTGCTACTAAATACTTTGCTGCAGATATTAAGTTATCCAGGTGTGGTTGAACTGACAACTCAACTGCTAATACTTGAGAATATTCTTTGGCTCCCCTTGTGTCGAACCAATAAATTTGGGTTGAATACTATACCCTCAAAAACTGTTGCAATCCCCTATACTTGTGGGCCATCAACGATCCACATAGACGATACTCTCCCCTCTCGTTGCTATGCATCACCATGATCTTGCGTGTGCGTAGGATTTTTTTTAAAATTACTGCGTTCCCCAACACCGCCCCCCTTCCCTAGTCCAATTCGGACTAGAGGGGGAGGGGCGCGCGGCCCTGCCTTGGCCGGCCCTCTCTCTCTCTCTCCACTAAGGCCCATGTGGCCCATTAGTTCCCCGGGGGGTTCCGGTAACCCTCCAGCACTCCGGTTTCCTCCGAAATCACCCGAAACACTTCCGGTGTCCGAATATAGCCGTCCAATATATCAATCTTTATGTCTCGACCATTTAGAGACTCCTCGTCATGTACGTGATCACATCCGGGACTCTAAACTATCTTTGGTACATCAAAACACATAAACTCATAATACTGATCCTCACCGAACGTTAAGCATGCGGATCCTACGGGTTCGAGAACTATGTAGGCATGTGCTACCTCTTGAGCATGCGTTGGTTTTCCCTTGAAGAGGAAAGGGTGATGTAGCAAAGTAGTGTAAGTATTTCCCTCAGTTTTTGAAAACCAAGGTATCAATCCAGTAAGATACTACACGCAAGTCCCTCGTACCTGCACAAACAATCAAGAACCTTGCAACCAACGCGATAAAGGGGTTGTCAATCCCTTCATGGCCACTTGCAAAAGTGAGATATGATAAAGATAATAAGATAAATATTTTTGGTATTTTTGTTGTATAGATTGAAAAGTAAAGATTGCAAAATAAACAACCACAGAAATGGCTAGTTGTTGGGAGAATAATATAATGGAGAATAGACCCCGGGGCCATAGGTTTCACTAGTAGCTTCTCTCAAGATAGCATAATCTACGGTGGGTGAACAAATTACTGTCGAGCAATTGATAGAAAAGTGAATAGTTATGAGAATATCTAGGCATGATCATGTATATAGGCATCACGTCTGTGACAAATAGACCAAAACGATTCTGCATATACTACTATTACTCCACACATCGACCGCTATCCAGCATGCATCTAGAGTATTAAGTTCATAAGAACAGAGTAACGCATTAGGCAAGATGGCATGATGTAGAGGGATAAACTCAAGCAATATGATATAAACCCCATCTTTTTATCCTCGATGGCAACAATACAATACGTGCCTTGCTGCCCTTGCTGTCACAGGGAAAGGACACCGCAAGATTGAACCCAAAGCCAAGCACTTCTCCCATTGCAAGAAAGATTAATCTAGTAGGCCAAACCAAACTGGTAATTCAAAGAGGCTTGCAAAGATATTTAAATCATGCATATAAGAATTCAGAGAAGAACCAAATATTGTTCATAGATAATCTTGATCATAAACCCACAATTCATCGGATCTCGACAAACACACCGCAAAAAGAATTACATTGAATAGATCTCCAAGAGAATCGAGGAGAACTTTGTATTGAGATCCAAGAGAGAGAAGAAGCCATCTAGCTAATAACTATGGACCCGAAGGTCTGTGGTAAACTACTCACACATCATTGGAGAGGCTATGGTGTTGATGTAGAAACCCTCCGTGATCGATCCCCCCCCCCCCCGCCGGAGCGCTGGAAAATGCCCCAAGATTCGATCTCACGGGTACAGAAGGTTGCGCCAGTGGAAATAGGGTTTCGTGGTACTCCTAGATGTTTTCAGGGTATATGGGTATATATAGGAGGAATAAGTTGGTCGGTGGAGCTGCGAGGGGCCCATGAGGGTGGGGGTGCACCCTCCTACCTCGTGGCCTCCTTGCTTCTTTCTTGACATCCACTCCAAGTCTCCTAGATCACGTTTGTTCCAAAAATGATCCTCGCGAAGGTTTCATTCCGTTTGGATTTCGTTTGATATTCCTTTTCTGCGAAACACTGAAATAGGCAAAAAAACAGCAATTTGCATTGGGCCTTCGGTTAATAGGTTAGTCCCAAAAATAATATAAAAGTGCATAATAAAGCCCATTAAACATCCAAAACAGATAATATAATAGCATGGAACAATCAAAAATTATAGATACGTTGGAGACGTATCAACATGACCAAGACACGTCTCAAGTCAATAACCAATAGCGGAACCTAGATGTTCATATTGGCTCCCACATATTCTACGAAGATCTTTATCGGTCAAACCGCATAACGATATATGTTGTTCCCTTTATCATCGGTATGCTACTTGCCCAAGATTCGATCGTCGGTATCTCAATACCTAGTTCAATCTCGTTACCGGCAAGTCTCTTTACTCGTTCCGTAATGTATCATCCCGTAACTAACTCATTAGTCACATTGCTTTCAAGGCTTATAGTGGTGTGCATTACCGAGAGGGCCCATAGATACCTCTCTGATACTCGGAGTGACAAATCCTAATCTCAATCTATGCCAACTCAACAAACACCATCAGAGACACTTGTAGAGCATCTTTATAGTCACCCAGTTACGTTGTGATGTTTGATAGCACACTAAGTGTTCCTCCGGTATTCTGGAGTTGCATGATCTCATAGTCATAGGAACATGTATAAGTTATGGAGAAAGTAATAGCAACAAACTAAACGATCATCGTGCTAAGCTAACGGATGGGTCAAGTCAATCACATCATTCTCTAATGATGTTATCCTGTTAATCAAATGACAACTCATGTCTATGGTTAGGAAACATAACCATCATTGATTCAACAAGCTAGTCTAGTAGAGGCATACTAGTGACATTCTGTTTGCCTATGTATTCACACATGTACTAAGTTTCCGGTTAATACAATTCTAGCATGAATAATAAACATTTATCATGATATAAGGAAATATAAATAACAACTTTATTATTGCCTCTAGGGCATATTTCCTTCACACTTGACCTCAAAACGCCCCGCTGCCGTCTTCTGTTTCTGGAGTGCACCCCACCGCGAGAGGATGACCAGCGCAATGATGAATACTAAGCGTCCTCGAGGGCCCTCTAGAGCGCCACTGCCAGGGTGTCCCTCCTCAGTGCGTGCATGGTGTGTCTACATGGCTGCTCGACAAGCGTTCAGGCATGCCCAATAGGTAAACGTTTGTGGCCGGGGCGCCGGCCGAAGCTTCGGCCGGTCGCATCCACACGCGCGCAGTCGCTAGAGATTCAGATCGCGACACGTAAGGAGTGGGCCCACACATTAACAAATCTTGTGCCTTATCTCTTTTTCTTCGTTCTCCTCAGTCGCTCGTTCATTTTCTTCTCTTTTTCTCCCACCTCATGAAGCCGCCCATGATTCATGGCCGCGCCAGTCGCTCCCTTTCCCCTACCTTCTCCGCTCACTCCCTTTCTCCTACCTCCTCCATCACCTACCTTTTCCCCATCCTTCTCCACACGAAAAGGCTCAGGGCGGCCATGAATGGTTCCCTTGAGCAAGCTGCAACCCAACAACGGTCGTGCTCAAACTGGCGACAGAAAAAGATGCAACAGGCCAACCCGGGGGGGGGGGGGCTACCTCTGACTGTGAGTTGCAAGCAAACAGTGACGATGATTTTTGCTGCCACCGCCGTCAGATTGTGCTACAGCCGGTGACAGTTTTTGCTATGTTCATCCATGGCCGAGTTGCGACCTCGTGATGGTGATGGTGATTTTTTTGTTGCAACCATCATGGTTTTTTGCTACGCCCGACGATCTTTTTTTGCTCCATTCAAGGCAGAGCTGCAACCCGTCATGGCGGGGACGATGATTTTTGCTGCAACCATCCTCGATTTTTGCTACAACCGCGTCCTAAAAAGCTACATCCAGTATGTTAAAAAGCTTCAACACCACACAGGGAAGGTGGGGGCGGCCATAGCGCAACCGCAAAATGCTGCAACCGACAGCTGAAAATGCTACATCCAGCACCAAAAAGCTTCAACGGGTAAACAAGAGCTTCAACCGGCATTAGCGGCAGCTACCATCGGCGGCAACCATGTTGCGACGATAATGACACCGTTGTTTCTGCTACAACGGCCGAGTCGGAGGTAAGGCCGATACCGACGTTTTCTTGAGGTGTACCATGGCATTTGACATGATGATACGCGTGAAGATCTTCAAAAAAAATCTCACGGAGGAGTTGTGGGCATGGCATGGGAGACAACAGGTCTAATTTTATCTCTATGTTTGTTGCATTTATGTGACGAACTTTGTTGTATTGTGTGCTAAACTTTATTGTTGAGTTTGATGAATAATTTATGTCATGGATTTGACGAACTATGTAGTAATTTGATGAACTATGTAATAATTTGTTAGTTTGTTTTGAATTCATTGAGATGCATTTGATATTTGGATATGTATGTAATAGAGATGAAGAACTAGATATGTGGCTGACGTGCGGCTGCCATATTTCAGGGTAGCTATTGGCGTGATTGTGCCATATTTGGTGCCCTGTTAGAGCATCTCCAACAGCCGCCCAACGCGTCGCGCACTAAAAACTACTTTGTCGCGCACCCATCGCCTGGTTTGGCGCGGCGGGCGGCGCTTGCTCCAGCAGCCGCGCTAAAATACAATGCGCGCGCGTAGCTCCAGCAGCACGCTAAAATGCAGCACACGTGACTCACCCACAAACAACAAATGCATTCCAAACACAAGAAAAAAGATCAAACAAAAACAAAATAAATCAACAATAAATAGTTCAATTTCGTTATTACAACTCAAACAAATAGTTATCATTCAATACAACAAATAGTTCAATAATACAACAAATAGTTCACAACAATCAACATCAAACGCACAAATCATGATGCTCTTTGTCGGCCATTCCAAGCCCACCACTCCTCAATGAGATCCTTTCAAAGATCATCATGCACCGCGGGACGTCGAATGGCATGATAGGAGGCAACAAAACGGGCCACCCTTTCATCCCTCCGTCGCACTCGCACGTGATGTCCCAAGAGCTCATACTGAGAGTAGTCTACATCTTGGCCACACTCATTCTCGATGATCATGTTGTGCATGATCACACAAGCGTGCATGATGTACCAAAGCATTTTTTGATCCCAAAATCTAGCCGGTCCTCTCACAATAGCAAATTGGGCTTGCAAAATCCCAAAAGCTCTCTCCACATCTTTTCTAGCCGCCACTTGAGCATTGTGGAAATCAAGATTTTTCTTACCTTCCGGTTTTTTCAACGGCTTCACAAATGTTTGCCACTTTGGGTAGATGCCATCCGCAAGATAGTAGACATAGTTGTATGTACGGCCATTTGCTACAAACTACACCAGTGGCAAATCACCATTTGCAATCTTATTCATCAGTGGTGACTGATTGACAACGTTGATGTCATTCAAAGATCCAGGCATTCCAAAGAAAGCATGCCAAATCCAAGTCTCTTGATCGGCCACCGCTTCAAGGATTATAGTGGAACCCTTTTTTGGCCGTGGAATTGCCCATGCCATGCCTTTGGACAATTCTTCCAACTCCAATGCATGCAATCTATTCAGCCAAGCATACCTGGGAAGCCGTGAGCTTTGTTCATCTCCAATAGCCTTGCGACATCTTCAGCATTGGGAGATCTCAAATACTCCTGGCCAAACAATTGGACAATTCCGACTGCGAAGCACTTGACGCACATGATGGCTTGGTTCTCACCCATGGCCAAGTGATCATCAACTAGATCAGCCGGGATACCGTATGCCAACATACACAAAGCGGTTGTCACCTTCTGAAAGGTGTTATCCCCGAGATCTCCAACGGCATTCCTCCTTTGCTGAAAAACCCGGTCATGGCTTGCTAGTTTCTCTGCAATGCGCCTGAACAACTCAGTGTTCATCCTAAACCGGCGATGAAAGTACGACTCCGGATACGTGGGATTCTCCACGAAATAGTGCCTCATCAATCTGTTATGGGCATCGATCCTACCCCTCCAAATTTTCTGTTGACCCATAACCGAACCACCATGATTTGGTTTTCTATTGATGTGCATAGCTAGGATCATTGCAAGATCCTCCTCCTCTTCCATATCAAATTCTTCTTTGGAAGAATCATACAACGAACTCATCTACAATGTTCAATACTAGGCTATTTAAAAACTACAATCAACTTGCACCAAATTCATGAAGTTTGAGCAATACATACCTTGTGGGCGTTTTGTCGAACACCTTGCAGGCGCCGAGCGGCAGTGAGCGGCCGGGCGCTGCTCGTCGGATGACTCCCGCGTGCGAGAGGCGGCGGTGACTAGAGGGAGACGGAGGTAACCGCCACGGCACGGGGATAGGCCGGGGAAGCGCCGAAATGGTCGCCGGAATAAATGGGGTGGCGCGGGCGGCGGCGGCGCCGTGGCTGGATGGGGTAGGTGGAGTTGCGAGCGAGCGCTCGAGAGTCCAGCGCGCGGGAGCGGGCGCAGCAAATAAGCGGCAAGCAATGGCGTTTCGGCCCATGCGCTGAACCAGATATGTCGCGCGCGCGGTTTTTCCGCCTGCGCTGGAGCGCCCGGAGCGGTAGCGCGTGCAAAAAACACTGATTTTTCAGCGCGGCGCTTATATAGCGCGGCTGTTGGAGATGCTCTTATAGGGAAGCTATCAGAGATGCCACTTTGTCGTGCCAAAAAAATCACTTTTTGATGCCATAAATTTTACTTCAAAGGCTTTTCGGTGCCCTAAAATAGGGTAGTTGTTGGAGATGCTCTAAACTTGTTGTATGGACGTGATGGTTATTTTATTTATAAAGCGATAACAAGCCTATTTCGAGAGAGATAACACTAAGAGATAATTCATTGTACAACATTTTTTATTGTATTCTCTGGATTAATTACATGACAGGCTTAAGATAAGACTATCTAACCATTGTACGTGTCCTTATAAATAAAATCAATATCTTCCTTCCGTTTGAATTTTGGGTACTCAAGGAGAGAGAAATCGTAAGAAAAAGCATTCCACAGAGCAATATCACAGAAAGGGCACCCAAGAAATCCGCACTAGCCTGACTTTGTATTATCGTCCATAGCTTTCCTGAATAGTATAACAAAACTTACAATGGAAGTAAGGGTAGTTGTCAGATCTCGGGTTCCGGCAAAACCCTTAAGGTTCGAACACTGGGGTGCGCACGAAGATCTCCCCCTACCAACTCACGCCCTCAACCTTACCACGATCTCAAAGGCACGCTCGACGAACTCGCAACACAAGAGACACAAGATTTATACTGGTTCGGGTCACCATTGTGGTGTAATACCCTACTCCAGTGTGATGTGGTGGATTGCCTCTCGGCTGAGGATGAATAGTACAAGGGGGAGAACAGCCTCCTGAGGTGAGGTGTTCTTGTGCTTGGTGGGTGTGTGGATTGGTTGGATTTAGTCCAGGATGAGATGGCTGAGGGTTCGTCCCGTCCCCTCCTACTGTGGTGGCTAATCCTATTTATAGAGGCCCTGATCCTCTCCCGGAATATTGAGCGGGAAGGGAGCCAACAAATGCCAATTTGAAAGGGGACAGTTAGTACAAGTTATCCTGACAAAAGCAGTCTTCGCCTGCCAAAGGCTCTGGTGGTGACGCCGCCTTGGGCTCCACGGTGACCTCCATCTTGTTGTCCTGCTGGTCTTGGTTTCGTTGCACCGATATGGAAACCTTTGCTTGACACCTCGGTACTCCTCGCCCGTGCTTGCCTCCTTAGCACCAAAGAGGAAATAAGGACATTGTGCATGCTGGCGCCCGCCTGGCACCCGCCTGGTCTCGATCGTCATGGCTCATGTCATTGGAACCTCGCGAGGTTTGCCTTGCCTTGATCTCTCCGCCCCTCGTGAGCCAGCCTGGTGAGGCCGCTCCCTAGGAGGTCTTGTGTCGTCCGCCTCGCGAGGCTTGGCCCCTCACGAGGGTCTTGAATGCTTGTTGGTGAATATGGGCCGTGCGGGCTCGCTCGTAGAGCCACACTGTGGGCCGCAGGCAGGCAAGTCTGGGGACCCCCGTTCCCAGAACGCCGACAGTAGCCCTCGGGCCCAAGGCGCGCTCGGGCTTGGCTTCGAGGCGAAACCAAAGGGCAAGTGTGGAGCGCTGCGGGCCCCAATAGCCTGCGGCCTTGGTCGACGCATGGCGACTGATTGGACATGGGCGTCTCCGCTTCCCCACGTTGCCTCGGTAACTAACTAACTTGACGAGTCCCTGCTGCATGCAAGGAAAAACCATCATTACCTGTGATCGTGGGAGGCGCTGGTTGGCCTTCTTCTGCTATAAATGGGGAGGGGGACAGAGCCCCCGTCGCCCATCTCTTCCCATTCCGCTCACTTCTCCCCCTTTGCTCCATCGCCAGTAGCGATACCAATGGCGCCGATCCAAAGATTTTCTGCCGCGGAGAAAGTAAAGACTCCCCGCGATGAGCCAGGGCCGCTCCCGCCGGTTCACCGTCGTGATGTGGTGGTGATGCAGGAGGTGACAAGGCCTTGGTACGAGCGGCCTCCTCCTGGGTATCCGTTGCCCTTGTACGGTCATGCCGAGGGCTCAGGAGGAAGAGGCGGCGAGCAGTGCCGCACGCGCCGCGGCCATGGTCGCCGTACCACGGTGGCGCGCGTCGTTGCCCCTGGAGTCCACGGCACGGACTCCTCGCGCGAACTTGTGCTATGGGCGATGATGCCTTCGAGCACTTGGATTCGCTTCCCCTTCTTCTTCTCTGCCGAGATGCCGCCAAGGGGGCCCTCGAGCTTTGGCTGCAGCACGCCGACTGCGACGCGCCGGCGACTGGGGCTGAAGTTGAGGCCGTCCCCTCGGGCAAGATCTTCATGACCTGAGGCTGGGGTGAGCTCACTCGAGTGTTCCATGCAGAGGGCGCCCTCGTGATCCACTTCGAGTACGATGGCGCCTCCACGCTGTCCTTCAAGGTCTTCGATGCAGAAGGCCGCCATCTTGAGTGCTGCTCCGGGGTCGTCAGGACGGCGTCGCATCAGGGGTAGGGCATTCCGTCCACATCGCTAGCGGCTCCTCTGGAAGTAGCAGCGATGCCTGGGAGTCCAGCGATTCTCCTGAGCTCTAGGAGACTCCGGAGATGAGCGACGACAGCTACGTGCCCCCAAGCTCTCGCCGAGCCCAGAGTAGGGCTGTAGCGTCCAGCCGCCGCTGTCGCTGATCCAGGTGGGGTTGGCGCCAGCTTCCCATGGCCCACTATTGATGATGGCGTCGGCCACTAGGGCGCGTGTAGATAGGGCTCCTAGAAGTTCTTTCCTTTTGTTCCCTGCGAGGAATCGAGAAGTACCCCATGGGGGCATGTAAAGGGTCCGCAATGTCCTTTGTTGATATTATCCTTATTATGAAGTTGTGCGTGTGTGTGCTCCGTTTCTGCTCGGTTTCCCCTTTCCAACCTCGCAACGGCTTGATGCTCTACACCGACAGGTCCCGGTCCCCAGGCAGGCTTCAACCGTCGCTGGTATGCCAGGTCGCGATGTCGTGGTCAAGGCTAGGAGGCGAGCGGCCCGAGGTCCAGTAAGAGCCCCTGAGACGCGATGCTCAGGAGGTCCCCTTTGGCGCGCAAGCGACCACCGAGAGTTAAGAAAGGGAGACTACGTTGCCGCAGCGGGGCAACACAAATGAGAACTCTATGCCGTAGCGGTTGGTTGGCCCGAGCGTGAAACTTATCTTGGCAATCCAGGGTTGGTCCTTCGCGAGATGCCAGGCTCGTGCGTAGGCGGTCGTATCTTAGCCAGGTTAGGCCCGTACGAGCCTCCTCCTCTTCCCACACTCTCCTTCGTGCTCTACGTCCTCAGGTCCCGGCCCTCGAGCGAGCTCAGCTGCCGGTGGTATATCAGGTCGCGATGCCGTGGTCAAGGCCAAGGGTGAGGGCTGGAGAGCCAGTAAGAGCTCCTGAGTCGCGATGCTCAGGAGCCCCCCTTTTAACGCGCAAGCAGATTACATGGGAGAAGAGGGAGCCCACGGTGCCGCCTGCTGAGGTCCTTACGAGGTTCCTGCAAGTCAGCACGAGGGAGGGCGTAGGTTGCCGTTATGATAGCCGGGCGGCCACTGATTGCTTCGCTAGACAATGGAGGCACTGAGGGCCTGGTGAGGTGGCGTGCGCAGCCAGAGCTCGGTCGCTCAGATTTGTCGATGTTGCAGGGACAGACCCAAGCACAAACGTCGTGCCAGAGTGAGCAGCTCCCGTGGTAGGTGACAATCAAGCAGGTGATAGTCATAGATAGGTTAAGCATGGAAAGCAAACATACCACTGGGTCAGGCCCGAGCGGCTTGGGGATGATGCAGCCCGAGGGCGCTCGCAGCTAAATAAACTTGGAAAATGTCACCTGATTCTATTGATGAAGGAATGCTGGGGTAGCTGAAGGTACGCGGCGAAGGGGTTGCTCCTCACGAGCCACCGGGGCCCTGAGCCTCGGGAGGCTCTGGGGGTCCAGGCAGTTCCTTGAGTACCATTGCCATCTCCACCAGGACTGCGTGATGCCTGGCCTCCTGAGCCGCCAGGACGCGCCGCAAGTTGTGTTGGTAGGAGGACGCCATGCTCGGCATGCCAAATGGCATGCGAATGTAGCTGTGCGGTGGACCCTCGCAGCGTCCAGCACGCGAAGGCCAGAAGCGCTCCTGAGATGCGGCCCAGTTGAGCCCTGGGATGTCGATGCAGACGCGCAGCTCATCACCCTTGCCGGGGTGGGGAGCAGTGCCGGGTGGGTGGCGGTCGCCGCAAATTGCTCTTGCCTCCTGAAGCTCCTGAGTGGCTTCGTGGATGAACTCCTGAGCGCCAGGTGCTCTTCGCCTGGTGCCCTCCTGAGGGAAACGTGTCGTGAAGCACGCCTCCATGTGGTGCCCGAGCACCTCCCTCGTAATGTTGGCAAGGTATGAGGCCCTCCAGAAGAGATCCCCCAAGCCCTGCCCGAGGAAGGCGCTGGACGCGCCTTCCTATGCGACAGAGGGAGGCACCCCAGGTGTGGGCGCTGATCCTGACGTGGCGCCACTTGCGGCGTCGTTCTCCTGAGGCCCAGCACGGAGTAACTGCTTCTTCTTCTTGGGGATGGCCTCAGGAGGATACTCGCCCTTGCTGTCGGGGTCGTCGATTGCTGCAGCTTGGAAGGCACGCTCGAGGGAGCACACCGCGTCTCTTTCTTCGCAGGGGACTGTGATGATTCCGCCGCTTCCTGGCATCTTGAGGATGTTGCAGCCGTGGTGGGTCACCGCCATGAACTTAGTCAGGGCTGGATACCCGAGGATGGCATTGTACGGCGGACGGGTGTGGGCGACGTTGAAGTCGATGAGCTCGGTGTGGTAGTTGTCATGCTGTCCGAAGGTGACTGGGAGGCGGACCTGCCCTATCGGGGTGGTGGAGCCGTCGGTCACTCCTGAGAAAGGCTTGGTAGGCTGAAGTTGATCGTAGGGCACTTGAAGGTTGTCGAACATCTCGATGGACATGACGTTAAGCCCTGCGCCACCGTCGATGAGAGTCTTGGTGACTTGCACGTTGCTGATGACGGGTGAACAGAGCATCGGGAGAGCGCCGGCGATGGCCGCGCACTTGAGCTGGTCTGCTGAGCTAAAGGTAATAGCGCACTTGGACCACCTGAGCGGGCGAGTAGCCTCGAGCTTGGGGAGGAATGCATTCACCTCACGAGAAAACTTCTTGAAGATGCGTTGTGAGGCTGGGGCTTGAGCTCCGCCCAAGATGCAGGCGATAGCACACGGCTCCTGGAAGCCCCCAGCCCCCTCGTCTTGGTGGTGGTCGTCGTTCCTTCTTGGTGGTGGCAGCAGTGGAGGAAGCCCAGCATTGCCCTGAGGACGGTCCTCGCGAGGCTAATCCCTCCAGGCACCCTCGCGAGGCTGATCCTGCCAGCGGTCCTCATGAGGCCGGTCGCGTCACTCCTGGCGTGGGCCCCAGTCATCCCAGCGTCCTCCGCCGCATCCTCCTCCTCGTCCGTAGCCTCGGTTGTTGTGCTCGGGGCGTCGACCGAAGCGTCCGTCGCGCATGGCTCTGAGCTCTTGACAATCGTTGGTGTTGTGGTTGTGTACATTGTGGAAGGCGCAGAACGGTCGGCTGCTCTTGGATGACTCAGGCTGGTCCCTGCCGCGCTTCGTGTCCGGCTCTGCCGCGAGTACGGCCGCTCCCTTGCGCTTCACGTCCTTGGCCTTGGCTTTCTTCTCCTTCAGGTCGGCAGCCAGGAGCTCGAGAAGGGAAAGGCGCCCTTCCTTTGCCCTCGCACACTTGGTCGCCAGGTTGAACAGCTCTAGGGATGTGCACAGCTCCTCGTGGATGGTGAGCTCCTCCTTCATCTTGACGTTGCGGACGTCATCGGAGAACGCAGAGATGATGGCCTCGTCCGTCATCTTGGGGATCTTGAGACAAATGTTGTTGAAGCGATGGATGTACTTCTGGAGGGTCTCCCCTGGTTGCTGCTTGACGTGGCGCATGTCACCCACAGCCAGGGGGTGGTCGCGAGTGCCTTGGAAGTTGGTGAAGAAGCGGTCGCGCATCTCATTCCAGAAGGAGATCAGGCCCGGAGGCAGGTTCAGGAGCCAGGAGTGGGCACCATCCTTGAGAGCCATGGGGAACCATTTCACCATGACTTCCTCATTGCCGTTGGCCGCCTCGACGCTCAGCTCGTAGAGCTGCAGGAACTCCGCGGGGTCTGGGGTGCCGTCATAGCGCGGAGGCAAGTCTGGCTTGAACTTGCTTGGCCAGGCAACGCTACGCAGCTCAGGGGTGAAGGCGCGGCAGCCCGCCGTGGCCACCTCGGGTCGTTGTGGAGGCAGAGCTTGGTCGTGGTGCCCCTGCGTCGCTGCGGCACCCGGCGCATGGCCCTGTCACAGCAAGCAATCCTGGCGTAGTGGAGCTGGGAGTGGTGGAGCGTTTCCTTGTGGACGAGGAATCTCTTGGCAGCTTCTTTATTCGTGCGATGGCATGTGGCGCGGTGGGCCGCGCCGCTAGGCCGCGCATCTTCGAGTGAGGACGCCGTCTTGACGCAAGGGAGGCTGAGGTGCTCCCTGAGTCGCATGCCTCGGCGCAAGGGTGCCATCTTGTTGCAGAGGGGGCGGAGGAGCTCCGTGAGCCACGCCGCCCGCAGTTGGGGGCGGGCGAGGCAGCGAGAGGGACGGTGCAGGAGAGCCTCCCGCGACGCTGACGAGCTCGGCGATGCGGTCCAGCCAGTCCTTGTAGAGGTCGTTGACTGGACGGTAGTGCAGGAGCTCGCGTGCCATGTGCAGTGCGGCCTGTGCATTCATGAGTGTGCGGCGAGTGTGAGATGACGAGCCGGCCGGAGTCAGCGATGGGGTGGCGGTGTGGCCGTCACGACGCACGGAGGGATGCAGCGAAGAGGCTGGCTGCTCGTTTGCCGCTGGACTGGTGACGGCGTTGGCGGCGGGTGATGGAGAACGACGGGGAGGCCCGCCTACTGGGGCCGTCTGAGCGACACGGGCGACGAGAGCGGCCCGGCGCTTCGCGCGAGCCCGGCGAGCGTCGGCCATGAGCTTGGTGGGGTGACGAAGCGTGGGTCAACGAAGAAGAAGGCTTCGGCGCACCCCTACCTGGCGCGCCAAATGTCAGATCTCGGGCTCCGGCAAAACCCTTATGGTTCGAACACTGGGGTGCGCACGAAGATCTCCCCCTACCAACTCATGCCCTCAACCTCGCCGCGATCTCGAAGGCATGCTTGACGAACTCACAACACAAGAGACACAAGATTTATACTGGTTCGGGCCACCATTGTGGTGTAATACCCTACTCTAATGTGATGTGGTGGATTGCCTCTCGGACTGAGGATGAACAGTACAAGGGGAGAACAACCTCCTAAGGTGAGGTGTTCTTGTGCTTGGTGGGTGTGTGTATGGGTTGGATCTAGTCCAAGATGAGATGGCTGAGGGTTCGTCCTGTCCCCTCCTACCGTGGTGGCTAATCCTATTTATAGAGGCACTGATCCTCTCCTCAAATATTGAGCGATAAGGGAGCCAACAACGGCCAATTTGAAAGGGGACAACTAGTACAAGTTATCCTGACAAAAGCAGTCTTCGCCTGCCAACGGCTCTGGTGGTGACGCTGTCTTGGGCTCCACGGTGACCTCCGTCTTGTTGTCCTGCTGGTCTTGGTCTCGTTGCACCGATATGGAAATCTTTGCTTGACGCCTCAGTACTCCTCGCATGCGCTTGCCTCCTTAGCATCAAAGAGGAAATAAGGACACCGTGCACGCTGGCGCACGCCTGGCACCTGCCTGGCCTCGATCATCATGGCTCATGTCATTAAAACTCGCGAGGTTTGCCTTGCTTTGATCTCTTCGCCCCTCGCGAGCCAGCCTGGTGAGGCCGCTCCTGAGAAGGTCTTGCGACGTCCGCCTCACGAGGCTTGATCCCTCGCGAGGGTCTTGAATGCTTGTTGATGAAGATGGGTCGTACGAGCCCACTCGTAGAGCCACGCCATGGGCCGCAGACAAACAAGTCTGAAGACCCCGTTCGCAGAACGCCGACGGTAGTGTGGTGATTAGAGAACAGAAATTAAGAAAAGTTATGTCATGTGACGAGCATGTGCCTGCATGTATGTGCCATGTTTAGCAAGTAATCAAACCTGTGAAAGTTCAGTAATTAGAAACGGAGAAGAAAACAATGATCGGTAGAGTGATCTCGATGTTCATCTAGTTGCTTTAGAAAAAAAAACATGAGGGGTGCACTTAGTCCAGTTTCAAAAGTTGAAATGACTCCTTCACGTTCACTTTTGAGTACTAAATACAAAGAAAAATGCTAAAAGGTTGTGTCTCATTGTAAATCCTTCAATGCTTTGTCAATGCTATCGATTAATAAAACTTGCTAAAAGGTTGCTAGAAATAGGATTAAGCCGCACATCCCAGACATTTGCAAGATCTTGTGGCTGCATCCACGCGGCCCGTTATGATCGGCAGTTCTATAACGCAACTTTGCTCGGACGAGTAGGAGGCGTGTAACATACACCGGCACCACCCTTATTTAAGGTGGCAACGTGTTCTGTTACCTATGTTCTTCTAGATATTTATTCTATTATATTAGGTTAGTCATAATTGTAGTATCATAGTTAATATTATGCATGCCAACTAGACAATTTTGATAAGGTGTCATGGCTTTAAATGAAGAAAGTGATGATGATGTATCATATCATGATATCTTATCATAATAAATGCTATGCTACTTTGTGTCATGCATGACAATAAATAAATTACTGTATGATACTAATATATGATACTATGCATTAGGGTGGTAGTATCATACAATAGTATCATATGCATGATACTACTATATGATACTCCCCATTATAACCAGTCTTAGGGAAAAAATATGTGCTAATTTTAATCTCCACCAGAAGGAATGTATTGTCGAGCTCCATAAACAATAGCTTTAATGTATTGTCCATCTAACTACTCCCTCTATCTCAGTTTACAAGTCTTGAACGTGTACGTAGGTCGTTAATTTGACCAACTTAATAAGAGGCATACATTACGAAAAATATATCATTACAAACTTCAAATATTCTATTTTTATGATATATTTTTTATGTTAAACCATTTATTTTATATAAGTTACATGGATGACCTAGATACACGTGCAAGCCTTGTAAACTGAGATGGAGTGAGTAGCAATTTTAGTCTCCACGCATAGTCGCTTAAAAACCCCGAAGATACCGAGCGGCTGAGCCCAAACGCCCTCCCCCCCCCCCCCCCCCACACACACACAAAACCGGACCTAGTCTGACCCAACGGTTGATTTGTTGATGTATAGTGTGCTACCAATACGTGTGGTTTTTTCTGCAAGAATGAAAAACCCAATGGCAAATGGGAAGAGGTTTTTCTTATCTCCGCACTGGGGATGGGTACGGGGATGGCGAGGACTGAGATGGGACTAGAATATCCGCTTGAGTATATATTTCTCATTAACTGACTATATCGGTTGGACGCCGAAAACGCCTCGACTAAATACATCTCAGTTGTGTGCCTTATCATCATGCCCAATCACGTGATGGGTGGGTCCCACCATATAAAATGGGTTAGAATGCTTATAAACAAAACTGTGGTTCAGTTTCACTAAATGAGGGTAATCTGACCTCCTATAAATGGTGTAATTCCGTAATACAGTACTTAGGAGTTAAATTTCACAAATTTTGACCAAATTTATTACATGGAAATAAGTAATAAATATCTACAATACCAAATATATGCCATATGAAATTATATTTTATGATGAATCTATTGGTGCCGATTTGGTTTTCTAGATGTTGATAAAATTTACTACATACTTGGTTAAAGATTAGGAAATTTGACTCAAAAAATAGTTAATACACGCTATATTTAGAGATAGAGGAAATAGAAGATAAAAGCGAACTCACTCTTATATTTTTAAAATTTTAAAGTAACTCATAATTTTTTATTTAGAAATGAGGTTGAAACTCTAGTCTCTGCATCAAAAGATGCACACAAACATCTTTATTAAATTATTATACAAATATCTAACAAAAACATACATCAAACAATCCGAAGCCACCACTCCACACCACAAACTAAACAATGTGGGATGCTACTACAATGCCCCGCCATCCAAAACTAGGGTCATCATCGAGCCACCCGCATGGCGTATCAGGAGCACACATCCGGTCCAGCAGATCCTAAGCATGCACCATCACACACTTCAGAAGCTGCCACCACCATCGAACAGTCGACCCATCTTCAGGGTAGAGATCTGCATTATCCTTGCCAGGCCAGTCGTCGACGCCGCCACGACGCCAAATAGCGCCACCACCCCGTGCTCGTCCATCAAGATGAATCCGCATCCAAGACTATGTTTGAAGGAAATATGCCTTAGAGGCAATAATTAAGTTATTATTTTATATTTCCTTATTCATGATAAAGGTTTATTATTCATACTAGAATTGTATTGATCGGAAACTTAAATACACGTGTGAATACATAAACGAATACTGTGTCCCTAGTAAGCCTCTACTAGACTAGCTCGTTGATCAAAGATGGTTAAGGTTTCCTAACCATAGACATGTGTTGTCATTTGATAAGGGGATCACATCATTAGGAGAATGATGTGACGGACAAGACTCATCCGTTAGCTTATGATCGTTCAGTTTATTGCTATTGCTTTCTTAATGTAAAATACATATTTTATCGACTATGAGATTATGCAACTCCCGAATACCGGAGGAATACCTTGTGTGCTACGAAATATCACAACGTAACTGGGTGATCATAAAGATGCTCTGCAGGTATCTCCGAAGGTGTTTGTTGAGTTGGCATAGATTGAGATTAGGATTTTGTCACTCCGAGTTTCAGAGAGGTATCTCTGGGCCCTCTCGGTAATACACATCATAAGAAGCCTTGCAAGCAAAGTGACTAAGGAGTTAGTTGCAAGATGATGTATTACGTAACGAGTAAAGAGACTTGCCGGTAAAGAGATTGAACTAGGTATGAAGATATCGACGATAGAATCTCAGACAAGTAACATACCGATGGACAAAGGGAATTACGTATGTTGTCATAAGGTTCGACCGATAAAGATCTTCGTAGAATATGTAGGAGCCAATATGGGCATCCAGGTTCTGCTATTGGTTATTGACCAGAGAGGTGTCTCGGTCATGTCTACATAGTTCTCGAACCCGTAGGGTCCGCACGCTTAACGTTCGTTGACGATATAGTGTTATATGAGTTATATGATTTGGTGACCGAATGTTGTTCGGAGTCCTGGATGAGATCATGGACATGACGAGGAGCTCTAGAATGGTCCAGAGGTAAAGATTGATATATAGAACGATGATATTCGAACACTGGAAGAGTTTCAGAGTGCACCGAGTAGTCATTGGATCGCCGGAAGGGGTTTCGGGCACCCCCGGGAGGTATATGGGCCATATGGGCCAAAAGAGGGGAGCACACCAGTCCACAAGGGGCTAGCACCCCCCCTATGGCAGTCGGTCTGCGGGAGAAAGGGAGGAGGGGGATTCACCCCCCCCCTTCCTTCCCTCTCCCCCCTTTCCTTTCCCTCTCGGGCAAATATGGTAAGGGGGCGGCTAGGGAAGGAACCCAAGGAGGATTCAGCCTCCTTGGGGTGCCTCCTTGGCTGCTCCTTCTCCCCCACCTATATATATGTGGGAGGGGCGCCACACATAACCCACGACAATCTCTTAGCTGTGTGCATCGCCCCTCTCCACGGTTTTGTCCCTCGGCCATATTTTCCTAGTGCTTAGGCGAAACCCTACGAAGATAGCATCACCACCATCGACACCACGCTGTCGTGCTGCCGGACTCATCCACTACTTCGCCGTCTTGCTGGATCAAGAAAGCGAGGACGTCACCGAGCTGAACGTGTGCTGAACGCGGAGGTGCCGTACGCTCGGTACTCGGTTAGTTGGACCTTGAAGAAGTTTGACTACATCAACCACGTTACTAAACGCTTCCGCTTATGGTCTATGAAGGTACGTAGACACACTCTCCTCCCTCGTTGCTATGCATCTCCATGGATATATCTCGCGTGTGCGTAGATTTTTTTTGTTTTACATGCAACGTTTGGCATATCGCCGAGACCCACCGTTATCGACGTGGTATACACGATGCCGCTCCACCTCTCGACCCCTCTAGCGACTGCTCCAAAATGATGACCCTAGAAGGGAGAACCGCGCCAAACATCGTCATCGTGTGATATGAGAAACCAAGATCTGGGGTTTTCTCCGAAGTAGCCCGAGCGAGGACATAAGACTTGCAATGACGATGCCTCCTCCGCCGGGCTGGGCTTTGCCTGCCGGCCTTCTGGCGGCGGTGGGAGATTGAAGGAGAGGAGGAGTGTGGGCGGCGGCTAGGGTTCTCCCCAGCCGCCCCGTCCAAGTAACTCAACATGGATGTATGCCTTTCTACGGAGCGATATATAGTGACTAGTGGACCCGTTGCGCCAAATGGCGCATAGGCACGCTAAAGGCGTGTCCACAATGAAAATATGTGCATTTTTCAGCGATCTTTTGTTGAGCTAGCATGCACATTAAGAATTTAGATCCCCATGTATACAAACAAATACATACCAGTTAAGGAGACCTTTTTTAAGGGTAGTGCTTGTATCAATTTTTTCGTGTGTGTTTGAAAAAAAGGCTATTTTTGTGGCACTTAACTGGCACATAATCCCATTTAAAACCATGTGCTCGTTGAGAATATTTTCATTTTTTCCAGTAACATTGTGTTTGAGCAAGTAAAACGGTAAGAACTTAGCCTTTTGTGTAGAAGTTCAATTGATTGCAGAGAGTTAAGCTCCAATAAAAGGCAACATGGTAACAACAAAGTATTGTATCATGTGCAACAGTAGCCAAAGTTAGTTAGCCAATAAATGGTTTGAAGGGAAGCAAACATTTCAGAGTCGTTTATCCCACATCTCATTCTCCTAGAAAATGAGGCCAAGCGGCCATCAATGAAAATATAATTGTTTTGATACAAAAACTGTAAAAGATATGAGTAATCATCAAAGAAACAACATTTCAATTAGTAGTTTTTTTAACCATACAGGAGAGTTGCATGTAAACTTTATAGAAGAAGGCCAACGGCAAGAAAAGACATGTTATCAGACTCATCCTGCTCTCGCTTCTGGTCATCAGTCCGGGGAATCAACTTCTGATCACCGCCTTCAACAACAACGATGACAACATGCCCCTTCTTCTTTATCCTTTCATACAGGAACTCAAACAGGCCTCCCTCCCCTCCAATATGGAAATCAATGTCAGGGTTCAAATAGCAGCCAACATCTCGACTGCTTAGGGTGGCATGAAGAGTAATGTGGCCCATGCTCCTGCCGGCCATAAGTTTGACAAGACCGACGCCATTCACAGCGCTCACAGCCTCGACAGGTGCCACGTTGATCGCTTGCTGAGTTATCTTCACTGTAGTTTGAAACCCAAACGACCTATATGAAGAATGGAGCAATTGCCATGTGAACCAGCACATTTAACATTGTACTTACTTTTTTCCCAATAAAAATATAGAGTTGGGGCCATATACATCAGAAGCTAAGCCTCAGCTTGGTTTGTGAAAAAATGATAAACCAGTTACTTATGTGCCTAACACACCAGCAAATAAAACATTGGTGATTAACAGTTTTCCCACTCATTACCGTATTAGTCCTACTTTGCAATCACATGATTCAGACAGCTCTAAACATTGGTGAACATTATGATGATTGTGTAGTAAGTGTACATATCAGCTGTGTACCAGCAAAACATGATGATTGTGTAGTAAGTGTAGATATCAACTGTGTACCAGGAAAACAATCTAACGCTAGCTCACACTTCATTCATGATCAACATAAAAGGCATAACGGGAGTCTGTCAACTGTCATATGCCCATCCACCACAGCGAGTTGTGACTTTCTGAAAGATACGGGAACAAAAAAAGATATTTCTTTCTCTCATGGTCTCACCCCTTCCTTTCTTTGAGTGCTATATATTTAGCTTCTTACTTCACTCAAACTTCCCTTATGTTAGGTGCATAATGGAAAAGATCACATGTCCAAATTAGTGAAACGATTTTTGGTCTGGTACACATGACCGTAACCCTCGAGAAAGTTGTTGCCTTGTGACCATGAGGTCACGGGTTCGAGTCCTGGAAACAGTCTCTTACAGAGATGTAGGAAAAGGCTGCATACTATAGACCCAAAGCGGTCGGTTCCTTCCCCAGACCCTGCGCAAGCAGGAGCTACGTGCACCGGGCTTCCCTTTTACAAATGATCGCAACCCTCGAGAAACGATCTAAAATACCATGAGGTCAATGAGTCATGAAAGCGAAAAAGATGTCGTCAAACTTTTCCATCTTCTTTGCGTCCTAGGCCTGGTCTCTCTTAAACTTCAAGCACTGCATGTAAATATAGCCAGCAAAGCATGAGTGCTTTACTTCAATCAAAGGACCCGTTCGGGAATTCACCAGCTCCTAGAATCTGCAGAGTGGCTATTTGCCCGCTCCAAGATTTCAAACTACAACTCCGTCCGCTCCCGAAGCTGAGCGTGGAGCGGAGTGACACCGAACAGGCCTAAAGTCTAAGCTATATGCAACTGACATAAGGTCAGTCAGAAGTTAATGAAGGACACCGCATAGTAGCTGGCAAGCAAAATATTGCTTGCATTTTTATATATCATAAAGATCAGAGACTTATTCAAAGAGTCGTAATTATCAGTCGTTGAAGTTCAAGATCAAAAGTGATTAAAAATAATAACAAGACTTTGGTGTCTTGGCAAATCAGTGATATGTTCGCGCTATAAAACTTTTGTAGATGCTTGTCGGAATGAACAAACAAATGGGGAGAGGGAAACTCAAGATTCTGCACATGATAACTGTGAAGGGTCCTAGTGTACCACATATGCTGCAACAGCATATCTAAATATCGTTGGCACGAGTGTTTGACATATAGTATAGCATGTTTAACTTACTATGCAAGAATGCAAGTACTACTACACGTTCATCTGTACTATTACTATTGTATATACCCAGGGTACTACAAAATACATGAATGGAAGCAAGACTAAAAAATAGAAATAGTAGTATAGTAGTTTTTTCTAAGGGATTTGGAAGAGCAGTAAGGACCAATAGAACTTCATTATCCTGATCAGATGTTGGAGCTGACATACCAAGTTTTTTATGTCAAGCTAAAGTATCCACATTTTGGTCATCGCATAAGTCTACTTAAAAAATTTATCTGTCTCATTTAGTAAGTACAAATAAGATTAGCTTGGTATCTAAGGATGAGTTTAATTGTATGAACACTGCATCAGAATCTGAATCAAGCCAGAAACAAGATCATCCTACTCTGCAATCTCTCTCCTTCATTTGAATACCAGTCAAAGAAATTGGATAGAACTCACCAAGTCCACATTGATGCAGGCTAGACTCTCTATGATGCATATGGCTAGTGAAAGACAATAGAAAGACCCCACCTTTGTAATAGGTTTCCTGAAAATATTCATCACATAAAATGATTACTTTTAGCAAGATCGATTCCCTGTTTATTTGGATATAAGAGAACTGACAGCCAATTTACAACTGGTATGGATATTACTTTGAACTTCGGTTCATACATTATGCACAGTTCGGATGCAACCAATGCGTAGCAGGAAGCAGCCATTATTGCATAATCATTTAGCATGTTAAAAGGCATACAATTGAATAAGTAGTGTGTGTATGTGTGTGTCCAAGAAAATCAAGCATTTCAACCAAGTACTAAATGCAAAAATTTGCTTAGCGTAAAATTTGACATGGTCAAACCATAATTATTTTAGTCTGCCAGGCAATCTCTGTGCGCAGTAATCTTCACGCATACTTTGTAACCAACTTATTAATTGATAATGAGAAGGAAGAACTACTTGAGCAGCTGAGAGGAGGGCATTGAGGAGGATGGCTGGCATACACTAAAATTGAATCTTGTTCAGTGACGGGATATGCAACATACATGTCCTTTGAAGCTACAATGACAATGATCTATTGTGATAAGGTTCCTGAAATTTGTGATACAATATAAAATCATTTTGAGTAGTGCAAACTACACCATAACTGAATCTATCAGCAAGCGAAAGTCGCATTCAACAAATAACAGCTTCTGTGTTTGCCTAATTCTCAAACAAATTAGGCAGAGCGACTTGGAGTTTACCAATACCAAGGCTAAGTACCACTTTTACTAACCCAACAAAACTGCACTGTTGGAACATTAGAGCAGTTAACCAAGAAAGGCACGATGAGGATGGTCTGGCTTCCCCGTCTGCGGCGGCGGGGGGCTGGCAGACGGTGGTTCCTGCTGGCCCCGTTGCGCGTCTGCTGGCAGAGGCTGTGGCGCCTCCAATCTCCAAGGCCAAGCGCTCCAAGGCGGTGGCCGCTGCTCCGACCCCCGCGCGCACCAGTGGCCGCCCCAAGGGTGCCAAGGGCGACCTCCCCTCGCTCCAGTGCGCCCAACTTCTGCAAGCTGAGAAGAACATGGAGATCGAAGGTAATCCCCCCCTTACGTTTTACGATTCTCGACTCCTTTTCAGATGAGCACTTGTGTGAAATTTTGGGGGACAGCAGGGTGGATATTGCTAGTGAGGGTGAGGCTAGAGAGTTGATTTCCCTTATTCGTTCGAAGGAACTTGCGCAGGCAGCTTTAGCTCAAGCTGCGGCTGTGCGCGCGGCCACTTTGGTAGGGGATGGGGGGGGGAGATCCTCGACCGTGGCTGTGCAGCCCGATCAGGGAGTGGTAGCAGTGGGGCCTGGTACCAATTCCTCTCCTCGTCATCAGCCGAAGACGAGGCGCGTGGCCAAAGCGGTGACCTCTCGAGGGATCCGCCTCTGCAACTGTATAATTTAAATGCGGTTCCTCTTTTGGAATAACCGCGGCTTCGGCCACGCTGGGAGGCGGACCCAGCTCAAAGAGTACATGCACAATGAGGGCATTGACGCAGTAGGGATCCAGGAAACCATCAATGCCGAGTTTCGTCATCACAAACTACCGGCCATTGACCCCCTTGAACGTTTTTCGTGGAATTGGGTCTCGACGGTGGGCCATTCGAGCGGCATGTTGCTGGGCCTTAATCTTGAATGCTGTGAGGTGCTGTCTTGGGAGGCAGGCACCTTCTTCATTTCTGTCCATGTCCGTCAGCGGGCTTTGCTCCGCGAATGGGTGGTGATCGTGGTCTATGGCCCGGCCGATCATTCGCGTTCCCTCGAGTTCTTGGATGAGCTCCAGTCTAAAGTGGCGAACTCTGTCTTGCTCAACCTACCGCTGGTGGTAGGGGGAGACTTCAACCTGATCCGTTCGGGAGCGGATAAAAATAACGATAATATTAACTGGACAAGGGATTCCATGTTTAATAATGCTATTGCGGCCATGGCACTTAGGGAAGTGGCCAGATCCAGCGCTAGATTCACGTGAATGAACAAACAGTTGTCGCCGGTCCATTTTGTTCTTGATCAGGTTCTCATCTCGGCTGACTGGGAGGTGCTCTTCCCCGTGTTCGCTAGTGGCTGAGACCCGAATTGGGTCCGACCACATCCCCTTGGTCCTGTCTACAGGAGAGGACAGACTGAGGCGCAGCCCCCATTTCTTCTTCGAGACGACGTGGTTCAAAATTCCGGGCTTTGACCAGGTTTTTAGGCAGAAGTGGGACGCCTGTCTCCATAGGCTGGGCCCCCAACGGGGGACCATGGAGTTTTGGGTCGCAATGGGGGAGGGTCTCCGCGCATCCCTTAAGGGTTGGGGGGGCAACCAAGGGCGGGACAACAAATTGCGAAGGGCGCATTTACTCCAGGAGCTCACAATTCTGGATGCGCAGGCTGACTCTCGCCCGTTTTCAGAGCAGGAGTGGGCGCACCGTTACAAACTGGAGGGCCAGGTCGAGACCCTTCTTCGGGGTGAGGAAGAGTACTGGCGTAGGAGAGGGGGGCTCAAGTGGACCCTGAAAGGAGATGCGGACACCAAATACTTCCACGCCTATGAGAATGGTTGTCGCCGTAAATGTACCATTCTCCATTTGCAATCAGAGCAGGGGCTCCTGCTGCGTCAAGCAGACATCATACGCCATGTGTATGAGTTCTATATCCAACTACTGGGCGCGTGCGAGCCACCCTTAGTGCACCTCCGTAGTGATCTGTGCGATCCTATGAGTAAGGTGTCTGACTCTGAGAATGAGGAGCTAGGCCTTGCTTTCACTCCTTAGGAAATCGACGCTGCCCTCCTCGGCATGAAAACTGACACGGCCCCCAATGGCTGGCCTATGGCTATGTTTAAACGTTTCTGGCCCCTGCTCAAGGCGTCTATCTTCTCGATTTGCAACGTTTCATGCATGGGAGGTCGATATCTCGTGTCTGAACTTTCGAATCCTCTCCCTAATCCCGAAAGTTCAGGGTGCGGATAACATTAGGCAATTCAGACCCATTGCGCTGATTAACGTCCCGTTTAAAATTTGCTCTAAAGCTTGCTCCACGCGTTTAACTCCGGTAGCTCACCGCATCATTAGCAGACACCAATCAGCTTTCATTCGTGGTTGTAACATTCTGGAGGCCCCCCTTGCTCTCCTTGAGATAGTGCATGAACTCAAATGCTCGCGACAACCAGCGATTCTTTTGAAACTCGATTTCGAAAAGGCATACAACCATGTTAATTGGGACTTCCTCAGACAGGTCCTCTTGGGAAGAGGGTTCTCATCGATGTGGGTTCACCGCATGATGCAACTGGTATCGGGAGGCCAAACGGCGATTGCGGTAAACGGAGTAGGGAACTTCTTCAGTAACAAGCGGAGGCTGCGCCAGGGCGACCCAGCATCCCCGCTCCTGTTTAACTTCGTGGCAGATGCCCTCGCGGCAATGTTGGATAAAGCTCGGGAGGCAGGCCACCTAAGGGGGGTGGTTAGCCACTTGGTTCTGGGAGGGGTCTCCCACCTACAGTACGCAGACGATACACTGCTGCTGTTTGAGCCGGACAGGCATAGCATAGCCACGATCAAGGCTATCTTGTTGAGCTTCGAGCTCATGTCCGGTCTCAAAATCAACTTCCAAAAGTGTGAAGTGGTGTCCATGGGGATGGAGACCGTCGAGGGACAAGCGATGGCGGACTTGCTCAACTGTAAACTGGGCTCTCTCCCATTCCAGTACCTTGGGCTACCGATCGCGGCAAGGGCACCTTCCATTCAAGACTGGGCCCCCTTTGCACCATGGTAGCGGGCCGGGTAGGCCCTTGGAGAGGCAGATTTATGTTGTCTGGAGCTTGACTCATCCTTACCAACTCCAGCCTCTCCTCTCTGCCATGGGCCTCTTTCTTTTGGCCGACAGTGTGCATACCAAGCTGGACACGCCACGGTCGAGGTTCTTTTGGGAAGGATCCGGCACAAGGCACAAGTACCATATGGTTAAATGGGCGGCCGTTTGTCGCTCCAAGCCCCAGGGGGCCTTGGGGTTATGAAGTCCAAATTGATGAATGTAGCGCTTATGTGCAAATGGATCTGGAGATTGTCTCAAGGGGAGACAAGACTTTGGGTTGATTTGCTCAGGGCCAAATACTTCTCGTCCGGCAACTTCTTCGAGGCCACGGGAAGGGGTTCTCCTTTCTGGAACTCTATCCAGGCGATCAAGCCCATCCTCACCATGGGGGCGAAATTTTCCGTCAAGGATGGGCGCTCGACACGTTTCTGGCTGGACCTCTGGATTGGTGATCAACCCCTTTGGTCCAGGTTCAAAGATCTCTACAACATAGCTCTTGAGCCAACCTCTTTGTGTCTTAGGCTATGGGTGTGTCCCCACCGGCGCTGCTCTTCCGCCGCGAGCTTACCAGCTCGAAGACAACAAGTTTGGGACACTTATTGTCTCTCGTTGGGGAGGTAACGCTATCCCAGGGTTTGGATATCGTGTCCTGGCACCTCAACGCCTCTGGCAAGTTCTAGGTCAATTCCCTCTATCGAGCGCTTGCCCGGGGACCTTATCAACAGTCGGCATCCGGGCTGTGGAAGGCTAGGATTCCCCTCAAGATTAAGGTATTTCTGTGGCACTTGTGTCGTGATAGACTTCCAACGTCCGTCAACATAGCCAAGCGTAATGGGCCGGCCAGCGGGCCCTGCTGTGTGCCGGAGACCGCCAACCATGTGTTCTTCAACTGCCACCTGGCTCGCTTTGCGTGGAGCGCGGCCCGTGAGGCTGCTGGACGGGATTGGGATCCCAGATCCAGTGCTGAGCTAGTTGCCCTCCTGTCCTCGGTTACTGGTAGCATCCGAGGTGTCATGTGGTGCTGCGTTGGGGCATTACTATGTGCGTTGTGGCATATTAGGAACAAACTAACGATCGAGGGTTCCTTTCCGCTCATCCCGCTGACGTGATCTTCAAATGTGTCATCTTCATGCAGCAGTGGGCGCCGCTGGGAAGGCACCAAGACGCTGATCTTCTACAGCTCGCTCCTGTGCCGCCTCCCTAGGGTCGTGAGGCACCTTTTGGTATCACTTGTGCGAGCCTGCATGCTCTGATCTAGCCGGCTGTGGCTTGTAATCCAAGACTTTCCCTTCTTTAGCTCGATCTTTTGAGGGTGTTGATGTTATGGCGTTGCTAGAAGGAGGGCGCGAGAGGGCCGGCTGGGGGCCTTTTGCCCACGGCCGAGCAAGATGGAAAGGATTTCCTTCTTAATTCTTGCTTGATTAAATTGATACATCTTCTCCCCTTATATAGAGAGGTTTACTTGACTCCCCAGCAAGGCTTACTTGACCCCTAAGCAAGCAACCCTTATCTCTAATTAACCCTAAAACTAACGGGCTATACCGCCAGCCCAGGCCCATTAGGCCCATTACGTACTCTAACACTACACCCCACCTGGACATGCAGCTTGTCCTCGAGCTGCAACCTAACCAACTTATAACCATGACTCGACGCAACACAAACCTAACACCTAAAAACAAGCCTTTTACAGCTTCGCTTGTTTTATTACTCTCAACCTGAAATGGACTGGGATGCTTTATTTTGGACCCCTAAACATAAAGTGGACACCATCCGCACGTCGGACGTGCACGTGTACAGCCACCTGGATCCCATGGACACCATCTGGACAAAAGGAGTGCCTATGTATGGCCACCTGGAAGTGGTCGCAAGAGCGACCAGCAGAGGCGCCCTCGCGGCGGCCGGCGACGGAATGCAGTGGTGCTACGCGGTGCGCACCTGTCGGTGACACCATGCCTTCTCCCCGCCGGGCGGCTGTTGGTCTGCACCGCACAGAGAAGAGTGGAGGGCTTTCGATGGTGATGAAGCTATGTACCTAGGGTAGGGGCATGGACCTATCCTAAGAGCCCTACCCAAGGACATCCCTTGAAGAAGTCACCTTTCAATCGACTGGAAGGTATCCCACTCGACGGATTCAAGACACTCGACCAGGAAGCTACCACTCGACTACGAAGCCAACCACTCGACTGACAGGAGATCTAAAGTCACTCCGCAAGCAAACGGTCGGCCATTAAGTAGTCTTTATGGTCATCATAGCACTTTAATAGGGACGTTACCAGTAATGCCCAGTCTTAATGTATTTTAACCCTGCATTACTGAGGACCGGAGGGGTCTGGCGAACTCTATATAAGCCACCCCCCTCCTCAGTAGCAGGGGTTGGCACCCCTGTAATTCATACACACATAATCCAGTCGACCGCCTCCGGGCACCGAGACGTAGGGCTATTACTTCCTCCGCGAAGGGCCTAAACTCGTACATCCTGGCGTATTTACAACTTCTCCATAGCTGAGATCTAGCCTCTCCATACATACCCCCCTATCTCACTGTCAGAGTTAGAACCACGACAGTTGGCACCCACCATGGGGCCGGAGTCTTAGCGCCTGGTTGGAGAAGTTGCGATTTTCCGATCCCTTTGATCATGTTTTCATGCGGAGATTTGGTGGAGGGCCGCGAGATCCGTCTCGGCGCACTCATGTTCATCGCCGACAACTCCGCTTGGCTTCAGGAGGCTCCACTTGACATCGACGCCCTCCCCATCCGCGGTGCGACGCACTTCCGCGCATGTGTTCATGGCGTCCTCCTACGGCAGCCGTCGACCCAGTATCGGTCGGCTCCCAAGTCATCTTCCCGCCCTGTCTCCCACTGGCGCAAGCGCTCCGGCCGGTCGAGACTTCAGAGGTGGGTGAGGCATGCCGCGGCCCGCCAGTCGGCAGCCCCACAAGTCGCAGCAATCGAGCCCGACGAATCCCTCTACGGCCTGTTCGACCTGTCGACTGGCTCCGCGGAGACCGCATCCGAGTGCGGCAGCAGCGACCCGGCGGCTGAGGTTCTGGCAGTCGATGGAACACACAGTCCTCCCGGTTTCCCTCGCACCGATGGAGGCGCGGGTGGAGGCGACCCATCGCATCCCCACGATGAGTATCTCCCCGAACCTCTCACGTCATTGCAGCGAGAGGAGCTTCGCCTCCGGAACATGGATGCACTCCACACTCCTATCGTCGGAGAAACCCCCGAGGCCCGGGCCTTGAAGGACGCGCGCTTGGCTAACTTGGCCGAGCGCACTCGACTGGAGAATCTCCAGCGAATACTCAACGAGCAAGCGTGTCAGCGAGCTCCCGAGTCCAGTCGACGTCAGCTCTTCCCGCCTACGCAGGTATATCGAACCCCAGTTCAGAATTTGGCAGCCGCGGCCCGTATAGCAGAATCGATTCAGCCCTCCCAGTCGGAGGCTGGCAGGGGCTTGTTGCAAATCAGAGCATTGCTCCGGGCAGCAGGAAACCAGAATTCCGTTGTTTCTCAGTTGCGGAATAGGATCCACAATCGATCCGTTGCAACGGATACAGTCTAGTCGGCTCACAGCCCAAGATCGCCCCCGAGGCATGAGGGACGCGGAGACCGGCGCGATCAGTACAGAAGAAATGAGCAGTATGATCACCGGTTCGATCGACGTCGAGTGCCAACCCCTCCCCCGAAGAGTGGGTCATATGCGCCTCGACAGCAGGATGACAAACACCCTCATAGTGTTGGGCGGAGAGTTCCAGTCGACCCCAGGGACCCAGGCTTTGATGCGAGATCCATCCTCGTTCAGGATCTGGTTGACAGGAACAAAGCTCACCGAGAAGGCCACGACAGGGATACGCCTGCCAGCAGCAGAGTATGTGTTTCGGGGCCAGAGTGTTTCAGTCGAGCCATCAGGGCCGCAGTGATTCCTCCCAACTTCCGGTTGGCGACTGGAGTCAGCAAGTTCACCGGCGAGTCTAAGCCTGACACTTGGCTCGAAGACTACCGAGTGGCTATCCAGATTGGTGGCGGCAATGATGAGGTGGCTATGAAGCATTTGCCTCTCCTGTTAGAGGGCTCAGCCAGAGCGTGGCTGAATCAGTTAGCACCCAGCAGCATCTACACTTGGGAGGATCTCTCTCGAGTGTTTGTCACGACCTTTGAAGGAACATGCAAGCGACCGGCAGGCCTTACAGAATTGCGGTCTTGCGTGCAGAAACCGAGTGAAACTCTGAGGGATTACATCCAGAGGTGGATCACTTTGCATCACACAGTTGAGAATGTACCAGATCACCAAGCAGTTTGTGCCTTTAAAGAAGGCGTCAAGAACAGAAAGTTGAACCTGAAGTTCGATCGGACCGGAGAAATGTCTCTGAATCGGATGATGGAAATTGCCACCAAATACGCTAACGGAGAAGATGAAGATCGACTCCGGAGTGGCAAGCAAAAAGCAGTCGCCCAGGAAACCGGAGGCAATTCCAGTCGGAAGCAGAAGCGGAAGGCCGAGCCAGCCGCTCCTGGGGAGGCCCTGGCCGTAACCCAGGGAAAATTCAAGGGAAAACCCAAGGGGCCCTGGAACCCCAAGAAAGTCAAGGATCAAGATGGAAATGATGTTTTAGATCTGCCATGTCACATCCACACCAAGAAAGATGAAGAGGGTAATCTTATTTACCCAAAGCATACCACTCGACAATGCCAGCTCCTGATCCAGCAGTTTCAGGGCAAGCAGTCCAAAGACAAGGAAAAAGAGTCAGACAGAGTTGAGGAAAAAGAAGATAGTGACGATGGATACCCCCAAGTCAATTCCACCTTGATGATTTTTGCTGATGTCGAAAGCAAAAGTCGACTGAAAGTCATTAACCGTGAAGTGAATATGGTTGCCCCGGCAACACCCAGCTACCTGAAGTGGTCTCAGACTGCCATCACATTCGACCAGTCCGATCACCCTGCGCACATTGCCACCCCTGGGAGGCAAGCTCTGGTGGTCGATCCAATTGTCGAAGGCACTCGACTGACCAAAGTTTTGATGGATGGTGGCAGCGGCCTGAACATACTGTATGCAGAAACGTTGAAAGGGACGGGCATTCCGATGTCCAGGCTCAGTGCCAACAACATGAGTTTCCATGGAGTCATTCCTGGAAAGAAAGCCGAGTCACTCGGCCAGATTGCTCTCGATGTGGTTTTCGGTGATTCAAAGAATTACCGCAAGGAAAAGTTGACATTTGAGGTTGTGGACTTCCAAAGTGCTTATCATGCTATTCTGGGCCGGCCAGCTTATGCACGCTTCATGGCTCGACCGTGCTATGTGTATCTCAAGTTGAAGATGCCCGGCCCCAGAGGTGTGATCACCGTTACAGGCAATCGGAAGAAAGCAGAGGAGTGTTTTCAGAAAGGATCAAAGATCGCTGATGCTCAGATGTCAGTAGTCGAGCTGCAAGAGTACCAGAAGACTGCTGATCCGAGTGAATTGCTGCGAGCCAAGAAGCCAGCTTCAGAATCAGCTTTTCAGTCGTCTGGTGAAACTAAGCCAGTTCACATTCACCCAACCGACCCCAATGCTGCTCCGACTCACGTCTCAACGACGCTCGACTCCAAATAGGAAGAAGCGCTCATCCAGTTCCTCCGTGAGAACTGGGACATCTTCACATGGAAGCCTTCTGACATGCCTGGAGTTCCCAGGGGGCTGGCTGAGCACCGTCTACGAGTCGACCCGAAGTTCAAGCCTGTGAAAGAACATCTTCGACGGTCCGCCGTCCAGAAGAGGAAAGCTATTGGCGAGGAGGTGGCTCGGCTCTTAGCAGCGGAGTTCATCCGAGAGATTTACCACTCCGAGTGGCTCGCCAATGTTGTCATGGTCCCCAAGAAGGACAAGTCACTTCGCATGTGCATTGACTTTAAACATATCAATCGGACCTGCCCGAAAGATCATTTCCCTCTCCCCCGCATCGACCAGGTAGTCGGCTCGACCGTGGAGTGTGAGCATTTGTCTTTTCTAGATGCTTATTCAGGGTACCATCAGATCCGTCTGTATGGACCCGACAAGATCAAAACGGCTTTCATCACCCCATTCGGGTGCTTCTGTTATGTCACCATGCCCTTCGGCCTCAAGAATGCTGGAGCCATGTTCATGAGGATGATTCAGAAGTGTTTGCTCACTCAGATCAGTCGGAACGTAGAAGCATACATGGATGATATTGTGGTTAAGTCACGGAAAGGTTCCGACCTACTGACTGACCTTGCCGAAACCTTTGCTAACCTCAGGAGATATGATATCAAGCTCAATCCATCAAAGTGCACATTCGGAGTTCCAGGTGGAAAGTTACTCGGTTTTCTCGTTTCCGAACGAGGAATCGACGCCAATCCCGAGAAAGTTGGCACCATATTCTGGATGAAGCGCCCTGTGCGTGTACACGATGTCCAGAAGCTTACAGGTTGCTTGGCCGCTCTAAGTCGATTCATTTCTCGTCTCGGTGAAAAGGCGTTGCCCCTTTACCGACTGATGAAGAAGTCTGTCAAGTTCGAGTGGACTCCAGAAGCTGATGCAGCGTTTGCAGAGCTCAAAGCTCTGCTCTCCACCCAGCCGGTGCTTGCTGCCCCAATCAGTAAAGAGCCTCTGCTGCTTTACATTGCAGCCACGGGACAAGTTTTCAGTACAGTACTTATGGTCGAGCGGGAAGAAGAAGGAAAGGCCTTGAGAGTTCAGCGCCCAGTATATTATGTGTCTGAAGTTTTGACCCCTTCGAAGCAAAGATATCCCCATTACCAGAAGCTTGTATATGGGATTTACATGACCACGAAGAAGGTTGCACACTACTTCTCTGACCATTCCATTACAGTCGTCAGCGACGCTCCACTGTCAGAGATTTTGCACAACAGAGATGCAACTGGTCGAGTGGCGAAGTGGGCGATTGAACTCCTTCCCCTAGATATCAAGTTTGAAGCAAAGAAGGCTATCAAGTCCCAAGCAATTGCAGATTTCGTCGCCGAGTGGATTGAACAGCAGCTTCCGACTCAAGTTCACTCGGAGCACTGGACCATGTTCTTCGATGGATCTAAGATGCTGAATGGTTCCGGTGCTGGGGTAGTGTTGGTCTCCCCCCGAGGAGATAAGCTCAGATATGTTCTCTAGATTCATTTCGATTCCTCCAATAATGAAGCAGAATATGAAGCACTCTTGCATGGGTTGCGCATGGCCATTTCACTCGGCGTCCGGTGCCTCATGGTCTATGGTGACTCAGATTTGGTGGTTAATCAGGTGATGAAGGAGTGGGACGTCAGAAGCCCAGCTATGACTGGCTACTGCAACGCAGTAAGAAAGCTAGAAAAGAAATTCGAGGGGCTAGAGCTTCATCACATCCCCCGACTGAAAAATCAAGCAGCTGATGATCTGGCAAAGATAGGCTCCAAGAGAGAAGCCGTTCCCAGCAATGTGTTTTTGGAGCACATCCGCTCGCCGTCAGTCCAGGAGGATCCTTTTACAGAAGAAGCCCCGCAACCGAAAAGTGCCACAGATCCGACTGAAGTCGAAATTCCTGCTGTGGTCGACCTAGTCATGGAGGTCTTGGCAATCACTCCCGACTGGACGATACCATACATCGCGTATATCTTGAGGAAATAACTTCCAGAGGACGAAGAAGAGGCTCGACAGATCGTCCGTCGATCTAAAGCTTTCACAGTCATAAAAGGACAGTTGTATAGAGAAAGCGCAACTGGAATCGGTCAGAAGTGCATAACGCCAGAAGAAGGTCAGATAATCCTTGATGATATCCACTCGGGGACCTGTGGTCACCATGCGTCCTCTCGGACCATCGCGGCCAAAGCATATCGAGCGGGTTTTTACTGGCCCAGGGCAAACGAAATGGCGAAAGAGATAGTCGACAAGTGTGAAGGCTGCCAGTTCTACTCCAACATGTCACACAAGCCAGCATCAGCTCTGAGGACCATTCCACTCGTCTGGCCCTTCGCTGTTTGGGGACTGGACATGGTTGGTCCACTAAGAACAGGCATGAGCGGATTCACACATGTGCTTGTGGCAGTCGACAAGTTCACCAAATGGATTGAAGCCAAGCCTATCAAAAATCTTGATGCTAGCACTGCTATCAGTTTCATCAGAGAGTTGATATTCAGATATGGGGTCCCGCATAGCATCATCACTAACAATGGGTCAAACTTCGATTCAGACAAGTTCAGAGCTTTTTGCGCCTCTCAAGGCACACGAGTCGACTATGCGTCGGTCGCGCATCCCCAGTCGAATGGACAAGCTGAAAGAGCAAATGGTCTGATTCTCAAAGGACTGAAGCCTCGACTGATGCGTTATCTCAAGCACACAGCAGGCGCTTGGGTCGATGAGCTTTCGTCAGTTTTGTGGGGACTGAGGACCACCTCGAACCGGTCGACTGGAAGAACGCCATTCTTTCTGGTTTACGGAGCCGAAGCCGTCCTGCTGAGTGATCTACTTCACAACGCCCCCAGAGTCGAGCTTTATAACGAAGACGAAGCAGAGCAAGCCCGGCAAGACGCAGTCGACCTCCTAGAGGAGGAGAGGGAAATGGCTATGATCAGATCGACCATCTATCAGCAAGACTTGCGTCGATTCCATGCCAGAAATGTGAAGAGCCGAGCCTTC
The DNA here is from genome assembly GCF_018294505.1 of Triticum aestivum. Classification (NCBI taxonomy): domain Eukaryota; kingdom Viridiplantae; phylum Streptophyta; class Magnoliopsida; order Poales; family Poaceae; genus Triticum; species Triticum aestivum. The sequence goes on along the minus strand of NC_057812.1, from coordinate 451,667,676 downwards.
CAAGAAGGAGATTTGGTCCTCCGAGTGGATCAACAGAAACCACACAAACTTGCTCCTACTTGGGAAGGCCCCTTCATCGTCACCAGAGTCCTCCATAATGGAGCATATTATCTCTACAACGTTGATCGCCGGATCGACGAGCCACGAGCTTGGAATGCGGAACTACTCCGCCCATTTTACACTTGAATTCTTACTCGGATGAGGTGTAATAAGAAAAACTTCTGTAGTTTGTTTTTTTATCAAGGACAAGAGTGTCCCAGTTCTTCCTGTAATTGCTGTCACTTTTGTTTACGTACGAAATCCCCCGGTGGGTAGCTTAGCTACGAATCCGTTTCGCCTAAGTTTGCAAAAAAAATCCTACCGAGTGGTGAGCCAGACTCCCTCTCGGGGGCTTAGCTGCAGCCCAGTGCTCGGCTAAGTATATAAAAATCCTATCGAGTGGAGAGCAAACCTCCCACTCGGGGGCTTAGCTGCAGTCCAAGTACTCGCCTAAGTATTTGAAAATCCTACCGAGTGGCGAGCCAGACTCCCACTCGGAGGCTTAGCTGCAGCCCAGTGCTCGCCTAAGTGTTTGAAAATCCTACCGAGTGGAGAGCAAACCTCCCACTCGGAGGCTTAGCTGCAGCCCAGTGCTCGCCTGAGTATATAAAAATCCTATCGAGTGGAGAGCAAACCTCCCACTCGGGGGCTTAGCTGTAGTCCAAGTACTCGCCTAAGTATTTGAAAATCCTACCGAGTGGCGAGCCAGACTCCCACTCGGAGGCTTAGCTGCAGCCCAGTG